>NC_077223.1:48441371-49041371 GCF_024763615.1 Phlebotomus papatasi
TAGGTGTATTAGGGGTTAAAGTTACCCTTTTTCATGTTAATTTTACCCTAAAAAAGGTGTAAAATGTAAAATTAACATTAAAAAATGTTGATATATTTTTACACCTAAAAATATTAAAGTTATGAAGAAAAAAAGTTAATCGCACCCCCGTTTTTTCTCAGTATAGAAGACTGATTTGAATTGCATTTAAGACTTTTTAATAGTGAGACTATGTGTCATCCTCTTGACTTATTGAATGACCTATTACGTTGATTTATTTAATAACTAGTCAATAAAATACTCTATCGTCCGTCTTTTCGTTAATACTCCTAAAATATAGCGATAGTAGGGCTAGGGTGGTGGGGGGTCATCACTTATAGACGTTAAACACTTATGGACAGCGTGCAAAAATCTGAAGTTCTTATCTACGAAAAATATAAAATTATCAGCTTATGATGTGATTAACATATTTGTGATTTCTCAAAATCTGTTTGAGGTAAAACCATACGATTTTTGCACGCTGTCCATAAGTGATGGCTCCACCCTAATTAGAATCTGGAGACGAGGGGTAACTCATTTCGGGGAACTCGAGCCAATCTGGCTGGGGAACCCATACATATTTTTCAGGAAACCCGGGGAACCCATACACTTTTTTGGGAACCCGAGCCAATCTGATTAATTATGAATTACCCCTTGTCTGGAGATATATGAAACCCTATATTAAATGAATAGTCCCTATACAAACAATAAACATGTGTGTAAAAAAGGACAATAGTAGTACTACCTTGTTAACTCATCGCAACTCTCAGTAACTACATAAAAAGCGAAAGGATATTAAAAAAGTTAAATACTCATCAGTTTTAAGAGACAGAAAATCTGATGTTTAATTCTATAAAATTCAGAAAATTAAAATCAAATTTTTTTTTGTTTTTTTTTTCATATCTAGAAAAAATATGTATATGGTTTTTCGCATATTTGAGAGCGGGAAGAACAAAGTTTTCTAAACCAAACAAATTACAGCCCTATTCCATAGGGGCTCAATTATTGTGAAAACAAATTGTGGATATTCTAAAATAGCGAAAGGGTGGGACAGAACCCGTATGTATGTGTTATAGGCGCTCATCGCTATTTAACTTTTGCCAAAAACAATAAGTTGAAATCTTTTACAGTTCTCTCTCTCCACACTAGAATAAGGGTGGACAAACGATTGAACGAATATAAGGTCTACGAAAATTAAGTCTTTGCGAATATTATATTCGATATCTTGAAGTCTCTAAAAGAAATCACTTCAAATTTCAGTTGAATTCTGTTAAATTGATTTTTACTTTAGCCCACAAAATCTGAGATATTTATCAGTAACTTTTACAAGAAGAATTTATATTTTAGTTCAATCACAATAGAAGAAAAGCTATATGAATTAGCTGCGTTATTTTAAATTTTAATTCAAAGCTAAGATTTGGAGAACAAAGGAAAATTCATGAATTTATGTGAAATAGCGTCTTCTAAAGGAGCATACTCTACAAGTTGATTCAATTTGTAAGATTCACTTGAAATTTTCATGAAAATCTATAAATAGCAAACTCCCGTAGAAATTGTCACTCAAGAAGAAATTGTGAATTCTATGTAGATTGTCAGATTTTTTTTTCCTTTCAGGATAGCATTCCTCTGAGTGCTTTTCAAGTTATTATTTATTTTCATGGAATTGCCACTTTGACCACAAAATTTTGCCTCATGTTTTATAAGCTGTGACCTTTCTTGCAATACACACTCATTATTGTTAGGGTTCATATCTACGTGTTAGATATGACCGTATTATAAAACTGTATCATATACAAATATAGTATCAGTATTTGTGACGAGTAATTGTGTTTTGTAAGTAAATGAATTTGACATCATTTGAAAGCCTCCTACAACATCGACTTTTGCCCTGCTTCAGGAAATTTTCATGCTTATATATATGAAAGCTCCCAAGAGAAGACAACAAATTGCCACAATAGAATGTAATTAGTTGCAGACGATGTTGAAGGAAAATGTATTGACACACTTGATTAAGATGACAAGAAAGTTTACCCTCCATGCACAAATTAAGTACATGATGAAATGCACCAGTATGTGCGGATTATCCTCTTATCATATTGGACATTGCAAGAAGTGTCAAATTAATCATCTATA
The DNA here is from genome assembly GCF_024763615.1 of Phlebotomus papatasi. Taxonomy (NCBI): domain Eukaryota; kingdom Metazoa; phylum Arthropoda; class Insecta; order Diptera; family Psychodidae; genus Phlebotomus; species Phlebotomus papatasi. The sequence continues at coordinate 48,443,523 of NC_077223.1, forward strand.
TGAAAAGGATATCAAGGTTCATACATCTATCCTGTGAATTGCACCTTATGTGTACACATTGCTTGAAAAAAAAAACAGTGCTTAAATTTAAACAATTTCAAGATAGCTTTAAGTATCTTACATCTCACCTAACCACGCTTTCAGAGTGTTATATTGTAAATTACAAATGAAATCTTACGAATAATATGTTCAAAGTATAACGATAACAGAGTTGCAATAAATTAAACTGTAATCTATTCTCTTGTGAAGGGTAATGTGGTGAAATCACCCCGAAAATACGCTTCAAATCACACGAAATATCGTGAATTAAGATGAATCAAATAATAATTGGCGCTTTCCCATCTTTACCATATAAGACCAATTTTATTTTAACTAGTAGAAAAAGGAAAATTCTCCAAAATACCCAAAAATAGATGCTATATACGCTATATAGATTTAATGAGTGTGAATCCCATAACTCACACGGAAAATCCTCTCAATTTTTTTTTGCACTTCTTTGAACTGATATTCTACTTAGCTGCTAAATAGCTAGAAAAACACTCGAGTAGATGGAGTAAAGAATATATCAGTCTTCAAATTATTCACAAAAATTCAATATTCCGGCAATTTTGAAATTTTCCTACAATATTTGGATCTCGAAAGATTTTCCATGGTTTAATCCTCTAAGGATGACTGGGTAATACACGTATAACCCATATTTTTCCTTTTTAACTCTAAAAATATTTAAATCACATTATATAAATGTTGATCAAATAGATGAAGAAAAATTTAATATCAATTCAAAAATTATTTGTTATGTAGTCACAACTGATTGGTAGCAGTTTGACTTTGTCAGAGATTCTAAGGCATCTCCAGCGAATCTCAATTTAATCCCATCGGTTGAGAAACACGCTCTCCAGGAGTTGTTAAACATTTGACCTTGAACACTACTATTAAGAATAGTCCAAGGATATTTTCGAATGTAGAGCAAATGGTCGGATGATGGAAAGACCATGATAAAATTCCTTAAAGTGACTAATGGAGAATCAAGGGCCCATCAAGCCTAATAAAAAGTGAAGCTATTTTTCACTTTTCCTTGTAAAAATTTTGCAGATATTGCACAGCGACTTAAACAAATTCGCTCGTAGTTCTTGTATTATATCGGCACACATTATAAAATATGTATTTTTAGATAGCTTTTAGTGCACGATTTCGAAATATATCAGACTGATAAGTTAATACTCTTTAGGAAAAAACTTGCCAATAGTCTTCAGTGCCTCTATGCAAAAACGTATGGAAAAATGGAATGTCGAGAGGCCCCTGGGAGAATGGAACTGCTGAACGGAACCAATATGGCTCCGTTCAGTAATAATCTTTCGAAAAAACAAAGCCGCTCTAAAGGCAAGTCCCTATTCAAAAATATACCGGAAGCATAAGTACAAATTCATGTGCTCTCCGCTTTAGCGCTGATTGTTCTTCCATTTCGAATCTCGGTATTCGTGACACTTCAATCGTCAACAATGTGAACAACAGTGTATAAACGTTTGCTGCAAAAAGTGAATTTTTGTGTAGTTTTTTTTTAAATCAGTATTGCCTAACGTTTTAATTCCAGTTTCACTAAAATAAATGTCCTTTTAATGCATTTACTCGACTTTGTGTAACTTAAACATGTTTAAACATCCGAACTTCCAACGGGTTTTTAAGTAAGTTCTCTCTGATATACCTTAGAATCGGCAAAGGAAAAACCTTAACCGGAGAGAGCACTCAAATCGGGAAGGTTATCACTGAACGATAGGTATAACCAACTGTATGGGCAGGCGAATGGATCAACAGCCTAGTTTCATTATTCAGTATGGGAGACTGGGGCAAAAAGTCACAAATCGAAAATTTTAAAATTCAATATCTTCCAAGATAAATACGATAGCGGCTTAAAATTTTTTCCATAGATAGATTCCATAGACCTTCTTTGATGTTGTATGTTTCTTCGAATTCGAACAAGGAATTTAGAAAATAAAAAATATCAAAATTTTTAGCCCTATTATTGAAATATTTTCCTTGAAGAATATATCAATTATTACCTACTTATTATTCAAAATTTATGCACTGATGATTATTTCCTAAATGATTTGGATTCTTTGAATGCGAAGCCGCTATCTAATTTAGAATTTTAAAAAGATTCTTCTCTCAAGAAAACTTTTTATTAAAAACGACCACTTGGGGTAAAAAGTAACAAAAGGGTTGGAGCAAAAAGTGTAGAGGAATAAATTTCCTATGAAAATATGTAATCTAGGTATTTTACTTAAATTTACGGAATCCCGTAATAAAGTGAATCAAAATGTGATAATATCCCATGCCTGATACTATTTGCCCCAGCATTTTTGAGAATGGTCACAAAATTACTTTTTAGAAAACGGCTCGATAAATGTATTTCCTTACAAAGTAGAGGAAAATTACTTTCATAAAGTTGTAGAGCGGTAAATTTCCTAGAAAACTGCGCTAATTAGAAATTTCTGGGGCGTTCGAGTACTTTGTAAAAAAATAAAATATCCGTTTTGTGACTTTTTGCCCCAGTCTCCCCTAATGGTAAAACTTGCGAAAATAATATCAAAAAAATATGATGCAAGGTCCAAATTTCATGGAATAAAAAATGTGAGGATTAATTATATTGCTATCTCTGTGGAATTCGATGAACACAAAAACACATTTTAACAATATAGGGACGATTAGGTCGATGGCCAAAATTTCAAATTATTATGAGTTACTTTATTTTCTACAAAAGTAAATAATTATACGCAAGGTATTTTGGTAAAAAGAACATGTTTTAATAATGGAATTTGGAATTTTTTTTACTATTACTATGCTACGTGAAATCAATATTTGGCACACACCGCTGAAATTCGAATTTTGCACTCTTTCCAGAGATTCTTGACAATTTTTTTTCAGTAACATTACCAAAGATTTCAAGTGGCAATTGTAAAAATTTCGTGAGGAATATCAACCACAGAAAAGAGCTTGTGGTATATATTTAAATGAGATGAAGAAAATCCAATTTGCCCTTTTGCGATTCTTTTCAAGCTCTTTATCCCCGCGTATATACTTAGAGTTGGGGTAAATTTGTTTGCTGTCAGAGGGGCAAAAAAAGAAAAAGAATTCAAATTGCCGAAATAAGGGGGAGGGGGGAAATTTTACTAAATAAAAATGCAGCACGAGAGTCTTATTTCGCAACTTAATATTTATACGTGAAATTTTGTATGTTTTCACACGAAAATGATTGACTATCACAAATGGTCCAAATTTTGTCACAAAAAAAAGCTTGATAAAATATGGATAGACTTTGATATGTCAATCGAATGAACAATCATTGAGTAAAAGAAATCGCGACATGTCAATTGAATTTTACCCACAATTTAATATGATTTTCCACTTTATTATCATCTCTGATACGATGGATGAGCAAAATCCAAATGGATCGCTCTCTAGCGATGAAAAGCACCCATTCCGTATTTACCCCTCAATCTCGTGTACTCTCAAGTAGATTTTCCTACTCGTGCAATGATTGGGTGATATACGTAGCGCCATCACGCAGAGCTTTTGCGTATCTCATCCCCCCACCATTAAACATTTACACAGCAACTATACACGGTCGAAGTCGAAAGATGTCAATACATGTGGAATGGTAGGGAAAAGTCAACTTACCATCGTTCATTTACTTTTCAGAACATTCCCAATATTCCCTACTAACGAAGTCAATAAGAGATGCCCGCACTTACCTGAAACGAAAATGGAAGGATAAAAACAAGTTTAATACTATTTTCACAGTGAAACGTATTATTTAAGAGAAGAGAATATTGTATCAAGAATATCCTTTCAATTCAACATGGCTTGTCAAAATGTTAACATTTTAATTCGATGCCTTGTTCACGAAATATTATGTCACGAAATATATTTCTCACTCTGAAGCATATTATGTAAAAAAAAAAACAACCTCAGTATGTCCTTGTAAGAAAATCAAAGACACGAAAGTTAAATTGACTTTTATATTAATAAAACCGCACATATGCATATTCAAAAAAAAAAGTTAACTCCAAAGTTGAAGATATCTCATTATAAACAACAAGTATTCTGCTATTGCCAGATGTTCTTTAGAATCATTGTATGATAAAGGGAAAATAAAAGGTTTATGTTAAGATAACACACCGGTGTCATTGGAGCAGATGACTTATCCCATTGTTTCCTTTAATTTGCCAAAAGGTATTTAGACATAAACCACTTAGAATTAACCCAGTGTTTAACAAGTTTGGTGCCATAAATCACTAAAAGCAAACAAACGTTTGGATTAAGTTGATTCTTGGGAATTAGTGGAAACACCACAGGGAATTGTGTTTACAGAAAAAAAGACTTGCCGATTGGCAGTAAAATATATTGTCAAGTATTATGACTTATCTCATAACTTATATCTAAAATTCCAAATTTTAAATTACAACACTGTGTCAAAATCAAAGATTAACTTTGTGTAATATATAATATTATACAGCATTTAATTTTTACAATTTCTCGGGCATATTTTATAATTTCAAACCTGAAATAATTAAGCAATTTATTAAGAAAAAATATGACTAGAAATGTTTGTAAAGCTAATCCGTTATTCAAACTTGAATCCTTAAAATGCTAACGTATCGCTCCTTGAAAATTACAAGGAACCAACTCACTTTTTGGCGATTTTGAGATTTTAATGCACTTAAAAAGAGAATTTAATAAATTTTCAGATGGAGTCGTTTAAATTCGTTATTAGAATTTAGAACATTTTTCACAATTTCACTCTTTATGATTGTTTGCGCAATTTTGTTTGAAGTAAAGGGACACAAAAAATAGATTTATCGGATCGTTCAAATTTTTGTGAAACAAGGGACTATCATCTCAAGAAAGTTAATTCCTTGTCATTCTAATTTCAGGAAAATTTGGCCATTATTTAGAATAACAAGGAGCTAACTCAGAAAAACATATTTTGAAAGGTAAAAATATGTATGTCTTGATGTTTATACTAATTCTCAGCACACAATAATTTTTTTTGTAAACATGTTTTCGACTTTTCAGTGTGAGTGAATGAAATCTAGATCTAGTAATCTTTGATCTAGTCATCTTTCATTTTAAAACATGTTTACAAACAAATGTTAGTGTGCTGATCATAACGACCAGCGCACAATAATTTTTGTTTAGTAAACATGTTTTTGATATTTCAATGAGAGTGAGTGAGATCTAGATCTAGTCGTCTCGCTTACTCTCATAGGTAAATTTGAAAACATGTTTATAAACAAAAATTATTGTGCGCTGGTCATAATGACCAACGCACAATAACTTTTGTTTGTAAACTTGTTTTTAAAAATTTCTATAAGAGTGAGCGAGATGACTAGATCTAGATCTCACTCATTCCCATATAAAATTTTGAAAACATGTTTACAAACAAAGGTTATTGTGCGTTGGGCATTTTGCCAAACGCACAATAACTTTTGTTTTGTAAACATATTTTTGACATTTCAATGAGAGAAAACGAGATAACTAGATTTCTGTTTCATTCACTCTCATTGAAATGTCAAAAATATGTTTACAAAACAAAAGTTATTGTGCGTTGGGCATTATACAAACAGAAAAGAAATAAATTGTTTTGCTTCAGTCATTGAATTGAGATTATTTACAAAAAGTTAAATCTTTCACGTTGTTTCCTGAAAAATGTCTGAAAATGAGTTTGCTCCTTGTAATTTCCAAGGAGCGATATATTTAACGAAAATTAGATTATTCTGGAAAATTTATTTCTGAGAAAATTCCATCTGATGACGGGAAAGAACTTTTGTTTAGTTTAGTTTTTCAATAATAATGCTGGTACAACATTCCGTAGAGGAAGTAGGTCTTCCCGCAAGCGAAATTTCTAGACAATACACAGGGATTGGGTTGTCTAGTCAGTCCCATGCTCTGTGGAATCAAGTGGGATAGAGCTCACTGGATATAACTGGATGTAGATATAGATAGAACAGAACACCTGTAACATCAGAGGAATTCTTGATGACTTAAGGTGTTACGTGGGGCAATAAGACTAAAAAAACAGCATATTTTTATCTAATATTATTTCTTCATCATAATAAAAGAAATATTTTATTCAATCTCTTAGGTACATAAAATTGCAATATTTAAGTTATGTTTTCTGAAATTAAGTTAAAAATTTCAAAAATTCACCCGTTGAGACCTGTGGGTGAATTCTGAAAATCATGAGTTTTTCGCGTGATAAATTCACAGCTCTTAGATCGCCTTTTGTCAGTATTTCATGACCTCTTTATACAAAATGTCATGTGAAACAGTTACGGTGTCCTAATATTTACATGACAATTTTTGTTAAACACTTAGATAAGACGATCTTTAGATCAGTGAATTTATCAAGTGATAAACTCACAATCTCAGAATTCATACACTGATTTCTGGAAACCTTTTTGAAAAAACTTACTTTTCGGTGGACAAGATTTTTCGACTTAGTTCATCTGACATCCAAAAACTAAATATTTTCTGTTAGCTAATGAGTTAAACTATAGTTCCCTTAATTAAGTCTTTTGAAAAAAAAATGATTTTTTGGGAAAATCTTACACAAAAAACACATTTTTAACGTATTTCACATCATGTTTTGTCATGTAAATTAATTATGATCCAGTAAATACAAAATCATTCGTTCAAGGACCAGTTTAACTCATCAGCTAACGGGAAATATTTGAGTTTTTAATATCAGATAACCCTACTCTGAAAGATATTGCCCGACAAAGAGTAAATTAAAAAAAATTCTAAAATCATGTCTCAATGGGTGAATTTTTAAAATTTTTAAATGAAAATTTTATAAAATATAGTTTACTTTTATATTCCTAAGAAACTGAATTTAATATATTTTTTATTATACCGAAAAAAAATTTGAGAAAATATTTTGTTTTTTTAATCTTCTTGACACATGTAACCCCTGAAACCGGGAATAGCAATCCGAGACATTGGCATCTCAGAACGAGTACTCTACCACTTGACCCATTGAGTGCATGTAGTTCTTCAAAAATTCAAAGGTAAATATGAATTTGTTGAAACTTTCTCGTTTCGCGGAAAAATAAGCATGTTGTTCACCGAGTTACGCACGGAAAGTTTGGCATTGCATCGATTTTGATATCATTGCAATTTTTTTCAAAGTGATAAATTCTTTAGAATACAACATAAAAAACGAATAATCAAAATTATATATATTTATTATTATAAATAAATAAATAGGTTTAATGTAAAAAATATTAAATTAAGTGACTGCTGAGAAGGATGTTTGATAGCATCTTCATGCGCCCCCTCAAGGGATAATTTTTTTTCATTGTACCATAATGATCTATTAATCTATAGGAAATAAATTCCAAAATGCGAACATTCTATCTCCAGTATTTCTGGAATTTTGTTCACATTCACATCAAATATATGCAAGTAAGACTTGTTGCCGAACTATATAAGAATTTATAAGAATAAAAATATAAGAATTTGTGGTAAAATTTGAAAATAAATGCATTATGGAGTGAACAGATGCTAAAAATTAAAATTTTCATTTGAACATGAACATATAGTACTATAGTTTGCCTCATCTGATAAGAAGAAATATTTGGGTTTTTGACTTCAGATGAACTTTTTCTGAAGAATCTTGTCCACTAGTTTTTTTTTCAAAAATATTTTAAAAAATCCTAGAGACCAAAGGCTGAATTTTTCAAATTTGAATTAACATTTCAAAAAATCTTGTATTAATGTTGTTCTGAAATTAATGATTTTTTTCAAGTTGATAAAAAAACTAAAGAATAACCCATAGGGGGAAGTAGGGCACCTTTGAAAGTGGGGTATCTTTGAAATTGGGATTTTTCTTCTATTTTTAAGTGGAATTGAGCCATATCAAAATGTAATTTAGCTTCTCAATCTGTTTGTGCAACTAAATTATATTACGTTAAGGGTCAATTTTAATTAAAAATTGGTGAAAATCCCAATTTCAAATGTTCCCTACTTTCAAAGGTGCCCCACTTCCCCTATAATCCTTTGGTGAGCTTCACTGCACTTAATTCCACGAGGCATGGGACTGGCAACTTCATCCCTGTATAAGAAAAAATAAGAAATGAATGTTCAGAAATTCCGCTTAAGCTATTTAGTCAATGTATCAGAAATACTTGAGATATAATGTTCATATTTTGTAATTAGTTTCCTACAGATTGGTAGATGAATATTTTGAAAAGAAAAAAAATTTACCTATTATGGGGGCGAGGGGAGCCCCTGTCAAACACACGTCTTAACGGTCACTGAATTTAAATTCTGTGCATTAATTCATTACATACTTTATTGCTTTAGATAGAGTAACTATCCAGGAACACAAATTGGCAACTAGAATTCAAATCAGGACAGAGGAAAGAGGCCAATTTTAACAAATTCGACGGGATGTCATATTTTTCGTCCGACATTTTGAGCAAAAATTTTGCATGACCTTCCGCAAAGCAAGAAAACAATAACAAAATATATTTTCATCTCTATCGGACTATTTTTCTCAAGTAATTGAAGAACTAAAGTTACTAAAAATCCATTCGAGACAGCAATTTGGATAAAAATTGCCCAGGAATAAACAATCTAAAGTCACTCAATTTGTGTATGATGTATAATACCATGGTAAGGAATGGGTTAAGGTCTCTACACATTGAGCATAATTTTCATAAAAAATGCTTTTTTTAAAGAAAACGTCTGCTCTGCTATAGGTGGAAACGTCAAAATTCTGTCAAAAATGCAATTTTTAACGGAAACTGCTCCCAATGTGTAGAAACCTTTACAGAAAGACCTAGTTCCACCATGGGATGTTGTACACTTATAATTATGTCCTTTCTTTTGATTCATTTGCTAATGTTTCAAAATAATTACCGTTCATCGAATCTCATGCTACCACGACTAATATCACTCCATGCGGACATTGATCGCGGCCTCTGGAAAAAGCGTGATGCTCGACGAGATCCAACACTAGCCAGTGAAATGATCTCTGGTGCATTTCTTTTGGGAAAATTGACATTCCTGGCTGCTTTTACAGAGGATGCCGTGGAGCAACTGTCCTCGGACATTCCCAAGGCGCGGTAGTTAACGTGGAATTTGCGAGTCATGTTTCCACCTCGTGGCAACTCTGTCACCTCCGCAATTGTCGCCACGGGTGATCCGGGTCCTGACGACGAAGTGTCCGACGGCAGAGAACATTCTGCCGCTTCTTGTGAATTATTCAGCTTGATGGGTGGTCGTTTATCTCACCAATGATGGACCAAGGAATGCCCACATGAAGGCATTATTAATCCTCAATTATTAATTTCTCTTGTGATTACTTAATTTTTCATCGTATTCATTTTTTATAGTCTAAACTAGATTACACTCTACCGTTATTTTGGAAGACACTTTCACAGAAACCTTAAAATATGTAAAATTATCGAAAACCTCATCTAATCAAAAATGCTTTAATGAAGCAAATGTTTTCATATTGAGTGATAATATATTAAATTTCGTATGAATAAACTATTAAAAATTATTTTCAGATTATTATTCCTAAACGATTTATCCATAACGTAATTCCATATTTTAAACCATTTGTTGGATATTTAAAGCGGCATTGTAATAAATTTAAAGCTTTGCTTTCTGAAAAAAATTCATCCGCAGACGAAATAAGTAAAATTTCACTAAAAAAATAGTATTGAATAAGTATTCATAAAAATGTAGATAATCAGGCTTGGATGCAAAAATGATTAGCATCGGCATGAAAAATTAATAACTAGTGTTGAAAATTCAGCAAGAAATGTGCAAATTTGTGTGAAAAGAGAAAATTCATTGCAGAGACTATTTGTGCTGAACAATGTTACTGCTGATATTGTCATGGCCCAAAAAAATTTATTGGGTTTTAAAACAACGATAAAGCAAAAAACGTACAAAAAGCTCACACTGTGCTCCTGAAATAGACTTTCACTTTCAATTTCAAAAGAAGTCCTTTTGTGGGACAAAAAAATCATTCTTGGAGATTGGGCTGTAAAATCCTCTACTTTTATTAGTTTCCTTCTTTCACTTATAAGCACCGCACACACGTAACTATTTTGTGCTTTTGTTTAAAATGGTGGATTTTTCAAAGAAATTGTATATATTCTTGAGAGAAACTCGCATTTAGATTAAAAAGACCAAGGAAAATTGAAAGAGTTTGTGAAATCACAAAGGTTTAAGACTTCTGAAATTTCATTTAGTATTGTAGGTGTAAGTATAGGTCATAGGTTGTGCCTGAAAGGGCACATCAATCATTACAGTTTGTATCCCTCGAATTCAGGATTTTTCGTTTTGTTATCGACTTCCGATCTTTAATGACTCCGCCTCTTTCCCTAAACCCATAAGTCAACCTTTTCTCCGTAAATTTACTTTATTTCTCCTCCCACACCCCTCTTTCCCTCGAAAACCGTGTTTTTTGTGGGATTACTTAAAACTGTTTTAAGCGATGTACGTCTTGCAGGTAGATCTGACGTACATTTCGTCCGTATATATAATCGAAAACTTTCTCATTCTGAATTTTTCACGGTCAATAGTTAACTAAAAAGCCTATTCCTCAAAACTTTGTGCGTTCATTAAATTTTAAAGATTAGCGAAGTCCTAGGTGATTATTTAGGTAGGCCACTGAACTTGTTAGCATGATACTTGTCCCCATGATCTGGATCTCTAAAGAACTAAATTAATATAAACAAATAATGGGGAAAGACATTTTCAGTATAACATCTAGGTCAACTGATTTGAACTCTATTTGATTTGAGCGACAAATTGCTCAGAAGATCCCTTAAAATAGCATAGGAGTAGAGTAAGTGTGCCAAATTCCGGCCAGCTTGCAATTTCGGTCACCGTTTTTGTTCCTCGAATTTCCATGAACTTTTAGATTTTACGTACTCTTGAGATTATACAATGCAAGAGAATAACAAAAAATGTAGCTTCGACAAACGAGATGACGTGAAAAAGATATTGGAAGAATTCCCGAAGGGCAAGGAACCATGAGAATGAAGGTGGCCGAAATAGGGCACCAAAGCTATGTCTAAATTTTTATTCATTTTAAAATGCATTAAGAATGATTTTTAGAGTAAATAAAGACGGTAAACTATTTACAAGGTTCCAAGCAACACTCTTGAAGAAGAAAGAATTTTAAAAAAAACTCAATTTGAATTTAAAATATTACATTTTAAACTTGAGACTTTGACGCTTGCATACAACTATGCCGAAATTTGGCACACTTACCCTAATATAATTGATTTTCGGACAAACTTGATTTTCGGAACTGTTTCATGGTTCACGCGTCGACTTATGGGGAAAAGGGGTAGAGGGTCCCCGAAGGTCCTAAGACTATATCTCAAACCGTTTGACCTCAAGGTGTGGCAACGGCCGGATAAACGGCTGAACAGACGGACGAAAAGACGGGCGGACAAAAATCGTAAAGTCATTTTTTAGATATCGTTGGAAACACTGAGACATATTACGAAAAATTCTCTTCGGAGGGGGTGAGGGTGGAAATTTTGGATATCGACTTATGGAAAGAGTTCACTGAAGATTAAAAGTTCATATTTCTTACTGTTTAGTCTAGCTCTAGACGTAAAGTTTAACCATGTGATTTAATTTCTCTAAATTCTCATTAATCAAGATGTTTTGGAAATGTTTACTTAGGATTGGATATTAAATGTAAATGATGCATTAGGTTTTGAAAAATTAATAAAATTGCGTGTTATTCAGATTTTTGAGACCTTAGGAAATTTGGCTATATATCTAGTCTGAAGACCACTTAAGAAATAGAGAATTCTCTGACGATTATGTATCTATCGATTGATTATTTTTAATCTCTGAGGTTCAATTAATAAAATGAAGCATTCAAATATGGCAAAGCATTCCAGTTTTGAGAAATGCTCGAACTCGTAATTTAAATGCTATAACCGCTATAACCCAGTAATACTTTTATTTTAAAAGTATAGTGCTCTGAGTTCTAATGTGTTTTCTCAATTTGTTTTCAAAAATACCAGTAGAGAACCTGTTTATAAATAGGGGGTAGTTGGACACCTTTCAATTGAGGAACCCTTAAAATTGGATTTCTTTTCTAATTATAAATGGAACTGAACCTTACCATGATATAATTCGCCCCCCACATATCAATTGTGAGGCTAATTTACTTTATAATAAAGGTTCAATTCCGTTTAAAAATAGAAGCAAAAATCCTATTTTAAAGGTTCCATAATTCAAAAGTATCCTACTCTCCCCTAACTCAAAAGGACGCCCAAATCAGCTTACGAGTAATACATTGCATTTAGGAAAAGGTATATATTATCGCTTCGTAACGGATTTATTAGCGATCCATATCCAATAGGAACCAATTCAGACTTAACAGAATTTTTAAAACCTTTCCAACGACATAACTCAAATCGGTTTAGACATACGCTCTAGACTAGAGATTTAGCTCAGTTCCTGAAAGTCTCAAAATCGTCAATAGCAAGCAATTTTATTCATTTTTCATGATCTAATGAATCATTTTCCCTTAATATGTAATTCTAAATCAAATTTTTCTAAAAGATCGTTTCTCATAAAGAATTAGAATAGTCAAATTATATTGCTAAGCTTTAGGTCTGATGCCCTTATTTTAGTATTTCAATGCTGTTACATTTGATATGGAATGAAAATTCGCGAAGCGTTAGAACTTTAAGGCACTTTATGAATTTTTGTCAGCCATTCTTTTATTCAGATTTTGTCTCAATTTTATTGTCATGGTATATTAAAAAGTCGAAGAACTCAAGTTCTACTTTATTTTCCTTTACATCTAAAGAACGAAAAAGTTTCAATTGCACTGTTGAATAGATAAGTAGAAATTCAGTTGTGACTTAAAGAAGAAAAAAGGAAAATTAAAGTCAATAATATTGCGCAAAAAGAAATGTGTAGTGAACACGAATTCATCCATTGTGATATCGCCTGGGCTATTATTAGACAAAGTAATTTAATAATATAAGTGCTTTATAAACGAAAGTGAAGTCAAATTTTCCTGCGAATACCGTTAGTGATAACAATCTCTCAATAATTTGTCCTTTTCACTCGGTTTTCCCCTCTTGGATTTTCTCTCATGCTCTCTCCATCCAATTTAAATCTCTCAGGCTTTAGTTAGATTGAATAGGATAGGAAATTGTAACCCTCAACTTTGTCATTTTCAATTATATAAAAGTAGGACAACATTTAAATATCACACACCGCAATTATTTTTTCTATACGCATTTAATATTTACACTGTTGTTGACACTTTGCGGGAAATTATTGCTCATTAATTTCAACTTTTTTTTCTACATTTTGTTTTTTTTTTCTTATAAAGGCAACCCTATGTCTTATATTATTACAGTCACAGATGACACTGTGACTTTATTTAGAGCGTGCTCGTAAACCTCTTTAAAAACTCGCAATGCAGTTTTGGCAGTTTTGGCAGCAAATTCATGTTATATTTATTTATTGAAGAGGCGTATCAGTACAATATAATCAGCCAAAAGATTTTTTTTTTATATTTAAAAGAAAGTTTTAAAATTGAAATTTTAAATTTTCCATCCTAAATTTATTTAAGTTCCATTTTCATCTGGTAATTTTTCATATCATGCAAGATATTTGAAATTTTTCAGTGTACTTTTCGAAAATGAAATACGAAGTGCAAAAAGTAAGCAGACTTTTTATTTAAGTATATCGAAAAATATTAATAATCATAATGTCTATTTTGTTCCCTTTACAATAATCCCCCTCAGATGTAATGCACTGTGCCTAAGCTTTTTACAATCTTCAAAGTCCTTCTAATATGCGCTTTTTGATAAGGCTTCGAGCTCTTCCAGCAATGGAGTACTAGTCTCTTCAATCGTGGCAAAACACAATCTTTTCATAGGGCTTATTCAGTTCTGGGAATAGAAAAAAGTCTCTAGGGATCAATTCTAGTAAAAACGATGGCTGAAGTATGATTGAGGCGTCAAAAATCACTAGCAAGCAAGGATGTGTGAAAGAGCTTTCCGAGCAAACTTTTCTGCCATACGTTTTATGCTCATATCCAAAAAGAATTGCATGGCATGAACCAACTGATATACCGACAACGTCAGGTATTTCTTTAATTGTGATTCGGTAGGGTAAATGTCCTAATTTAAAACCATTTCCAGATGCTTTAACTGTGACAGAAGATTTAACACATCAAGTTCAATTTTTTTTCTGAAAAGAATTATATAAATTTGATTGTTGACTATTCTAGAATGTTACTGTTTAGTGAAAAATCTTTAGATATAACTTGAAAACTTCTTAAATACAAGAAAAATACTCGAGCGTAAAATGCTTCTATTGGAGACAAATTAATCCAAATGGAAACAAGGGAAAGTTTCTAATTGGAGACGAACAGTGTAAGTGAAGCCGCGACGAAAGGCTTCCAAAACCTTTTTGAATTGCTCTTGAGTGCAGGATTTGTTCTTATTCCTTGTCTTTTCTCTTTTCCCATCTAAAATAATAAGAAAATCTCTCCAAAAAATCATATTTCCGGGGTTTCCGATTGAAGCATTTGCAGGCACTTCCGAAAACCCCTTTTCGTTCACGAAATAGGTAATTATTTCATTTGAAAACTTCACGTACCGTTAACAATAAAGATTAGCACTTAATTTAACTAAAATTAGCCAGAAATATGACATAAATGTTAAACAAAACGAATAAAGAACAGTCACCTTATTGTGCTTTTCATTGGAAAACATGGTCGATCGATGAAAAATTCAATTGTGAAAAGGTAAACTTTTAATTTTTCTGAGAAATTAACAAATTAAAATTTGTGAATATGAATGGATTTTCGCTTTATTTGGAGCAAAATTAACTAAATGATGAAACTGTGGTATAGAAAATATATAAATATAATAATTTAGTTCTGTATTTATCATAAAAACAATGACGTTTCTATTTGGAATAGAGAAAAAAATTCCATTTGGAGCAGGTTTTGAATTAGCTTAATTTACCCTAATTTTTCATAAAAATATTCTTCACTGCTTCAACTTTTTCATTGGGTTTTGAGGCCCAATGCGAGCATAATCATTAACATATTCTGGGCCATCTGTGAAGAGCCTGTACCACTTTTAAAAATATTCTCTTTACTTAAAAGATACTCTCTAAATACTATTGTTAAAATTTCAAATGCGTTGAAGCGTTTAATTTCATTTTTTTTTCCACAAAAAAATTAAAGCATATTCGTTGATCAATTATTTTTCGATATCAAAAAATCGCCAAAAATATCGAAACATTTCTAACATTTATATCTACGAAAGATTAAGTAAAAGTGCAAGAGGGTTAATCTTATCAACATATATTCGGGACATATTCATCTTATTTATTGAACACGCCTCGTATATTTAAAGTTCATGCAGTGTTTTTTCTTAATTTGTTTAAGAATAGTTTAAATGCCAAATGCTAAGGAAATGCATTCCAAGGTATGTTAAAATGGGCATCTGCTCCTTCAAAATCAATGGTTTGTCACTCTTGAATTTCAAAGTATGTTGCTAATCTTGAGAATTATTTATACAGTATACGTTCAAAGAGTGAATAAACAATAGAATTATTGATAAAAACTCATTTTATTGTTTGTGACGACTCAAGTGTGACTACGAGTTGAATACCTCATACTATCCAATTAGTGTGTACTGTAAATTCCATATTTATAAGGAGATATAAAAAAGCTGCTTGAAAATATTGCATACATATGCAAAATATCAATAAAAATTTGCAAAATATGCAAATATTCCAGCGTTGTGCATACCATAATATAAGGGGATGAAACCGAATTTAGTCTTCGCTTTTTAACGAAGGATAGAACTTGGATAAACAACCATATTTATACATATAAACGATTATAGTAGACTAAACCAAACAAAGCATGAAAGTCTCATTTTTCGATTAAGGCTAATAGCCTTACTATTCCACGATGATAAAAGGATTTTACTAGTTACGTGTTAACCGCTCTTTTCTCTTTTGAGTTTTTTGAAGTGGATTCATGGAGCCCACCAATTCTGACCGTTTAGTATTGAGGGATTTATATTGATTTAGCCCTCGTTATACTACACTATTCATCTCAAAATAAGTAAAATAATTACAACTTGAATAATGTTGTAGCCATTTTTGAATCAATCGGATGCATAAAATTGTGAGAAAAAATCTTTGAAACATCGTAAAAATAATTTTCATGAAGTTCAAGCACCTAGCCACCTAGCCGCAAATGTGTTTTAATTTTATTTTTACAATCTATAAATTAAATTATTTAAAGGTCAAGTTATTTGAATACCCGTCATATTTGACATATTCAATCTTGGCGACTTCGTCCTGCTCCTGAATGTGGAGTTCAGGAGCAGGTTTTGTTGAGTGACATTTAGTTTGTTTTATCAAATGAAAATGAAACTCAATTAAAAATTTTAGAAGAATATTTTGTTGTGCTTTTTGACACACACTTTTGCTATGAATTGTTGGAAAGTCATTGAACCAAATGCATTAGGGTCACGAAGTAAGAAGATTCAAAAATAAAATAAATTTTGGAAATTATAATGTTTTGTTTTCTAATTTCCGCAGCAGAAACTGCAACACGCAATTTAATGAAGTAAGAATTTCATTAAATGAAGACATATATTTCCCAGAAATGCTATGCAAGCTATTATGTGGAGGATCCTCAACTTCGGAACACACATAGAACAAGGTGGCTGAATTAGACTGGGGGTTTAGTTCAGCTCGCAAAGGTCTCGAAAATCGGAATTACAACTTTACTAATTTTTCAAAATCCAATGAATCACTTATCCTTAATAGGGTAAAATGCGGTATTTTGGAATCATGTCTAATTTAAAACTTTAAGATTTTCTAATAGTTTTAGGTGGCAAAAAGAAAACAACGAAGAAGTATTCTCCAATGTTAAGCCTGGTACTTCTTCATGGTTTTCTTTTTCTCTTTGACCATCTGAATCAGTGAGAAAAAATCAAAATTCTATAGATTCCAAATTACCCCATCTTAATCTCAAAATAGACACAGGGATCAGCTTAGGGATCAACCCGAAAAATGAGGATTGTTGTCGATACACTTATGAATCAGCCCACAATTTGGAGGCTGATCTCCTAAACTCATGAGGTCTAGTAAAATTTTGGGGATTAGGCGACATCAGCGTGAGTGCTGAAAATAAAAAGCTTCACTTTGGGTGTTTCAGCTGAGATTCTTTACAATCTCAGTTTCTGTGGTCTACGAATATCACGAATATCATATCCGCCAAAAAACGGTCACGAATATCACACCCGCCAAAAAACGATTTTCTTGGACGTCCGGCCGGCCGATTCTACGTAGTGCAAACGCTTCTGGCGAGAGAACGGAAAGAGATATCGACAAGCGGTTTTCTGCAAAGGTTAAATATCTGGTGGACGCTGCTCTATCGAAATTGACCGGACTCTATCTATAATGTTTTGTTTACTAGCCGATTACAATGAATTTTTTTTTCTCAGGTTTGCCCTTCCCCACTCAAACTATTTAAAATAGAAAATAACCAGTGATAAGCCCAGATGAGCTTATGGTAGCTGAGATTCTTTACAGTCAACTTCGGAGTTCTTGGAACTCGGGGGGTGCTTGCAACTCGGAATGCGTGAAAATTCGATTGTGAGTTGAATTTTGGGGGTAAAGAATTGCGTCGAGCCAATTTCATCCATTTCGACTGCCGAGAACAGTTTACTCGACGCGATTCTTTATGGCTCCGGCACACCTTTTAGATCAAGAAAATTTCATGAAGTCGATTTTCGGATTCCTTTCTTTCTCATGTGTTTTGCATATGTCTATGTCATTCTCTCGCACTCTTCTTCTTCTCTTAAACATCACTCCAAATTCAATTAAGCTCAATGGAATTTGGTATGCGAAAGAATGAGATCGTCATATGCAAAACATGTGAGAAAGACAGGGTTTCGAATTTCGACTTCATGAAATTTCATGAAAGGTGTGCCGGAGCCATTACCCCCAAAATTCAACTCACAATCGAATTTTCAAGCATTCCGAGTTGCAAGCACCCCGAGTTCCAAGCACTCCGAAGTTCACTGTAAAGAATATCAGCTACCATAAGCTTTTGGGCTTTTAGGTTCTTATCGATTTGTCAATTGGGTGAAAAAAACATGGAGAGTAATGGTACGCAATGTTGCAAAATCTTAAAATGCATTAAGATTGGAGTAATGGGAAGGCCAGAGTGCTCCTTTCTGTAAGAAAAACTCTTGATATTGCACTTAAGAAGTCTGTTAGCAATCATAGTGTGAGCATTTAATAGAAATTTACGCTGAAAACGCTAATCCTTAATCCTAAATCCTCAGTGTATGATAGTTTGGGCTGATCCTTTACCGCCAAATTTTTCGAGCTGAGTATTCTCCAGGATCAGCCTCTGTCTATTTTCGGCATTGCCCTATCCAGTTCTAAAGCACAATTTCCATAAAAATCTGGTTTGATTAGAAATTAGAGTTAAGTCATATGATAGCTAAAGCTTAAAGGCCGTATAAGCCTAATGGCCTCTACGCACTAGAGAAAAATATGTCCATATTTTAAAGTTTTGCCTACACAAGCATAGGGAATTTCTTTCAATATGGACATAAATTTCTCTAGAGCAGAGGTGTGCAAGAACCGTTTGAAACCGAAAAAACGTCAAATAAAGCTTGTTCGTCAATTGTCAAAACGCTACCTGAGCAAACTTATTTTGACGTTTATTCGGTTTCAACGGTTCCTGCACACCTCTGCTCTAGAGTGTAGAGGACATAACACAAGACTTAAAAAAAGTGCCGCTTACATTTTATTAGAGACGGTCATATCTAATATTCTGAACGAATTTGAAATGAGATGGAAAGCGATTTATTTGTATTTCATATTCATGTATTTTTTCCCCTTTTTGAATTAATTGAAATGCAAATCATTCACACAAATTTAGAAAACATTCAAGAGATGAGGTTTTCTCGATAATTTATACGCCCCTTAAGGATTTTTGGTGGATGGAATTGCCAAAGGCGCGGAATCCAAAATACGCAGGAGTGAAAGGAAGGGCTCTGGCCTCATTTTCTCTCGTGTATGCAGAGAAAGTGATAGGTGGGGTACTGAAGGGGCACTTTAGAAAAGGTGATACAAAACATCATTAGAATGTCGCTCAGAGGTCAATAGCGACACACACAGTGAAAATTTGCACTTTTACTAGTCACATTAATCACAAAACACATGGATTATTTTTCATAGCACATTCATGGAAGCACATTTAAGGGTAAATCTCTTTGGGGATGGTGCATTTTTTTGCACTTGCCCTGTTTGAGTGCATCTCGAAAAGAGTTCTGTTGTATCACAACACAAAGGATGTAGGAATTTCTAAAGAGGGTAGATACAAATTAAAAAGAAAAAAAATCACAGGAGGATATAAACACAAAGAAAAATCACACAAATATTGTGGCTTATCTAAAGTGCTCTTCTTTTTTTTTTTGTAAACACATAGGATGCCCAAGGATGGACTCTCAAGAGACAAGTATCTCTAGCGAGACTATCATTTTATAGAGATACACCAGTTAGCTTCACATACGTTTAATTAGATCTAACACAGAGTGTAAGGTTAATTTGCTACAGGGATGGTTCTAATATTTTTACAGGTTTATCTAACAGCAATACTTTCTAGTACACACAAACACCAAAAGGAGGAGGAATTAGTCAGTTTATCTGGCTTTTTTCTAATTTAGGAATCGATTCTAGGTCATCATCACGCATTGAAGGGTGGTATTTTTCGGGTGTCTTCAACTCAACTGAGCCGATTTTCTTTTGCTCAACTCACAGACAGCACACATGTACATCTATGACTAAATTTTCCATCTCATTCTCTCTGCAATAGCATCCCTCAAATTTCCCACGAGGAGTAAAGGAAAGACTGAAAGCTTCAAAACTCACACATGAAAAGCTGCAGGAGAGAAAAGCTCTCTCACACATATAGCAGAAAAGCTCATATAAAAAATATCACAAAAGCACAAAAGAGAGAGAGAGAAAGAACAACTTGGAGAGATTCTCTAAAATATTCTAAATGAGAGAAAAATTTTCCACAGATGAGCGAATTTTCCCACGCAAATGTTTAAGGGAGAACACCATCTAGAAGAGGTGAATACAGGAATACAGTGAATAAATAGAATATGTCGCGAATTGAGACCTTTCAAATAACTTGGTATGAGGAAGGAAATGTTAGAATGTCTTTATGAAATATTTATCGTAACAAATAACTCCAGAAAATAAGCGAAATCTTGGTAAATTCCTTCTCCCTCTCTCTCTAGGGACCATGAGTTGTGACGTATACTGCAAAGCAATATGACAAATGGGTCAAGTGGAACATGTGTTTCCTCCAAAATGCATATTCCCCAGTCATTTGTGATATCTACTCAGGGAGAAACGGATGTATTGCTATTTGTTTGTATAAATGACTTGCCAATTCTGTGTTTCTCATTCAATTCCTTTAATGTCAACCTCCACGAGCTCAATGAGATAACTAACTCAATTCTTTAACGTTTTTTTTTTCTTCTCTTTCCTCTCCAAAATTATGTTTTTGGGTATTTATCGAAATTATCCCGAACGATTTTATTCGTTTTTGGATAAGTTTTATATACACAGGCAAACATTTTGACCATACGTACTTACGTACGTATGATCTAAAAATTTAACATTTTCAATTTTTCAAGATCCAACCTCACTAAGGTAAAATACCCTGTAGTCGGCCGGTTTCTCAACTCGGCCAGTGTGTCTATTTATTCAATTTACTTAGATTTGTTATAATGTGGTCTTACCGATTTAACATTATAAGGTATATTATATTGTATATAACGTAAATCAGTGAAAATTTCATAGAAATTGACTATAAAACGTTAAAAAATTGGTTAAATAATTCAACTGGCCGAGTTGAGGAACCGGCCGACTCGAGGGTACTTTACCTTACTCTGATAAACTTAATTTTAGATTTTTAAAGATTTAGACCACTTTTCTAAACAAATATTCGCATTTGAAACGAAATAGCGTCACGCTGTTTGTTCGTCCGTCCGGCCCTAATCACACCTATAGGTCATACGGTTACCCAACACCGTTAATTTTATCCCTTCCCCTACCCCGCCAAAACCATGTATTTTGGAATTGTTCGAAAACTCGTCGTGCGATTTTTTTCGTTTTTGGTTATGTTTTAACACTTCGTAGAACCCTAACTAAAAGTGTTACGGAAGGACCAAATGGCAGCCGCTGCCACTTATCGAATTTTACATAATATTTTGATATTTTTAATTACATTTTAACATTCGGAGCTTTAGTCAGTTCTTTTCTGGTGTCTGAACCAGAAATTTCATTTCTTTGGGTACTGTATCTAAAGATTTTTAACCATTCGATGTTTTCATCTTTATCAGAATCATGGAGTCAGGGAAAGTGGTGTGCCTTTGGATGCGGCAGCCTTTGAATTTTTAATTTTTCTCTTATTTTTCAAAGCAAAAATTCTACTTTATGAACAATAGTTAATACTATTAACTATTTTCTATTAACTTCGCTTAACAAAATGGATTTTTAGCTTTGGGAAATAAGAGAAAAATTGAAGCATTCTGATTTTGACGCATTTAAAGGTATGTCACTTTTCCCTATATTTCATCTCAAAACACATCAGCAAAAACACTTTCAAACTGTTCTTTTAGGGCTTTTATACACTAACAATCAAGAAAATTACATCTGCAGAACGTCAAACTCCCATATAAAATGCAAATGGCAGCAACTGCCACTTGGTCCTTCCGAGTGCAGTTTTTTGTTTTTGCAATATATTTACATTAATATTTAATTTTTATTAAAAATTTTATAACGAAAAAATAGCCAGATAAATTCTGCACGCATTCAATCAGGCGTCCAGGCGAAATGATATATTCTTCACTATAAAAAATAACATTGAAAACTAAATTGGCAGCGGCTGCCACTAGGGTCCTTCCAAGTGTTAAGTATTACCTAGGCAGATATTTCGTCTTAATTCGAAAATACTGTATAATCATTCTTAATGATTCTTCAAGATCACCGAATGTTAAAACGTTCTAGTTTAGAGAGTATATTTCTCAACCGAATCGTATTTATCATGTTTGGGCTTGTTGGAAAAGTCTTAGAATTCCTGAAAAGCCGGACATAATTCCAATTCTGAACCGGTTCATAACTGATAAATAATTTTTCCGCGAAATATCAATTATATCACACCTAAAACATTTTGAGTAATGTTTTGAATGATTTATAATTCGGTTCAAATCGGCTGTGAACCGGTTATGAACCGATAAGTAATTTTTATCCGTAAATCAATTCTTTTACTCTTAAAACTATATGGAGATGTTATGAGTGCCTGTCTGACACAAAGGGGACCCAGTGTTGGATCATTAATTGTGGAGCTCAGAGGCAAAATGACACATATCCTATGCTTTAGCCATAGGATATGTACCATTTTGCCTCTGAGCTACACAATTAACACCCCGCTTTAGGCACTATTGTAAGTTCTCATCGGCAAGATCTGAATGGTAGGCTCGATTGAAGGACTGGATTTTGCTACATATATCAATGGCCGTCGAATGAAACTGTCAAATGCACCTCCTGATTTCACTTTCGAATATTATACATGAAATATTATATTATGTAGAAGCTACAAAAATAGTGAAATGTTTTATTTAACCATTATTAACGATTTAACACTTTAAAAAAGCATAATACATTGTGTCAAAAAATTGTCTTCTAAAAAAATACCCACGAAGAAGAAAGAAAACATATATTGGATGAGATCATATATTCTGTCACTAGAAGAGGTTGAAAGTTTGGAGTGGTATATCTCAGCTCCGGATGAACATAATTGGATGAGTGAACTATTGTTGGAAAGATTGGTTCATAAGCTTTTAGAATCGGGTACACTTAATCTGCTATGGATAAACCATGGTCATCCAGAACCATTTATGTCGAAGAAGACATTTTTTGCAACGTCTTTTTTGGCCATCTACTTCTGGGACCAGGAGTGACCCACTTTTCTCGCACATGGACTGTTTGTTGGAGGAACTCAAAAGGTACAATTTGTGGAAGAAACTTTTTTTTTGGACATCTTACTTTTTTTTATTCATCCACTTTTGCAAGAATTTTAACATTTTATACGCATAGAAAAAAATGACAGAAATCCTTCTATCTCATTTTCTGGACAAACTAATGAAGATATCGACTTGGAATGTTCTAAGTACTCCCCCATAAGTTGATCCAAGTAATCCAAATATCACATCAATTTCATCCCCACGTCTATCCTTCCCCTCCAGAAACCACTCTTTTAGGATTTCTGTAATTTTTTCCTTGCGTTTAACACATCAAAATTCTTGCAAAAGTCGATGAATAAAAAAAAGTAAGATGTCCAAAAAAAAAGTTTCTTCTACGAATTATACCCTTTGAGTTCCTCTAACGAACAGTCCAAGTGCGAGAAAAGTGGGTCACTCCTGGTCCCAGCAGTAGATGGCCAAAAAAGACGTTGCAAAAAGTGTTTTCTTCGACATAAATGGTTCTGGATGACCATGGTTTATCCATAGCAGATTAAGTATACCAGATTCTAAAAGCTAATGAACCAAGCTTTCCAACAATAGTTCACTCATCCAATTATGTTCATCAGGAGCTGAGATATACCACTCCAAACTTTCAACCTCTTCTAGTGACAGAATATATGATCTCATCTAATATTTCAAGATTGTAAATTTGTTTACAGTTGTCACTACACTCTATACGAAACGCACCACTTGATACTTATTATTATTAATAAAAAAATACATTAGAATGGACTCAGAATCTGCATTGATTTTAAAAGCACATAAAGTCTCTTGGAAAATATTCATCTCGTCACTGACAGCTAAGTAACACGGCCGGCAACATAATTTTCATAGTTCCAATGCCCGCTGCTACAAGTGCAAAGCACTGTCCTTCACGTATATTTTCTAATAGGAACTTCTTAAAAGTAAGGTATGAAAGATGGGGGTTAAGTCAGGCTTTAATTGACGCTTAAATGGTCAGACGGGTGAATTATAATTCGGTTTAAATCAGCTGAGAAAGAGAACCGCGGTAAACGGTCAATGATGCGAAAGTGCTTTTGAGGTATATAGCATCGAAGCCACGAGTTCGAGCACTTTCCAAATCCTGAGACGCTTTGCCACCCCTTTTTAGTTAATCAAAAACTTATTAAATTTTAGCTCATTCTATTGACACATTTTCGATGAATTATTCTTCAAACATATCATATCCAGTGCTGTCTTATATTACTTTCAATATACGTATATTTACATATATTCGTCTCTATGAGATTACTCCATTAAATTTTCTCTCATCCTAAGACCATTCATAAAATTTCATTGTCATTTTCCATTGAATGTATGTAGCATAAACTAGAAAGATAAATCATGTGGTATAATAGAGTCTTCACGATTCCAGTTTCCTCGTGGATAAATTTTTTGGGTAATGTATGAATAAAAAGGAAACTTAACATTTATTCAATTAATTGCACATGACTTCTTTGTCACTTTTAGTGTAGGTGGTAAATTGTTCTAAAATTTATTTAAATATTGCATCAGCTTCTTATAAATGAGATTCTCATCGGTAGAGAAATCGGGTTGCCCGTAAAATAAGTTTGGAGCTGAAATTGTGAGATGTTATGCAATTATTTTCAATCAAATTTTTGAAATAAATGCAAATTTTGTATTTAAATTTAAACTAAATCATTTAGGATTTCTATGAATTCACAGAAGGATAAAATATATTTAAATTATAGACCAGAATATCCTTTATAATCTTGACCCAGACCTTGATCTTATCAGTTATTCTGATAAGAGTTCTGATGAGCTCATAAAGTAAGAGAAGCACATATTGATCATGCACCTTGTATCGGCCAGCTTGCCGAAGATATCGACCACCAAGATAAAATGAATGTTTAAAAATTACTAACTACGTTTTACCAATTATCTGATGCAAAATATATTGCGTTTGTTCATATCGTTCATATGTAATCTTCTGAACTAAGTTTTTCGTCGACTTTTTAAGAAAATATAATTATTCGTCTACTAATTTATTGAATCACTGTATCGGAGTCTTAATCAAAAAGGAGCCATTTCTTAAGTTCTTATGATTTTTTACTAGAATTTCACTGACACAAAATAAGGAATTATACCTTATTTAAATGATTTACGAATCTGTCTAAATCAAGAAAATACTACTCAATTATTCTACTTTTAGTATCCGAACACTTTTTAATTGTTTCGCTACGCTCCGAATTAATTTGTTAATTGAGAACAAGTACGTTTTATTCCAAGTACAGATCTCATCTGCCATTTTTCATCCCATTTTGATGTCATTTTCGCGAGAAGTATAAATTATGTTTTTGTTGTGAAAACGAATATCCCCAATGTGAATTTTGCATTTTATCAACGTTAAACATCTTGAAGGATGTCTTATAAACTGCAACATTCAGAGAAAGGATTGAAAAATGTGCTGGATACCATAACGGCAGGTGATTTATTTAAAAAACGTCTGTTAAGCATGAAATTCCCAGAGTGACCCTGCATGATAAACTTTCCGGAAGACAATAAAAAGGAAAATCACTGTTAAGCCCGTACAAAGTCAAGAAAAATAATGATCTAAGCTCGTGGAGGATCATGAAACAAGCCGAAACTAGAATTCTTGTCGTCAAATCCGAGCTCCAGAATTGGGTTAGAATTGTGGTGAAAAAATAGAAGATGCAGGCAGTCTTCACCAACAATCCCTCTGGAATGACAGAGAGTGTTTCTTCGAGTACATCGAGTACATCTTAATTAATTAAAAAAAATTTTCAAATTTGCATTATTTTTAGAGGGTTTTATTTGTCGGCCGAAACCTGCTTTGCTCTACTGGCCTATGTCTCCTTTATCTGATTTTATATGACAGATGTAATATGCACATGCACAGTGCATGGTTGCAATTTTACCTATTTTTTACTAATTTCTCTAAATATTAAGAAATCAAATGTAGAGATATAGATAAATGGATTACTAGAGTTCCTCTTGGCATATACAAAAATGCCAAAAAATGGTTTAGAGCTTTCATCTTAGACAAATTGTGGAGCATTCTTCTTACATTAAAAAAAAACTATAGAGTTGAAACAACTCTATCGTCGAGTTGAATTAACTCGAAGAATATCGATGTAATTATTACTCTTCTTCTATGTAAAATTTCATCTCGCCTGAAGTATATGATTAAGCGTTTTCGTTTTAAGAATATACTTCAGTCAAGAAGATTTTCGTGTGACCAAGTTCATATGGAACATCAACTAGAAAACTAGAAATATGCCTAACAGTGTTTCATGAAAAAGAGTTAATTTAACATCGATTCTAGTAAGTTTTACTCGATTATTTTTCTGAGTGTAACTGGCCGATTCCTTCTTCCCTTACCTTACGTAATATTTTTCATGAGAGTGAAAATTATTATTCATTGATATTGTGAGAAAAATTAATTAAATTTTTGCGCTATTTTTGTTCCTATCGTTCATAGAGGGAAAAAATATACTGAATCAGACTCTGTTGGACTTTCCAGACTTTCCAAGATTAGATGTAACACTTATTATTGATTATGTTTACCGGTTTCATTTTTATTGTTGATTTCGGTCCGTAAAAAGTATTTGGTCCTTAATGGCCTCTACACATTGGGAGCAATTTTTGTCAAAAATTGCTTTTTTGAAGGAAATTCCCTGCAGCGTTGTAGGGGGAAACGTCAAATTTCTGTCAAAAACGCAATTTTTGACGAAAATTGCTCCCAATGTGTAGACACCTTAAAGGATTAAATCGAAATGTTAAAAATGATAGGCTTGTTAATATTTGAATCTCGACCTTTTGTAGCTAAGTCAATGGTACCTAAGAGCCTAGTGTTTTTTGTTTGATAAATATAAAAATGCGGCTATAATAATACTAAAATTTCAGTCCGACTATGGCATAGAGCCTGATATATAATGTTTGTTTGAGATTTAGTAAGCTCCAACAAGATCGTCCGGGAATTTTTAGTCACCTATATATTCGTGATCAATAGTGTAGCGTAGCAAATCACATTTTGGCAAAGTTTGAGCTCGATTAAGATATGAGATTTTGTTAGCATTAACGTAGTTAAGAATATCACACAATAGAAAAATATCTATCATAAAAGTAAAAAAAACTTGTTTTAATATAAAAAAAAACTTAAATCCCCTTCCCAATGAAATTTAAGTTCGCATCACGCAAAATCTAAGCTTGGTTTGCTGATTTCACCACCTTTAATATTTTTATCCGGCCAAAATAAAAACGGTCCCAAAAGAGACATTCCAAAAAGAAATCAAAAAGGAAAACTGTGCGTGCAGATGGAAGGAAAAGGATGAAATGTTTGCTGGAGAAATATTTTTATGTGTACACATTTACAGGCGAAAGATGCATTATACAAGATAAAGTTTGTACGTTGTCATCGTATAATGAAAAAGGGGTGGCAAAGCGTCCCATGCTTTGCGATATGCTCCAACTCAAAAGTACTTTTGCATAATTTACAGCTTAGCGGTTCATACCGGATTTTAACCGATTTACAAATCACTCAAAATAGCTTACGGGTAATACAATTGATTTTTAGACGAAAATTACTTACCGATTTATAACCGATTGGAACCTATTCAACATTATCCGAAATCCCAAGACCTTTTCAACGAGCTCGTTACGCCCTTCTAGAGACTTTTTGACATTTGACCTTGAACAACCGGTATTAGGAATGATTCGCGAGTATCTTCGTATATGGACAAAATGTTCGCATAGCCAACCTCTAGTACATTTGTAGTGAAACACATATTTATATTATAAAATAAGAATAATTGGGGCGATCGTAGAAATAAAAGTAGGATCGCCCCTCCAAAAGTGGGTTGTTCTGGCTTGGCGCTCGCCAAGAGCGCATGTAAATTAAATTGTAATAAAGTGGATTTGTTACACATTTACAAAAAATAACAAAAAGGATCGTTCTACGTGTTTTCAGTCAATCCCAAAAAATATGGTGTTGGAGGGGGTGGGGGGAAATAAAGGGCATATTAATGGGCTTTGGGTGGATTTTGCAGGGTATCCTGAAGGTCCCAAGATCACTAACTGTTTGGCATCTAGAGCTGGCCACGGCCGAACGAGTAGACAAACAACGTGGCATTATTTTATAGAAATCGTCTGAAATGTGGAGATAAGTGGGAAAAAGTGGTACCCGCAGGTGGAAAATGAAAATTTTAAGGGATAAAAAATATCAAGGGATTATATAGATATTCTGTTCTCTCTTTCTGTGGAGCTCGAGCAGTAAAAACACAAAAAATGTATGAGTTGATATGGGATGTTTTTTTTTACTCTACAGTAATAAAAAGTTTGCTAAATCAACAAAATACATTTAATTTATTTTTTTTTAACGTTTTAAACATTAATTCCATTAATATATTATAGTAAAAGTTCAATCTCTAAAGAAAACTCGAACTTATGAATTAAAATTACACTGTAAAAGTATTCAATATTATAAGGTCGTAAGAACATCTGTTCGACAGGTAACATTTGTTAGCAGTTTCGTCAAAATATTAAAATTCATATAATGTCTCTAATAAAATTCAATGACGTTTTTTTCATTAATCTACCTTTTCTTATAAGGAAATATGTTAAAATTTCATATTCCTAATGTTTCAGAAAATCTGCCAATAGATTATGACGCAAGTTCTTAAAATGCCGTGTTCCGTTGACCGACCCTCTTACGTAGATGTTTCGCACGATGTTATGCATTTATGCCCAAGACACACTTACGACTTAAGCCGAGAGACGATTTTAGTGGAAAATAATGGAAATATTGTTTAAACATTATTTCTAATATAATTACGCTAAGCCGTCTCTCGGTTAATCATCAAGTCTGTTAAGGCCCATATACCTATGTTTTGCGGCAAATTTGCTACTTTTATTACCTAGGACTTGTGTATTTACTACACCTACCTAACCTACACTGAGAAAAAAGAGGGTAACGATTAACTTTTTTTCTTCATAATTTTAACAGTTTTTAGGTGTAAAAATATATCAACATTTTTTAATGTTAATTTTAGACCTTTTCAAGGGTAAAATTAGCATGAAAAAGGGTAATTTTAACCCCCAATACATCTAAAAATGGTAATATTTACACCGATTTCAGATCAATAATGCAGGGTAAAATTAACATTTCCGGAATGTTATTTTGACTTTTTCGGATTTCTCTCAGTGTACTTCCTCCACAAAACGCTTTTGGGTTCTCTATAATCCACAAAACCCGTTTAGTATTCGAGTATATTTTCTGGAATACAAATTTTTACATTTAAACCTATACTCCGGAACACCAACGAAAATGCATTCGACTAATAAGAGATCGCATTTTGTGGAGTTCATAAGATAAGGAGAGGAGCTAATATTCCCTATATCATTAAGAATACTATTCCAAATATTTTTGTTATTTTTATTCTAAAACGAATTATTCTTACCAAATAATGCTTTAGTGTATCCATGTAATTAGTATGTGGTACGTATGAGGTTTATATAATTATATTAAAACATTAACCGCTTCCAAAATTAATTTCATTTTACAAAATCAAAATAAAATAACCAAATCAAGACAAATTTATTTGTGTATAAATTTTAATAAAGTTTATCTATTTCGGATAATACTACCCATTTATCCCGTAATTTAATCGGCTCGAAACAATTGAGCATAATATTATAAGTAGAACTTGTTTTCATTCACTTTCAACTATGTTGAACGTGAGTTAAAAAAAATGAGTTTTCACAAGGAACTAAAAATACACTAATGGTACGTGAATATTTAGGAAAGTGCCATGCAACCATCATTAATTATGCCCCAGGATGCAATTACAATGAGAGAGCGCAAAATAAACGCCATACGCTCCGTCGTACACTCAAATGCAATTTCCCTAATGGACTTTTTGTTCCTTGACTACTTCAGCATCCTGTTGAAGGCATAATATCAATACATATTGATGAATCTATTCTATGGCATAACTTATAAGGCGATTTAGAGTAATTTTGTTCCGAAAAAACATGTCATTTCTGACTGTAGGGGCTTTAATTGATTTTTTTTTGTTAATTAATATGTTCCTCGTTCCTGTAATGAGGCATTAATCATTTTACTGCTCGAACACCGCAGAGGCATAGCAGTATGATCCCTCGATTTTTTCACCCCCGTCCCCAAAATGTCCACACACTTATCTTCTCAACATGTCTGCGCGTTTCAGTCGATTTCTGAGAAATGATGCCACCGTACGTATGTTCATCAGCTCGTCAGTATTTTATCACCACTACAAGTCAAAACGTTAAAGATAGCGACTTGGGATCTTTGAAGGAACCCACTTCCATGGCCAGTTCTCTTTTTTATATGGAGCTATTTCAAGCCAGCTCCTTTACTCAGATCACAGAGCCGATAGGAAAACGTTATTTAGATAGAAATCTAGTACATTTATCACTCCACAGGGATCAAATCGATACGATTAATAATAATAATAGTAACTTCCAAAATGGAAACAGTCCCTATTTTGAAGTTATTTAGCGAAACGATTGCAAATGCAGAGAAATTTCCATACGTTTGTGTGCAAAAGTGGGCTTTGGCGTCAACTCTACAGGCCACATGCTCGGGAAGGTGAGGAAACCCCATCAGTCGGCCTACGTCCTCTTCATCATTAACATAACCGTCATTTTCCCTCAACACCTCTCGTTTCTCGAAAATGTGTTGTGCAATTGTTTTGCAAAAAGTTTTGAAATACTTTTAGCAGTGGTTCTTCACAAATGTCAGCTTCTGTAGTCTGAAGGAGAAATCCCATATCGGGAAAATCATCTTATAGAAAAGCATTAACCCTTTAAGGACGAATTTAAACAAAGTAATTTTTGAATTACAAAAAATAATTCTGCCCTTTGAGTAGTCAATGGTGGGGAAGCATAAGGGGCCCAATTGTAGCCTGGATGCATCGGTAATCCGAAATGGAGAACTGACCCCTGGCAAAATCTTAAAATCTTATGAGTAGTCAACAAAAATTGTTTTTTGGGGCACTAGTGTCCCACTCGTGTTAGTTAATTTTAAAATAAATCTCACTTTGTACGATAATACTCAAAGTATTTACAAACTGATTTTGACTGTTAGAAAAACGGTTTTTATTTCAAACAAGAATAAAGCAAACGGAAAGAGATTCTGTCTTACGTTTTTCGGTAAAACAAGTAAATGATGCCGGCTTATCCTTTTAAGAACGGTTGAAACAGCGGTGTCCCAACAAAAATTCTTACGGCTTTCTAAACAGAAAAGTGATTTTTTTTCTGATGCCCAATTTTTTACAGTGTCTTTTGCTCGTAAAGTGTTAAATTTCAATAGAAACCAAACCATCCATATCGTTACCAGGAAATCTTGAAAACTAGCAATTTTTTACCACATCATATAGATGTTAATGCCAGAAGTAACATATCTCTTGAACTAAAACCATATTTTATTTCGCTTTTAAATAATGGAATAATGCCGTCGATACGTTTGAAGTGAATTTCACACAACTTTATCATATTCTTTTCTCATTTTTAAGTATAGCATGTCAATTCAATGAAATGCATCATAAAATACATTTTTAATATTATATTTGAAGTAGGGGAGACCGGGGAGGTTTGGGACAGGGGTAGTGTGGGACAAGGCGATTTTTTCATTATTTTTTGAAATAAATGGGATTTAATCACTACTGAATCGTAAGCAATATTAAGATGTATCTTGACTAAAAGAATTGATATCCTCAGTTTTATTGTTTTATTTCTATGAACACTTTCATAAAAATTGATAAAAATTGTATTTTTTGATTTCTCAGTTTTGCTCTTTGTATTTTAAATCAGCGATATATAATAAAAACTTTTTTATCTCATTAGTTAGCAGTGTAATCTGGGAACATATTTAAAAAAAAAAAAAGTTTCCGTGATTATACACTCTTGTCTTTTACATAAAGGTTTTAAAGACCGAATCTACACGCGGGGATGTTTGGGACACCTGAAAGGGGATGAATGGGACGTTGATTTTCGACAAGATTGTAAGTGGCGTGCAATTTTTTATTGTCAAAATGGAGAGTAATGCCCAGTTTCTACTGGAAATCTACCTCTTGTGCAAACTTTACCAGTGGAGCAGATTTCTCTAACTACAGGGACAATTAAACCATCAATGTCTTGGGAATCAATCATTTATTCTCCAAAAGATATTTGACCTTTTGCTCAATCCCGTTAAAATCTATTTTCTCAAAAATTTCTCGAGCAAATATCCTCTACAATTTTCACAATTTCTCCAGAAAAGGCAAGACCAGAGCTTTTTCAGAGAAATAAGGAAAAAAAACAGGTAACATGCAGTTGTCGTAAAATCAAACAGGAATCCGTCAATGAGTTCAAAACTAAAAGTTCCAATAAAATCTACTCGTGAGAGGATTATATGATCAAGATTGCAATATATAGAATAAAAAAGCAAAGAAAGGTAGATGGAAAATAAGAAGAAAATACTTTAAATAATTGATTGACAATAAATGACTCTACTACTGTACAAATTAAATTGATATTAATTTCTAAGTAAGAAATAATAAAAGATTAAACATTTTTAATTCTGTTAGAAATATTTTTAATCTAGTACTTAAAATTAATTAAAGTGCTCCAATAATGCAAATTATGCGAGAAAAAACGCGTCCCAAACATCCCCTTTTGCGTCCCATACTGCCCCACACCGGGGAGGTTTGGGACAAAGCGTCAAGTTAAATGTTTTATCTTCTCCAAGAAAACTCTGTTGTTTTCCAAGTTCTATCGAGTACTTTTTATAAAGTCAATACCCATAAGTATCCTATAGACCGCATAAAATTGTAATACACTATCGTGATTTTTTGGAATACTGTCTCAAAGTCAAAACATGAAAGAGTGTCCCAAACCTCCCCGGTCTCCTCTACACTAAAATTCTGACTTTTAGTAAATTTTACCATTTACTCACAGAAAATACATATATCGGTAATTTTAAGTTTCATAGGAAATCCCATAATTATATGATAATTAAAACTTTCTAAAATTGATTTTTAAATTACAATAATATGATAGATAAGTTTTCGACCCAGTATTTCACTGAATGCAGAGGGTATCAGTTTTTATCTTAAGTTGAAAATTAAATTTTGTTCGGTGTCATTATCAAATGCGTAATTGTGCAGAAAGCCACCGGAAGTATGAGAGTTACTCAATGAGACATTTCTTCATCATCAAGTCGGTGACTTTTAAGGAAACTTGTGGGAGTATGTAAGGAAATTGTCATGGAGGTGGGGAAATGAGTGTTTGTCAGGACTTTAATTGGAGTGTGTTGAGATGTGCGAAATCTAAAAATAGATGACATGAAAGATAATTGACTCTCAGCGATTATGGGTGTATAAGAATTTTTGAGTCAATGGTGTCGTGTTAATTGCATATTTCACCTTCAGACTTTCAGTGTAAACTTATCTCCAAAAGCTTAAGAAATCTCTTATTTCTCTCCTGATTGTGTATTATCATAAAGACGGGAAAATTTCAACAGAATAAGGATTAACTGGATGAAGTCAGCATTTGATGACGCATATGTATGTATTAGACTTTCGGATCAATAAATCGATTTAAGTGTTTTGAGTGACTTTTGTTGTCACTCAGACTCATGAAGTGGCTTTTCTCATATATCCTTATTTACTAGCGACCTTAGGCACAATATCTCATTTAACGATTGAACTGTATGGGATTGAGGACCATCATTGACTCTGCCAAGTATCTCTGAAAGCACTCAATCCACTGCAATTGCTCGCTGGTTTGAGATATAATAATAATCGAATCATCAAACAACAGGATATAATACGGCAGAACATAAAATTACTTTCAAATAAAGTTAAGAAAATTGCATTCTATAAAAGAAAACTATATTTCTTTTCTTATTAATTCTTTTTTAACACGGTTTAGGAATGATAAAAAAAGTCTTTAAAGTCAAAAGATATGTCTATTATAAAATATAATATTGTAATTGTTTATGATTTTTTTTAAGTAGTACACTTTAGTATATAATTATGTTATTAAGTTATTATTAGTTTATCCATATCTTGCAAATTCTATCATATTTACATGTACTAACAACATGTGAGTAATGTCTTGAAAAATAGAACATTTATGAGTATTTGTTGTAAAATATCTAGCTATAAAAACAGTGTAAAATTTCTGGGAATTACTCAATTGTTTTAAATCCAATTCAAATGATAAAACATATTAATAAAACTAATAAGCTCACATACTGCATACATACATCAACGTTTTAAATGAATGGATAATTATTGAATTTTTATTTTCAGCGTTTTCAGCCTAAATATTCATCATTTTAATTGAATATATCAATGTGAAAGGAAGAGGATAATGTGGAAAACACTTCGCGGAATGTTTGAATTCATGTATTTAAATTTCCTACATTTCAAAAATGGGTCATGAAGTGAATGTTTGAATGAATTAAATTTATTAAATGGTAAGAGCTCATAATTTTGGACAGTTTCTAAATTTGGACACTTTGAAGGTAAAGTTGGACACTAAAAATAAATTGATTAAAATAATGGATTTTTATTTCAATATTTGATGAATAATGAGTTGTATCTAAATATTTGTTCTTTTTGGAAGATTTTAGCATTAAATACGTTAAATTTTGAATATGATTTGAGTTAATATTGCTTTGTTGAAAATTCAGTGTGAACAATTGCTTACGAAAAATATGATAGAACTTCGTGTTTACTTCAGCCTTAGATAACTGTGGTGGATTACTAACAACCTTAACTCAATATTTTTAAGTGATATTATTAAATATTCATTGCATATTGTGTTGATTCACGTTAATGGTGATTTGTACATTTGACCTGAAGTGTGATTTGCCTTGTGAATTACGTTTTTCGTGTGAAAAATTAGCAATTTTCTAAGAGATTCACCAGTGAGGTGATGCTCCTTATTTTGGGCAGGTGTTTTTCTCACGAAATTTCGTGAAGTTTTAGTGAAGTTATTGAAAAATAGGGGACAAATTTAGTCGTTATCAAGCTTTGGACGCTTTGGACCGTGAAAAGAATAGTATTTTATTAAAAAAAACTCAGTGAATAAAACTACCCCATGTTTACTACTGCCCCAGTTTCCCCTAGGATGTTGTTATTAATCGTATCAACATATTTTTGTATTACAACTCAATCGTTTACAATATACTCGTGCTGGAAGTACCAGATAAGATCCTTTAAATATGAAAAATCTGAAAATCAAAAAATAATTATGAGGGAAAAACATCAGGGATCGTTGGGTTAAGAAAAATGTTCTATAATTTGTTTAAAATATAAGCTGCAAAATATTATTTGGTCTTTTTGTATATATACCTTTTGGGTATTCTGACGTTCCAGCTGATTATATCTATAATTTGAATATTTACTATCTACAGAAATTAATTTAAAAAAAAATTGTTGATAGAATTACTTTAGTCTTGGGATAGGCTTTTTTTGAATTATGGAAAAATAATTGGATGTTGTCTGGCTATCACTAATAGGAGTGGATTTTAAGTGTGCTGTAGTCTGTTTTCGTTATTTATTGATTATTTATTTTTTAAGTTATTGACAGTTTGCTCTTTTTAAGGTATTTTAACGGACACGATATCAATCAAAATAGGTGTAAGGCCTAAGACCTGAGCAAGGGGATTAAGGGGGGGGGGAACAAAAAAAATAATAATTGGATTCCATAAATGAACTAAAACAACATATCTTGCAAAATTAATAAAGTTATTCATTTTATTCTTTGGTAACAATCCGGAAAATAACACAACGATCCAAAAAACGATCCCTTGAAGCCTTAAATTATTATATATTGTTCTCTCTCTATAACTCGAGCAATGAAAAAGGAAATTTATGACATTTTCATCTTTTCTGTGTGAAAAACTATAAATGACGGATCGCGTGAATAACGTTGATATTTCATTCAATTTATTATGTCTATGTGGCGTTTGAGTAATTTAAACACATAAAACACCTTAGTCTGTCTCATTTGTCTTTTTGTCATCATAACAATGAAAATCTAATTGGTAGTTATTGGATTAATTTTATTACAATTAATAATTGACAATTGCAATTAATTATTAACAATCGCAAGTTATTGCAAGCTTTACTACTAAGGAAAGATTTTCAGACTTCTGATGACAAAAATATCGTAATTATTGTAATACTAAATTTTTCTCATATTGCCCTTCAATTATTATTAATCGTATCCAGATATTTGTATTACAGTATCACATTATATCTCGTATATTGGAAAAGTGTGCTAAGTGCATCGTAGACAACACAGTACCTCGCACTGTGACTATCTCGCGATGTGCGAAGGTTGGCCCAGGGCAGTGATAGCCGAAATTCCAAAAGCCAAAAACCGAAAGCCAAAATCATAAATGGTCAAAATCCTGAACGAAACGAAATTCTATGTAGGATAAATGTGTGAAATAATTTTCCGAAATTAAGAAAATTTCCCTCTACTCCTAACAAACGCCGATGGAATCGTAGGAGTAGCTGTACTGTAAGACCGTCTTCAGACTAGAGGTTTAGCCCAGTTCTCGCGGGTCTCACAACCTTAAACAGTAACCGATTTTATTGATTTTTCAAAATGTAATAGGTCATTTGCCCTTAACAATTAAATAATAAGTCAAAATTTTCCAAAAAAACTTGACTGATAAAATATTAGAGAAGTTAAGCCATATGGCTAAGCCTTAGGTCTGAAGCCCGTATAACACTTTTCAAAATTCAGGATTTTGGCTTTCGGGAATTGGCTTTCAGATTTTTGGATTTACGGGTTTTGGTGATTAAAATTTTGACCAGGACAGGACCTGCCTAATGACGAATAGAAGATAAGACGGACGGAAGAACCAATGACGTGATATAATTTCCCAAAAATCATCTAAAACGCGAGAATGGGTTGAGAAAAATTGGAAATTTTAGTCAATCAAAAAATTAAATGATTGTAAGAGAAGTTTTTGAGGCATCTCAAATATTTTAGCTTCGAACACGTTATATTTATCCCATCATAAATGAATATGACTCATTATTTTCAGAAAATGTGCAACTTAAGGCTACCTACTAAAAGATATCACCACCAGGTCGGATTCATTAAAAGAATGTGGGAAAAATATGAAGTGTGCGAAGTTAGAGTGTGTGCGAAGCCTTCCCATACCGCTCTCATGGTGGAGGTCGTACTATAGTAAATTAAGATAATACTTATATCTGGATTCCTATTGATAGTTTAAAATATTGACAATTTTGATACGAAAATATTGGCAGTGATACGAAATGTCCTTTGTGGCCTCTATACACTACACTGAGAAAAAAAGAGGCTGCTATTAACTTTTTTTCCTCATAACTAACACTTTTTGGTGTAAAAATATATCAACATTTTTTAATGTTAATTTTACACCTTTTTAAGGGTAGAAATAACATAACAAAGGGTAACTTTAACCCCTAATACAGCTAAAAAGTATAATATTTACACTGATTTCGGATCAATACTGCAGGGTAAAATTAACATTTCCGGCATGTTATTTTAACTTTTTCGGATTTCTCTCAATAATGTAGAGAAATTTAAGTTCATAATGGAGAGTTTTTCCTACACAAGCGTAGGCAACAGGCAATTTACTTCATTATAATCCCAAAGAACTTCAAAATAATATTGTCAATTGATATAACAATACAACCATTCACAAAACTGAAGTTCAAAAACTATTAGTGTAAGGAGCTTTTAACACTAATGGAGATTTACACTAGACGTGACATCACTATATTTTAGTTATTAGAATGATAACTGACGTGAAGAATAAAAAAGAAACAGGGTTGTCGACCTTCTTCCGGGTGCGTCAGTCGTGTTTCTCCTTTCAGCACTGAGAAAAAAAATGGAGGTGCGATTAACATTTTTTCCTCGTAACTTTAACACTTTTTAGGTGTAAAAATTATATCAACATTTTTTAATGTTAATTTGACACCTTTTTAAGTGTAAAATTAACATGAAAAATGGTAACTTTAACCCATAATACACCTAAAAAGCATAATATTTACACCGATTGCGGATAAATAGTTCAGGGTAAAATTAACATTTAACAATTAGCAGAAGATTTTTTTGCCAAAGCTTTCGGCTTTCTCTTATAATCATTGAGGAAGGAGAATTGCAGCGCCGAAAGCTTTGACTAAGAATGTTGTGTTTCTTATTATCCCTGAAAGGGGAAACATCACTGATGCACCCGGAAGAAGGTCTTCTGCCTGATTTTTTTAAAATTTTATAATTTAGTTATTATTATGATGATTATTTTTGAACAATTCAACACTGTTATAAATTCTTTTTCCAATCTTAAACAGTTACGTATCGATATGCCTTTCATTTGGGGATTTTATTATCACATCAAATATTAACGAAATATTAAATATCTCTAAATATTAGAAGCACTTTCACCATCTCTAATGTATACCAAATAATTTGCTGAAAATCACTAGATAATTATAATGAACATCGAGGAAATCCTTCACGTTCTTTCATCATCATTTATGGTTTAATTTTGACCCGAATGAAAGCTCCACAAACATATAATGTGGTGAAAGTGCGTATAAAGACCATGTTAAAGATTATTGCCCTTCTCAAGGGACACATTTTCCATCCCGTTTATGACTGAATTACACTTCATTACGCAATATAACTTTCGTCAAAATTTTGATAACCATATGGTGCTCAAATAAAAATTTCTTCAAATAATTCAGAAATGTTCAAATTAGACGGACACTATAAAACACGAAAATTGCAGGTTGTAACTGTATCGTGTCAGGGGATGTAGTCTTTCCCATATTTTCCTTCATGCAGGAGGTTCCATTCAAATAGACAATTAAATGGCCCCACATTTTGCTTCCATACAAAATTTTTCACACAATGCGCTTTTGAAATGCTATCGAATGAGAAATTTTTGCTTTTACACTTTTCCTCTTATGAATAATAATAATTCTGTTCTGGGTGATGAGGGCGATGTGAGATAAATTTTTAATTGAAACACTCGCAGCCAAAAATTAAATTTTCATTTGGGGGTAAAAAATCATAAATTGATAAATTTTCAATTGAAAAGAAGACATTATTTAGTAAAAACAAAAGGAAAATAGATAGATTATTACAAAAAAAAAGTGTTAATGAAATGTATGCTGCAACGCTGCGTATAATTTAGTGAATAATTTATTTTTCTTGTAAAATGTATTCGCTTGAACCCCCAAAGTCAACTTTCACACCGAGTCATCTGAAAAGCTTTTAAAGTTGTAATTGTAGTTGAACGTTAATTTACGATGGTGTCTAAGTATTCAACAGAAGACAAATTGTGTGATTAACATTGAAATTGTTTGGTGCAATTAATCAAGGAAGTAACACCTTAGAAGAAAGCGGAAGCGTGAGGAGAATTTATCATGGAATTTCCTATCTAAAATTTGATGAAGCTCAACCAATTCCAGAGCAGTCATGTGGAAAGTACCAACATAGGCTTTATTCCAAAAACGATCAAACTAAACTGAATTTCCCAGAGGTGTCCAAGAACAGTAGTATCCTTTAAGTTGGAGAAAAAAATCTTTTCATCACAATATTAAATCTTTCCACAGAATTTGACCCCAGGGAATGTCACCTAAATTTGATTTTATGTAAGCTCCCGGTATGTACTATTGTATTTGTTATAGGTACATACAGTCGAAATGGAATTCTACTTCGCTCCTTCTCTTTCGATGATCAACTACTTGTAGTCCTTCTGATCCATGCCTAAAACCACACTTTCAACGCTTAAAATTCAAAAAATCTCTATAGCGCCTGTACGCCCTCCGGTGGCCAGCACCACGAGGGCCTCTTGTCATTCTTCTTTTGTGTGCTAAAAGAACCACACGAGCTTCTTTTTGTTCTTCATAAATCGGATAAATTTCATGTAAAATGAGTGATTATTCCGACTATCGTCGAGTCTTGGAGCGGATGGAGCAGCTTGAGTCGAAGCTGCGCAAATATAAACGCAGATATAAGTGTAATGGTAAGGAAAATGGAAGGAAATTGGTTTTTTCAGTTTCTTCACAGGGTGTTCATGGCGGCGTGAGTAATGCCATTTGGAGTATTTTCATCAAAATTGGCCCTCAATGACTGCTGTAACTGCATCGGGAGATCCCGATAAGGTGCAAAATGGGTATGTGGATATTCACAAAGTTGCCAGGGAGCTCAAAGAGGCTAAAAAGCTGGCACAAATTTCTACAATGGGGTCATTGTAGAATGTCCGGACAGTGTTCGAACATGCTTCTACAACATGGAGAAAGTCCCATTAAATATCTGAGAGGTCTCAGATTATGCACCAGCAGTTAAAGTGGAGATCCACTATATTGAGCATGTGCTCAATTGTGCGAGCAAGATTGCAAGAAGTTTTTCTTGCAATCTAGGTACAGTGTACCTCAAAATCTGGGATATCCCGGATTTAGCCGCACAAGCAGTCCAACGCTGTTGACTTTTCACCGTCCTGAACACATCAAAATTAAATTCAGGTAATTTATTGTTATAAATAATTTGTTTTTTCCTACGAACTATAGGGAGAAGCTGCAACAGGGATAGGAGCAGATCCGAGAGCTACTCTTCGAGGGCGCGGCGAACCCGACGAACCTCCAGATCGAGAAGCCGAGGCAGACCAAGGCACCGTGACAGGTCGCGAACTCGAGACAGATCACTAAATTCTGATAGAAGTATTTGTCAAAGCCCTGTGGGCGATGAGGAAGATTGCATTGATCTTTTACCTCATTTGACTCCTTCTCCGCCAGAGCGAGAAAAGGAGTCCTTGCCAAAAGATATTCCGGTGCCTGAGGATAACATTGAATCTGAGCTTGATACAAACGAGATTTTTGGCAAAAAATTCTACCAAGATGTTAATTGGGCCCCTGATGTTAACCCTGATTTGGTTGTAAGGTTGGAGGAAATTTTGGTTAAGGGGATACCAGATGATTTTTTGAACGAATTATTGAAAAAATTTCCTCCACCAAAGAATTGCGCTTTGCTTGTCGCACCGAAATTAAATGATCTCATTAAGACTGTTATGCCAGAGTCAGTTGTAATGAGGGATGACAAGATTACAAAGCGACAAAACAAGATAGCTGCAGCATTGTCAGCAGTGTCCAAAGTTGTCACAGATATTGTGATGAACAAAACTGTTTCGGACTTGAAGTCTACTGTTGACAATTTATTGGACGTGGGAAAATTAGTGGCGGATTTATATCATGACGAATCAGTTATTCGTCGGCATCTGATAATGGCAAATGTAGATAAATCCATGACAAGCACCTTGAATGCAGCCACAATTGATGAGTTTCTTTTCGGCAAAAATCTAGAAGAAACCGTCAAATCAGCCAAAGCATTGGAGACAGCGGGAAAAGATTTAAGGAAATTGACTCAGAAGCCAAAAAACTTCAAGTTCCCGTCTCGTGTAGTGCAGAAGCCGTTCACGAAATCAGGCGGGACCCAGAAAACACAATTCCGTTCACAGAAGAAGTCTCCGAAACGCTCGAAGTATCGCTCACCGAAACGTGCTCAACATCGTCATCAGTCGCCGATGCGGAAAGAGTCCAGATCATCGAGAGTAGCTCGACGTTGAATGTAAGCAAACCAGCAGGACGTCTGCTGTATTTTAAGACATCTTGGAAGAGTTTTACTAATGATAGTGTAGTACTGTCATGGGTTCAAGGTTATAAAATACCCTTTTGTAAACATGTAGTGCAAACTTTTCCAGTTAAAGAAGAAAACTGGTCAAAATCTGATTTAGGCAAAATGGAAGAATTGGTTAATCAGTTGATTCTCAAAGGTGCAATTGAGGAATGCTCTCCATTGCCTGACCAATTCATTTCAAAAACGTTTTTTGTGCCAAAACCAGATGGAAGTAACCGATTTATAATTAATCTGAAAGAGTTAAATACTTTCATTGATCCTCAGCATTTTAAAATGGAGGATGGTAGAACAGTAATGAAATTGATATCTAGAAATTGCTACATGGCATCTCTGGATATCAAAGATGCATATTATTTGATTCCTGTTCACAAGTCATACCGAAAGTTTTTAAGATTCACATTTAAAGGTTGTCTTTATGAGTTTACTTGTTTACCCTTTGGGTTGTGCACTGCACCGTTTGTATTTACCAAGCTTATGAAACCAGTAGTTTCATTTTTGCGAGAGCGAGGTATTACACTAGTGATCTACTTAGATGATATTTGGCTAGCAGCTGATTCAAAATCCAAATGTTTAGAAAACGTAAAGTTTGTTGCGAATACGTTACATAAACTTGGATTCATAATTAATTATGAAAAGAGTCAAGTAGAACCTTCTCAGAAATGTCTCTTTTTGGGAATGATTTATGATTCGTATAGTATGAGAGTAGAACTTCCCGATCGGAAAAAAGAAAAGATTCAATCGTTAGTACAGCAGTTCAGGGTAAATGATAGCTGCACAATTCAAAAGTTTGCAGAAACTTTGGGTTACTTAGTTTCTTGTTGTCCAGCTGTTAATTATGGACTGGCTCATACAAAATCATGTGAGAGATTGAAATTCAAGGCTCTTTTAAAAAGTAATGGAAGTTATAAGGGTTCAATCATAATTAATTATGACGTCATGGAGGAATTGAATTGGTGGTATTCGGTGGGTTCAAAAAGTTGGAATCCTATTCGATCTCCGAGATATGACTTTGTTATTTTCTCTGACGCTTCAAAATCTGGTTGGGGAGCTGTATGTAAAAATCAAAGGGCCAATGGGTTTTGGACACAATCTGAACAAGATTTCAGCATAAATATGCTAGAACTGATGGCAGCATATTTTGGCCTCAAATGTTTTGCGAGCAATATGCATGATTGTCAAATTTTGCTTCGCATTGATAATACTACAGCAATAGCCTATATAAACAAGATGGGAGGTGTTCAAAATAAAGGTCTTAGTGATCTAGCTAAAAAG
The DNA here is from genome assembly GCF_024763615.1 of Phlebotomus papatasi. Classification (NCBI taxonomy): domain Eukaryota; kingdom Metazoa; phylum Arthropoda; class Insecta; order Diptera; family Psychodidae; genus Phlebotomus; species Phlebotomus papatasi. The sequence continues at coordinate 48,486,668 of NC_077223.1, forward strand.
ATATGGAAATGGTGCGAAATAAGAAGAATTTGGATCTATGCGTCTTATATAAAATCCAAGGAAAATAATGAAGCAGATTTTGAGTCACGAAAATTAGAATCAAATACAGAATTTGAGCTAACAGATTACGGATTTAAGAGAATTACTGAGAAATTAGGGAGTCCTGACATTGACTTATTTGCTTCGAGAATTAATGCAAAATGTGAGACTTATGTGTCTTGGAAGCGAGATCCGTATGCTTTTGCTATTGATGCTTTTACTATACCATGGGAAAACTATTTTTTCTATGCATTTCCTCCCTTTTCATTAATACTCAAAGTTCTCCAAAAAATTAAGTATGATTGTGCAGAAGGTATATTAGTTGTACATTATTGGCCATCCCAAGCTTGGTTTCCAACCTTTTGTTCTATGGTTGTTTCCGATATAATTTATTTCCCATCTAATAAATTTATTGTTAATCCATCCAACAGGTTTTGGGAGAAAACTACCCTGGCGGTCGCAATTTTATCCGGAAAAGTTGCGAATTGAAGGGATTACCAAAAGAATCTCATGATATTTTGCTATCATCTTTAACAAAATCTTCATGGAAACAATATGAGATTGGTCTCAGAAAGTGGTGGATATTTTGCTCTCAGTTAGGTTTATATCCTTATAGACCAACTATTATTAATGTACTAAAATTTTTGTCAGAAGAATTTAATAAGGGAGCTTCATATGGAACCTTGAACGCATATAGATCAGCTTTGGCGTTAATATCTGGTTCAAGTCTGGCTCAGAACGATGATATAAAAAGATTTTTTAAAGGAGTAACAAATCTAAGGCCAGGAAAACCTAAATATGATGTCACTTGGGATCCCAAAATAGTTCTTGATTTCTATCGCAAGCAACCATGTAATAATGATCTTTCCTTAAAAGAATTGTCTCAGAAGTTAATAACTTTGCTAGCTCTAGTAACAGGCCATCGAATTCAAACGTTCTCACTTATCAAAATTGATCAAATTAGAGAGAGTAGTGACATGATTGAAGTGAGAATACCCGATCGCATTAAAACTTCTGGATTAAACAAGAAGCAACCAGTACTGTATTTACCGTTCTATGAAGCAGACTTGAAATTATGCGTTGCTTCTACATTTAAAGAATATCTAAAAAAGACATCCTCAATTAGAGATGGCAAAGTCTCCTTGTTTCTTTCACACAAGAAACCTTACAAACCAGTAGGTTCACAAACTCTCAGCCATTGGATAAAAGATGTACTTGTTAAGTGTAACATTGATACATCAATTTTCAAAGGATATTCGACTAGACACGCATCCACCTCTTCTGCACAAAGAAAAGGTCTGGATATCGATATAATTAAGCAAACAGCCGGGTGGTCAAAGAACTCGGAGACTTTTGCCAAATTCTACCATCTTCCATTAATAAAAGACAATGATTCTTTTGCAAAAACAATTCTCAATAATTCCTAAAGGGAAAATTTGAAATAAGTGCTGAGAATTTATAAAACTGTAAGTTAAATCTTTGAATTTTTAGATCAATAATAATACTGAATTGTTACAATTATATTCGATTTATTCGATTTATTGAAGACTGGGTCATAACAGCTTTGAACATCTACAAGTAGTTGATCATCGAAAGAGAAGGAGCGAAGTAGAATTAAAAGATTAAACGAACTTACCTGTGAAGTTTAATCATAATTCTACGAGCTCCTTCTCTGAAGATGATCAACCCCACCCAAATTTATTCACCCAATTATTCATAAAAATTCATAATTTCCCTAATTTGTTATGACCTTTGCTTTGAAAAATGACAAGAGGCCCTCGTGGTGCTGGCCACCGGAGGGCGTACAGGCGCTATAGAGATTTTTTGAATTTTAAGCGTTGAAAGTGTGGTTTTAGGCATGGATCAGAAGGACTACAAGTAGTTGATCATCTTCAGAGAAGGAGCTCGTAGAATTATGATTAAACTTCACAGGTAAGTTCGTTTAATCTTTTAATTTTCTACGCCCCTTTTACACCCACAAAAGAACATGAGATAGCACAACTTAAGTGATCGTGCAAATATTTGTAAAGTATTTTCTCAATTTTATCCACGTTGTAAATCGTACTTTTTCATCCTTTCCCTTCAATGAAGAAGTTTAATATGACTAAAGTGAGCCCCGCAGCATCTTCATAGAAAAACAATGATAAAAAGTGTAGAAAGAAAAATTGTAATGAAACGAAAAGTTCTTTAAACTTTCCACCGTCCCCATCTCATTATTTGCTATATATTTGATATTTGTGGAAAACAATTCTCTCTTGCTCGGGAAAAAGGGTGGTCAGGTGAAAAACATTTTACAAAATGCTCAACTTGCGAAATATTATACAGTTTTGAATCAAACTATCACATATCAAATTAGGTGTTTTGAATTTAATGTACTTTCGCCCCCTTATATCACCGGTTCTATTGTATAACCACAATCTTTGAAAGCTTTTTGAAAGTGCTCATTGAAACTTGTACCACGAATGCTACATGCCCCACACCAGAACATACTGGACCACCCTTCATCGCTAGCTTCCCAGAATTGAGCCCTATTGCCCATTCTAAGACAGCCACGAATCTGGCATCCTCCTTGCTTCGCTAGTGAAGACCGACTGAGGAGCCGATTCAATAGTGCCTTCGGAATATCTCGTTGAGCACTTTCAACCCCACCTAGCGGAACTATTACGATATCGTAATTTGAAGTTAGTCGCCGTTATAGCACCCCTCAGAGTTACCACTCCAGCTGAACAGTGATTGGCACCATTGGCTTAGAAGAGTGTTCGTCAGGACAAGCTTTCTCCATCCAACTCCTCTAGGCTTAACAATCCTACACTGAGAAAAAACGGATGTGCGATTAACTTTTTCCTCATAAATTTAACACTTTCTATTTGTAAAAATATATCAACATTTTTTAATGTTAATTTTACACCTTTTTAAGTGTAAAATTTACATGGAAAAGGGTAACTTTAACCTCTAATACACCTTAAAAGCATAATATTTACACCGATTTCGGATCAATACTGCATGGTAAAATAAACATATCCGGAATGTTATTTTAACTTTTTTTGATTTCTCTCAGTGTACTACAAGACGTACAAATAAAAAAATGATTAAATTGTTGTTTAAAACCAAAGATGTAGGCCGGGCAATTTTTACCCCTACAGCTAGAGTCAGTGATGTTCGAGGTACTTAAATTTTCTTGCTTGACAGATATAAAATGCAGATTGAAAATACTAAATTTTAAGCCAAATCTATGTCATAGTACCAGAGTTAATAACCTTAGAGAATTGGATTTTTTTAAACTAATCGCGTCCCTATTTCTGGTTTCACGAACTTCCGATTTTACAAGGAGATATGACATTTCACGAGATCTTTTTAAAATGTCCTCATTGATCATATACTAAGAATTAGAATAAGAGCTACGGCTACTTTAAGAAATAAATTTTGACCTATTAAAGCTGGAAATATAGGGTGGACGGAGAAGTTAAGTCATTCTGTTTTAATCGAAAGCTCTAAGACCCTGCTATAACCATAACATACTGAAATTTAGATTTTAGATTTATTCAATATATTGCTTTTGAGCTTGCACTCTTGAAAGCTTAATACACAAAAAAAAATTCCAGAGATACATATAAATAATAAACAAATAAATAAATAAATGAATGTGGTCAGGAAGTATTCTATTGCGCCCACCGGCGTCTGAGTGTTGGTGACCAACCTACTCCAGAGTAAAACGGTGGAAAACTCCTTCTCAGGTTGTATAAGCCATCTGCATCATTAAAGAGAAAAAAAATCTTCCTGACCAAAAAACGAGAAATAAATCAAAGTAAGAAAGCAAGACTACGGCGCCAAAAAGGTTTGGATAAGCCGCCGTTTCTCTTCTCTAGGAAGTTCATTCCAGAGAATAACTCCCTCAACAAAGAGGGAATTGTGAAGAATGCGGCTCCCCGATCTCGGCAAGGCGAGGCACGAAGACCTAACAGAAGGACCCGGCACTAGGAACTCCGTCAGATAACCAGGCTGACGACTTTTAAGAAGACGGCAAAGAAAGTTCACAGCACGTGATTGTAGGAAAAGAGGCAAAGTGGTTCCAAGAACTTGAGTATAATAAGGAGATACATGATCATAAGGACGAAGATTAAATATATAGCGTATACAATTATTAAAAGTGATTACGAGGCGACGCATTGATGCAGCGTCACAAGAGAAAAATAGTTCAGCACCGTAGGAGAAGAGAGGAACGAGAAGGGCACGAACAAGAAGCAGTCGAATGCCCTGAGGAGTGAAGAACTGATGTCGTCGAAGAGTAAATAAGGAAAAGTTAATTCTTTTACTTATATAGGAAACGTGGTCGTCCCAAGCCAATGAATCATTGAAAATGATTCCAAGATTTCTAGCTTTGTGGACGTAGGGAATGGCCTCACCATTGAGCCAAAGAGGATGGGAATTGGGACGTAATCTTCCACTCGCAATCAGCAATGCCTGAGACTTCGTCGGGTTGAGGAGGAGAGTATTATTACTTGCCCAAGTGGAAATAAGTACCAATGCAGCATTAGCCTTAGCAAAGCAAGCATCAGGGGAAGTTAGATCACCAAAGCAGTATATTTGGAGGTCATCAGCATAAAAGTGAAAATTAATATTGCAATATTGTAATGTGATAGCTAAGTCATTAATATACATAGAAAAAAAGAGGGGGCCAAGAACTGATCCTTGGCCTATACCTTTAAGAAGTGCTAATGGAGAGGAAATTATGCCATTATAATTGACTGACTGAGATCGCCCAACTCAGTACGACTCAATTAACTTAACACTCGTAGAAGAAAATAAATAAGAGGAATGAAGTTTGAAAAGAAAAAGAGAATGATCAATGCTATCAAAAGCCTTGGAGAAATCTAAAAGAATTAAGAGTGCAAACTGCTTCCTGTCAAGTGCGATACTGAGATCGTGATTCACTCGCAACAACGCAGTAATGGTGCTGTGAGATTTTCGAAACCCAGATTGAAAATTTGAGAGCAAGTTACACTTACTCAAATGTTCCTCAATCTGCATTTTTAAGATGTGTTCAAACGGTTTAGATAGACAGGGCAAAATACTGATGGGTGAAATTTGAGGCCGAATGATGTAATAGGGGTTAAGTTATTGAGAAAATAAAATTTTAGGGTGTTCCAAAATGACGGAAGCAGGAGCAGGTGTGGGGATGAAGGGTCAATGCACTAAGTTGCAATTTTCACCCGAAATTCAACTTTTAAACCGCAAGCCTATTTCTCTCTTATGGCATCTTATGTTAGAGAAAGGAGAATGGTCAAATCCGGTCCCGGAATCGCCACGAACGGGACCTATGTCAATGGATATTCATTTATTTAAGTAACAACTTTTGTTCCGTGACCAATGTTCTAAACCATGGATGAAAAATTCTAGAGCATAAAAACTATATTTTAGAAGGAAGAATGGTCAAAAGTATATAGGGCACCGGTTCATCTTTATCCAGAGATGAGGGTAGGCGCATTTTGCAGATATTGATATAAGATTAAAAAAAAATTCCCGGGACCCAGGATGATAAACGCTGGGAGTCCTTGTAAAAAAGCATTTATCCTTCCGATAAATCACTATTTTGACAACAAATTACGCAAGAACTGCTAAAGCGATCTTGATGAAATTCGGTATAGGGTCAATGTAATACTTAAACTTTTTATTGATGCATACCACCCCCTCCAACCACCCACTATTCTAATAGCCCCCATACAAAAAGAGATCATTCTACTTTAAAGCTCCTTTTTGAGGAGAAGTATTCTCAACAATTCTCACGAAGAATTTTTTGATAGAGTTTGATTTAATGAAAAAAATGAATAAGTAATAACGTTAATAATCATTTTCCAGATTTTTTATATTTCATTTTTCGCCTCATTAAGATCTGTTGATACGTGAAAGAAAGAAACATATCCTCATATATAATCTAATTGGCATTAGTGGTGATTTTTTTGATATTGTAATCAAGGTTTTGGAGTTGCTTTTCCATTTATTGTCTACAGAAGTTATACTAATATGCAATTCAGTGGATTAATAACAATTTGTGCGAAGGAATTCATTTTATATTGGGACTATAAAACATGTGGGTGTTGGGGTGGTATGCTAGTTAAAGAGTCTTCCTGAAGCTTTGTTCCCATGTCGAATTTCAGCTGTCTACCTCCTCTCAGAAAGGAATTATAAGGTAAAATGCTCTCATTTTGTATTGGGGCTACCAGAAGGGGTGATAGAGGAAGGGATTGGTATGCATAGTGAAAAGGTCTTCTTTAAACCTTGTTTCCATGCCATATTTCAGCTTTCTACCTCATCTCAGAAAGGAGTTACAAGGTAAAATGCTCTCATTTTGTATGGGGGCTACCAGAACGGAGGGTGGAGGGAGAAGGTGGTATGCATGAATAAAAAGTTTAAGTAATGTCCAGCGCACAATGACTTCTGTTTGTAAACATGTTTTCAAAATTGTCTAAAAGAGTGAGCGAGATGACTAGATCTATGTTTCATTCACTCCCACTGAAAAGTCAAAAACATATTTACAAACAAAAATTATTGTGCGTTGAGCATAATACACTGATCCTATACCGAATTTCATCAAGATCGTTTCAGTCGTTCTTGCGTAATTCGTTGTCAAAACAGCGATATTTCGGAAGGACAAATGCTTTTTACAAGGACTCCCAGCGTTTATCATCCTGGGTTCCGGCAATTTTTTAATCTTATATCAGTACCTACAAAATGCGCCTACTCTCGTTTGTGGCGATTGCGGAACCAGCGCCCATATACTCTTAACCATTCTCCTTTATGGCCATATTGTAAGCCCTGATGGGGCTTATTTAAATAATATTATAATTTATAAAGGAAAAATGTGGAACTGAAGGTGCCGCCCACCCATCTTTGAACTTCCTTAGAGTGAACTGTCCACGGCGTCTAAACCTCAATCACTGAAGTACGGAGACAATTATTGACTCGAACAAAAGCCCCAGCAACCTTGAGCACCCGTTTAAAGGATTAGGATTGGGAGGTTCGACCGTCGACTGGGTTAACGATCGTCGGATGGGCCATATACGCTCTAAATAATGAAGCAAATTGCTCATACAAGAAGAACTGTCACATATCGACATAAATTTCTTTAGTTAATAGAGGCCATTGGTTTTGGAAATATTAAGCTACAAAGAGCATGACGGGATAGTTCTTTAGCCGCCCCCATATATAGGGCCAATCATATAAAAACGATACCTTTATAACATATAGCACTAAAATGACAAATGTGGAGTTTCATCGTGTTCATGCTAAGTAACCCTTCTACATCCTTAATTTCCTGATTTGTCACAATCACACAATGGTTTTGATACTTTGCCTCCACAAATATTCTCAAGCAAATAGGATTCACTCATTCTTATATATCACTGTCTATTGTAATATATTGAAATTTCCATAAGAATGAATTTATAGAATACATAATCGACAAAAGGCCACTCTTAAGTTTTATTTGCGAATCATGCCTTTTGAATTTTATAATCTTTGAAAAGTATTTTAGCTATTTGTTTTATACACATAAACACTATTCAATGGGATCATAAAGCTTATAAATATGATTTTATTTTAAGATATGAAAAATATAATAGCTAATGTTCCCATTCATCCACCACTTTATTCATGCTTGAGTGAAGATAGTTAAATTCTAGATCCTTTCATATGTAAAAAAAAAGGCTTTTATAAAATGCTCAATTGTTCATCATCAATAGTGACCCATTTGATATAAAATTTTTCTATTGTGTGGATGAAAAACATTTTCAACAATTCAATATTATTTGTCGATATTTTCTTATAGAATTGGAATTTTTTCTCAGCTTTTATCCTTCATTTTAGGCATCTTTCTTCCACATCTTTTATGCAGATTTTTTTTCAGCAAATTTTATGAGATATAAAAAGGGAAAGGCCAATTTTCAAGGATGTTAATTAAATGGCGTGTAAATAGATAAATGTGGTGCGATTCCATTTTTCATATGACACGTCTAAGGAAGGTATGGCAAAAAAGTACCTGAAAACCTTTCGTGCAGCGATCTTTATAGGACGGTTCAGGAAATATTTTGCTTCTTATATTGGTCCCATGGCTGGTTAAAAAATGTTAACATCTTGTACATGGTGTGGGAAAAAATATTTTTATTATGTTCACGCAGTATTGCAGACTTCCCTTTACCATATTTACACTACTTTACTTTCGAATGCGAACCATCGTTTTTGTGAATTTCGTTATATATGTTTAAAATTTTATATTTACAAAAAATGATAGGGGAGTCTGGGGCAAAAAGTCACAAAACGGATATTTTATTTTTTTACAAGATACTCGAGCGCTTCTAAAATTTCTAATTAGCGCAGTTTTATAGGAAATTTACCGCTCTACAACTTTGCGAAAGCAATTTTAGTAAGTAAGTAATTTTTAAGTAGAAAAGCGCTTTTCAAGCTATTTTAGAAAAAAAACACACAAAAGACTGCAAATCATTTGACCAATGCAAACAACAAGCGGCGAGACATGATAATGACGTTTCTTTTCGCCGTGAGACATCAGAAATTGCTTCGGTTTTTTGTTACTTTTTGCTCTATACCTTTTGTTACTTTTTACCCCAAGTGGTCGTTTTAATAAAAGGATTTCTGGAGAAAAGGACTTTTGCGAAATTCTAAAATAGATATATAGCGGATTCGTTTTCAAAAAATCCAAATTATTTAAGAAATATTCACCAGTGCATCAATTTTGGAAAATAAGTAGGTAATAATTGTTATCTAATGCAAGGAAAATATTTCAAAAATAGGACTAAAAATTTCGATATTTTTTTATTTTCTAAATTCCTTGTACGAATTCTAAGAAACTTACGACATTAAAGAATGTCTATGGAGGCTATCTATAGAAAGAAAAATTTGAGCCGCTTTCTTTTTCACCTTGGAAGATATTGAATTTTTAATTTTTCGAATTGTGACTTTTTGCCCCAGTCTCCCCTATAGATTGCGAAATGTTCTAATTCGTGGCATAGACCAAAAGTAGTTTCTCATTATTCCATCCATGTTAATATAGTTTTATAAGAATGTCTAAGTCATGAGGAAATGCATTATATTCACAAGCATTTCGTGAAGTTTTGCTTCTAAGCCAATTAACAAAGCATTTTCTAAAATAATTCAGTTTCGGATCAAAATTTAATGTCGGAAAACTATTAGTTCATAATTAGGATAACTAGCTTCAAATTTGTCAAAGATTTCAATATTCAACGACGCGACAGCAAATTTAATTAAATCGGTGAAGTCTGTTGAATCGGTTTTAACTTTTGACTTTAAAAACCGCTAATGATTCAACAGAATTTTCGTGCGTATATTAAAAAACAAATTCTCCTAAGCAATTTTCCAAAATTTTCCAAAGATTATTTTAAAATAAAACACATGGCTAAAACTAAGTATTCTAAAACTTAATTTAGAAAAATAATAAGGGTATGGGAAAATTTAGGGCCATGTAAGTCCTTGAGTGCACTTATTGGGGATGTCCCAAGAAAGTTTCTCCCCATAAGTGATAATTTCTAGACATTAAGCATCTACGCATGGTTGATGATACACAGAAGATGGATAAATAGCATATCATCATTTATCATAAATCATTTGGTTTACGAAAATATGTCGGAAACAGTGGTTTTTGTAGGGTGCGTGAATGGAAACTTTAACCCTTTAAGGACGAATAGGACACCGGTGGCGGTGTCCCAAAAATAAAACCAATTTTTCGGATTTTTAAAGGACAAAATAACTTTCTATATTCAAAAATTTTTTGTGTTTTTGGCACACCAGTGTCCCACTCGTCCTTAAAGGGTTAAGAGGCCAAAAAACCGAAGGATAATACACTGCTATCTTTTTAGACTTAGGGTGGAATCACCAGTTCTCGCCAGTGCCCCACTTCTCGCCACTTACATTGAAATCTCTATTTTTCGCAATTTATGAAATAAATGAGTCGCAATTTTTTTGTATTGTTTCTGCTTCTACGCATAGAATCGAAAAATAATAATTATTCGTTTTGGATTCACGATTTTGATCACTTTTTGGAGCAATATTTTAAGCAAGTGCATCGAATCCAACATCTCTTACCAAATGTACTAAGTGTCGTCAAATTTTCATCAGGCCAAAAATACCTATTTGGGTAAATAATTTGTCTATTGAATATTTAATTGCACTTGTGGAATACATAAAATTTGTATTTAGTCAATTAATATTTCATTTTATATTATTTTTGTATAAAAATGAGGCATGGCGAGAAGTGGTAATATTCTGGAATTGATTTTACCACCTGTCGCCATATCTTTTCAATAGGCGACGCTAACTTCACTTCGGTACATTCTCAGTTGTCAAATCTGCATTGTTTACTTTCTGCAAAAGCCCCATAATTTGATTTCTCAAATAAAAGTGAAGAAAAATCATTTAAAGAGAGTAATAATAAAGTGATCACAAGGAAAGAGAAATGGTGAATGTATTCTTTTCATAGCATTGCCTAAAATAACCGAGTGTGGTTCTTTTCAAGTGGGTGGCGATAAGTGGTTACAAATTTTACAAAACTGGCGAAAAGTGGTAAAAAGTGGCGACGAAATGGTTATTTTTGCATTATTAATGAAAATCAGTTTTTTAAGTAGTCCAGCGTTATGTTCTAGGATTATTGTTTTCACGTATCTAGAGCCAATTCATCTAAGTAACTTTGTGTCAAATTTGACTTATCTTGTAACAAGGATTCAAAAGTTATGATTAAATGAATTTAATTTTTTCCTAAACATGGCGATAGCCGGTTATTCCACCCTAATTAAAATACTTTGTAACTGGAATATTTACAGAGAAAATCAAGAATTGATTGACAATTTTTTTAATTTTATTTATTTTTTAAATAATATTTTATTTAATAAATTACTGGCAAAAATTTTATAGATAAATCATTAAGTATTTTCTGTGAACAATTTTATATTAGAATCTTCGCTTTGGGTTTTTCGAATGGTTCAGAAGTGTTGAACTAACTCGCTTTTTCTCACATATTTTTCGACCTTCATGGAAACACCATTAGTACATCAAATTTTCCGTGGAAGTGAGAACAGGTGAGCAACAGAGAAAAATGAAAGACATTGGGAATTCGGGGTGTTTGATTTATGAGACACAATAGGATATTTCCCGGCTTTTGCATACAAAAAGTGTGTTTCATATATTATTATATAAAGCACTTTTTTGCCACTTTCGAGCTCTTCATCAAAGTTTCGATGGAGCTTTCTACCCAAGACAAGATGTGTCTAAATTTCCCAACAAGAAGGTTAGAATATGATGATTTAGTATACAAGCCTAATTTGGAGAAAATGTGCTGATGCTTTTAGAATCATTTCAGATCGCATTAGTGCGGAGGAAGTTTGTGAAGCTTTGACACGATGAATTATTCATTTAAGTTTCCTTAGCTTTTTTTTTACTACCAAAATAATACTCTGCCACTTCTTAGAATTCATCTGGTATCTGTTTAAAAAAAATGCTAATTTGACTATTCAATTACAATCATTGGGAAATTACATTTATATTTTGGTGTGTCTATGATTCTCCCCATCCGGATGGTTACCATTTCAATTTGCCGCATTTTCACATAAATTCCACCCCCTCCGTGCCGATAAAGAACAACACTGTGAATTCTCACGAGCGCTCCCTCCCAGCTCCATTCCAGCTTTGACTGCTCCACAAAAGGAGTTTTTTTTTGCCAACCGAAAAGCATGAGGATGATGGTATTGCCCACAAACTCAACTCACAACGACATTATTTCGTGAGACTTTTTAGACGGAAGTGAAGTACGTTGTTTGTGCGACAAAAATGATAAGGAAATGGGGAACATGTTTTGGTGAAGATGGTTAAATTTGGAGCACGTCTTAAAAGAGCATCAAGTTGAATGGGTGAAGTCTTATATTAGAATTTCCAAATGAAATTCATAATTCTAAGAAAATTTTTTAAATATGTGGGTATTATGAAAAAAAATAATTTTCTGGAAACTCCTATTACATGCTGCTATATCAACTATAATTAATATGCAATATCGGCCATCTTGGCTTGAAGAAGTCATCTCAATCCGGTGTTGCTGACCCGGATGAGCTGAATTCTTACTTCTGCTCTGCGGCGCGTGCTGGGGCCTGCTCGATGCCCTCTCCTTCTGGAGCTCTTCTTCCTGAGTTCAATTTCGTTGCTGTCTCTCCTCAAGTAGTTTATTCTGCTGTCATGAGGGTGAAGTCGACATCTTCAGGTGTTGATGGCCTTCCTCTTGATTTTGTTCGCCTCTTGCTTCCGATTATTCTCCCCTGCCTCACGGAGCTGTATAATTTTATAATCACTTCCTCCTCTTTCCCAGCTTCTTGGAAGATTGCTCTTGTGACACCTATACCGAAGGTGTCCAATCCCTCTTCTCCTTCAGATTTTAGGCCGATTAGCATTCTGCCATCGCTTTCGAAACCACTCGAGTCTATTCTTCTCGATCAGATGACTCTGCATCTCGAGAGTAATGGTCTCCTGTGTGAGTTCCAATCTGGGTTCCGCAAGAACCACAGCACTATAACTGCTCTCCTCAAAGTGGAGCATGATCTGGCGTTGGCGCTGGATAGGTCCATGTTTAGTGTTCTTATCCTCCTTGATTTCTCTAAAGCTTTTGACAGCATTCCGCACAGTCTGTTGTGCCATAAGTTAAAAGATCTCTTTGGGTTCACTGAATTTTCAGTGAAACTCATTAGTTCTTATCTTGCGTCTCGATCGCAAATTGTGAGATCAGGTGAGAAATCATCAGCTGCCCTTCCTCTCACTCATGGGGTTCCTCAGGGCTCCATTTTGGGGCCAATTTTATTCTCGTTATTTATAAACGATCTCCCGCGTGTTCTTAGATACTGTGGGTATCATTTGTACGCTGATGACCTTCAGATTTACTGCTCTGGGGATGCGTGTCATTCATTTCATGCTTTTGATGCCATTAATGATGACCTTTCGAGAATCTATCAGTGGGCCAACCGCAATGGACTTGTTCTTAATCCGGCTAAATCTCAAGCTTTAATTATTCATACAAGGTGGAGGAATCCTGATCCTTACCCTTTATTTCTGGGGAATGAGGTTATTCCTTTCACTTCCAGAGTTAAGAATTTGGGAATCATTTTCAATGAAACCCTTACTTGGACTGACCATGCAGCTGAGATTTGTAGAAAGGTTTTCCATACCTTGCGCACTCTTAGACGTCTCCAAGCCTTCACACCACAGGGTACCAGGCTCCTACTTATTAGGTCCCTAATTATTCCTTTCTTCACCTATGGGGCTGAATTATTTTTCAGCGCCAGTGTTGAGACGAAGGATCGCCTGAATAGGGCATTTAATTCTTGTGTGCGTTACGTTTTTGGGTTGCGCAAATACGATCATATTTCTCCTTGGGTTGACTCAATCCTAGGCCTTTCTCTTGTCCCTTATCTGCAGACTCGTGCTGTTGACTTTGTCTCTCGATTATTGTACACTGGTGGGCCAAGGTATCTCACGGAGTTTGTGATGACTGGATCATCCACTAGGGCTTCGTGTCTCCGTGTGCCGGGTTCGGGGTGTCGCATTCTCCGCAATTCCCTTTTTGTAGAGGGAATTATTCTATGGAATAACTTACCGCGTGAGCGGAAGAGGGAGCTTATCCTCAGATTTGTGTCTACCACGCATTCCTTAAATCCCGCACAAACAATTGTTTAGGGAAATTCTTTGTACAGAGGACAGCTTGTCCTATTTATTTATCAATAAATTGAATTGAATTGAATTGAATATACATGTTGCACTTTTTTCTATGTAATATTTTAGAACCTATATTTTTTCTTCAAAGAACCTCATGTATTTGTTTACAAATTTTATCCGAAGGTTATTGAGATTCTTTACAATAACAGTTTGTGAGATCCTAGGGATTCTATAACACCTGAACTCTTGCTCATAAATTTCGTAGGATTAACAATATTACGACGTGATTATGGTACTATTCCACTGGAAAATGAAAATGTTTTTTTTACCATTGTACTGTTCTCAAGTGCTTCTGCATTATCGGTTTTTTTGTACTGGTTTTTGTCTCGACTGTTTTCCCCAGTCCGCACTGTGTTATAAACCTACCAAACAGTCGTGACAGCAACAAATAAAAAGAAATATTCATAATTCAGAAGCATTTGAGAAAATAAAAAGCTAAAAAGAATATATATATATATATATATATATATATATATCCATTATTCATTATCATAGCACCATTATTCCATATCAGACTGTTTCAGTATGACGTATTAACATGAGAGCCATGTGAAATTGGCAAAATTCTATGCAACCTTATTATTTTTTCCCAAAAAATGTAATATCTTCTGATTTCGTCGTCAGATGATGACCAAATTTTATAAATTATAGAGCGCAATCCCAGGAATTAAATATCTCGATTAGTATGGAAAGGAGTCGTCATTAAAGAGCTCAAGAAAGAACATGGGCCTCAAAGTTTTCGATAAAAAATGGTGACAAAGTGTCCAAGGCTTTGCGATCTGCTCGAACTCCCGAGGAACATATCTGCCTTATATATTCGCAAGTTTTTCTGGTGTATATAAAATTATAGTCGAATTTAATTTGTCTATAAATCACCACAAAACTATCTTGAATTTGAAAATTGTTCAAGAAGAGGGTTTTAAAAAAAATCATTAATCTTTTAATTAATTAATTAACCAAATCGGATGAAAATTAGACTTTTGACCTTAAATAATTCAAGATGGCGATTTTTCCGGTGATAGATGTCTAAGGACGAAATGTTCAGCTAGACTACCTCCAAAATATATCCAAAAATGAACGAAATAGCCGGGCCAATTTTTTTGCAAAGTTAGAAAAACCTCATTTTTGACCTATTTTTGGGGGTTACGGAGTGCATGAAAGAGGAGGGGGAAAACTAAAGAAGTTAGGTTCAATATAATGTAATTTGAGGAGGGGTCATCGAAGACCGGAAGCTGATATGTCTTGCAGTTTGAATTTTATATGGGTCAAAAGACTGAAAAAGTTCGAAAAACAGTATTTTTAAAATAGAGCTATTACCGTTACTTTCCCGATCCATCACCGATTATGACAGATGCAGTCGGGTTCAGAATTAAAATATCTCCAAAAAAAGTCCAAATTTAACCAAATCCGTTGAAAATTAGGCCCTCCAGATTGGTCGAACTTTGACCTTCAATAATTCAAGATGGAGATTTTTCCGGTGATAGGTGTCCAAGGACGAAATGTTCAGCTGGACTGGATTACCTCCAAAACATATCCAAAAATTAACGAAATCGCCTCGGTCAATTTTTTGCAAAATCAAAAAAAACATGTTTATGGAGGGGATAAAAGGGGTGGGGGTAATTTGGGTAAGTTAGTTCGATAGAAAATGTTGACTTGTGGGGTGGTCACCGAAGACCGGAAGTCAATATCTCTTACCGTTTGGCAGCCAGGATGAAGAGAAGTTGAAAAAAAACACGATTGTTAAAACTGCTCTCTCTTGGAGTTCGAGCAGTTAAAATATCCAAACTAACCTCTGACTTCAAGTTCAGGCAAAAAAATAGAGTAAAAGTTGGGACAGAATAAGTCAAGAATAGGTTTAAATAATGAGGTGTTTTTAATTTTCTTTAGAAAGAATATTAAGCAAAGTACTAACTATTTAGAGTAATTAATTCCTTATCTTTTCATTGAAATATCCCGTTAGACACAGGGTAAGGGGGACCCAGCCTTGAGCCATTAATTAACACCCGGCTTTAGGCACTATTTTAGCCCTCATCGGCAAGATCCGAGTGGTAGGCGCAAATTAAGGACTGAATCTTGCCACGTACATCTATGGCGGTGGAATGAAACTGTCAATTTCACATCCTGATTTCACCTTCGAATTTTATACAAATGATAGAAGATACAAAGATAGGGATATGTTTTATTTAACCAGGATGAACGATTTAACACTTTAGAAAAGTAAAAACTATTGTGAAAAAATTGTCTCCTAAAAAATACCCCCGAAAGGAAATAAAAACACGTATTTCAAGGTTGAAAATTTGTTTATAGTTACCACGACACTTTTCTCTACACCAAACGCACTCACGCACATTTATTATTATTAAAAAAAAAACACTAAAATCACTGAGAATCTTTGCGAGAATTTTAAAAACAAATAAAATTATTGGAAAATATTCCATCTTGTCACTGACAGCTGAGCAACAAGGCCGGCAACATAATTTTCGTAGTTCCGCTGCTCACCACCATGAACGCAAAACAGTGTCCTTCACATATATTTAGTAAGGGGTATTTTGTATGGGAGCTTCTTAAAAGTAATGCCCTAGACGCCCTAGACACACTTACGACTAAAGTCTAGAAACGACTAAGCTCGTTCATACCCAAGTCAGTTCCTGACACACTACAAATGAGACTTAGTATTCACTGGTATACACAAAACATAGCTTTTGTGGGTTTTTATGCAGATATTCTTATTGCAATGTACATTATACTCTGCTTAAAATGAAACTATTTGTAAATTTATGTCTCAGTCCACATCCAATAATTATTGTTAATTACATTTATTTGTGAGGTAGAAGCTCTTTCGCGACTTAAGCCGATTTCCGCGATTCTAATGAATAATTCTTGTTGTTACACGTGAATTGTGAAGTAAATTTGCAAGTAGTATCATTTACAAAGAAGTAGTAGTGCTTTTCAGTAGAAGTATCTGCAAAACATTTGACCAAAGTTATGTTTTGTGAGTACCAGTAAATGCTAAGCCTCGTTTGCAGTGTGTCAGGAACTGACTTGGCTATAAACGAGCTTAGTCGCCTCTGGACTTTAGTCGTAAGTGTGTCTAGGGCATAAGGTATGAAAGATAGGGGTTAATTGAGGCTATAATCCACGCTTACTTGGTCAGACGGGATTTATCAGTCTGATTCATACGCGTAACGAAAAATTTCATTTGCTAGCTAATTCTGCGCCGATCTCTCCTAAAATAAAATTTTATTTTAATAAGTTCATCCTATAATCAACATCAATATTAATCAATCAATCAACATTCTCTTATGACAATTCACAAAAATTTGTTGAATCTACCATCACACAAGCTTTTGGCAATATTCTTCGTAAGCATCCTTTGTATTTATACCATAGAATACGTTAGATGAATTGTGGTGATAAAACACTCACTCAAAGAATATTTGAAGTTGCCTATAAAGAATCTCAGTTACTACAACTTTTTATGACATTATTGCTGTTTTTGTTTTGTTTATGTTGATCTTACGGACATCCTTTATATTTGATATAGATAATTGAAAAAGTTTTTGTTGATCAATGATTGCGGTACACTAGAATTGAAACTATGAAAAGTATTTTACGAACTTGACTGTGGTTCCAGAAAGTTTTTTTCTGGGAAGTATGATTTTTTTCGCTAGCGACAATTACAACTATATGCATATTCGCCTTTATAGTATCGAAAATCAATAAATATTTTGTTAAGTGATTCGTGTCTGTTACGAAATTTTTATGTTGAGTTTTGTGACTTCAGTGGGTAACGTCTCTTAAATATTCTTCGAAACTCTGATAGAAATTAAAAGGAAGTGGTTTCACTGTAGACGGTAGATGATTCAAGAGCAAAGAACTATCCAACATCATTATCTTTCTGTCTCAGATCAGTCATGGAAAAGTTTTGGTGAAAAGTTGAGAGTGAAGAAAATTTTCACTGCTTGATGAACTTAAAAATTCAAGTCTAATTGTATTATGTGGGTGAAAACTTGAGGGGTTTAAGTTTTTTTGTGCATGAATAACTCTCACAATACATTAGGTGAGAATCATAATAATCTCACTATTATCCTAAATTTCATAATGGTCTGAAAACTTAGGACGAGTTTCTCGAAACTTTCTAATCAGGAATATTATAACAATTAGTATATGTAGAACATCAAAGTTTTTTTTCTAAGACATATAAAAAAAACTTACGGTTTTCGACACCAAATAACAGGAGTTTTCTCCTGGCAAAAAAATGGGTAGTAAAATAATTAAAAATGAGATAAAATATGAAATTTTTATCAAGAAAAAAAAACGTAAATTCGTCAAAAGAGGGTATAATTTATATTAATGAGCAGGTCAGAATCTCACACAATGAAATTACAGAGAGTCAAAATCCTGAATGGGCCTGAAATATCAAATAAGTTGAAATGAAGAAGAATAAAAATCACGAATTAGTCAAAATCCAGAGAGATTAAAGTCTCCCAACTGATGAGTTTGCCAAAAATTTCATAATGCTTAATGGTAGGGGAAACTGGGGCAAAAAGTCACAAATCGAAAAATTCAAAATTCAATGTCTTCCAAGACAAAAAAGATAGCGGCTCAAAATTTTTTCCATAGATAGCCCCCATAGACCTTCTTCAATGTCGCAAGTTTCTTAGAATTTGAACAAGGAATTAAGAAAATAAAAAAAAAATATATTGAAATTTTTAGGCCTGTTTTTCAAATATTTTGCTTGCAGAAGATATCAATTATTACCCACTTATTTTCTAAAATTGATGCACTGGTAAATATTTTCTAAATAATTTGGATTTTTAGAATACGAATTCGCTATCTATTTTAGAATTTCACAAAAGTTCTTTTCTCCAGAAATCCTTTTATTAAAAACGACCACTTGGGGTAATAAAAGGTAGGGGAAAGCCTTGATCGTTCGCACATACGCTACCTTCGAACACTTCGTATTTCTTCAGTATTCATTTACGAATCTTACCTATGGCTATATATTTCAATAGCTAGTCTTAAATCCCACCTTTCCTGAAAAAAATTGGGAGTCTAATCCTTTTTTCCTAGTTTCAGGAAGCAAAAATTAAAAACAGGTCCAAAATTAGAATTTTGATGTGTAATACTTCATATGATTTTCCACAATTATAATCACTTTTCTGAAAAATGACTATCACAGGAGGTAGAGGGGTTATTAGGGTTTATATTTATGTAAAAACTTTTGGGCTGAAGAAGGCCGCTTTTATGGGTGGAAGAAATTTCACAAACTTGACTCACATTGATCGATCGCACATAGAAGACATTGCTTCTTCGCACATTTGCCAGGAAACTTCATTTTAGATGCGATCCCTCATATTCACATCTATTGTAATCTACCGATTAGATCCACCACTAAAAAGTAAAACTTAAAATCTCAAAATTGATAAACAAGAAGTAATTTGACTCAAATAGGCTGCAGTTGAGTAATTATTAAGCAATTTTGCATTTCTTTGATATAAAAATATTTTTCAAGCTTGCACAAACTGAATGTACAATGAAAGAATCACATCTACAATAAGCTCACACAGCTTACAACTGGGTTTTGATAATCTTTGACATAACCTCACTTTTGTGTTGTTTTTCACGTCAGAGGAAAAAAATTATCCGTGAGAGACTGTTTTGTGAAAATTTTGGCCTGTTCACCCTCTGAAGCTCAATCTCTGTGCTAAATCCCGATTCCTGTAGCTGTAGGGACAGAGAAATCTTCAATAATGCGTATTCAAACGTTTTTGAGCATATCCGGCTCCGTAGAGGAATGGTGGAATCTTTGCGATCTTCTCGCTTGCAGAGTTTTAGTCAATCTTTAGCGTAAAAAACTTATTAATTAGTGTAAATTTGGTGATATTTGGACTTTTCAAGAAAGAATTCACCAGATTTACCGATTCCAGAGTGAAATTCTCATGGAATCAAGCAAAAAAGTGGTTTTTAGTGTCATGGAAACATCTCTTAGAAAAGTTCCAAAAAGTGATATTAAAACGTTTTATTCCTTATAAAAACGGTTTAATCAAGTAGGTAAGAGTTCCCTTCAAACAATGATATGCAACTTTTAGTGTCCGGTGCAAAATCTAAGGTAAAAATAGGGTGTTCAATGATGACGTGAATCGTGTGCGAATATGGAAACTTGATTGAACTTTCGCACAAATCGCCATTAAATTTTCATTTTCTTTTAGAGGAAAATCTGAGGATTTCCTGGGATTATCTGAGGTGAGATTATGAACCCTATAAGTAAGAGACTTTTTTGGCATAGTTGGAGAATCGATACGGTTTGCATGGTAGTTAGAAAAAATCACTGAACTTGAACACCATTTTTGTGTGCGAAAGTTCAAAGCGTCCCCATATAGAGCAAAAAGTAACAAAAACCGAAACAATTTGTGATGTCCCACGGTGAAAAGAAACGTCAATGCTATGTGTCGTCGCTTGTATTTTGCATTGGTCAAACGATTTGCAGTCTTTTGTGTGTGTTTTTTGTAAAATAGCTTAAAATGCGCTTTTCTCGCTCAGATATAGAAAACGGTGTTTTACAAAGGTGTAGAAGAATAAATTTCCTATGAAAATATGTAATCTCGGCATTTTACTTAAATTTACGGTATCCCGTAATAAAGCGAATCAAAATGTGATAGTATATCTTATGCCTGATACTATTTTCCTCAGCAGTTTTGAGAATGATCACAAAATTACCTTTTAGAAAACAGCTCGATAAATATATTTCCTTACAAAATAGAAGAAAATGACTTTCATAGAGTTATTGAGCGGTAAATTTCTTATAAAACTGTGCTAATTAGAAATTTTGGAGGTGCTCGGGTAGCTTGTAAAAAAATAAAATATCCGTTTTGTGACTTATTGCCCCAGTCTCCCCTATGCTTCTAGATTGTATTTTATTGGGCTTTATATGTAGAAAGAAATGCGAATTTGCCCGAAAGAACAGGTTTATTATAATTCTTCGATTTTTTGTCAACTGAAAATTTCCTTCTATCACCCCCAGAAACTACTTTTTGATACGGGTCGGGAATCTTTGTTTTTTTTCCAATTTGAAAACTTTGTTTTAGGAAATCTTACCTT
This sequence comes from Phlebotomus papatasi, assembly GCF_024763615.1. Classification (NCBI taxonomy): domain Eukaryota; kingdom Metazoa; phylum Arthropoda; class Insecta; order Diptera; family Psychodidae; genus Phlebotomus; species Phlebotomus papatasi. The sequence goes on from NC_077223.1 coordinate 48,507,584, forward strand.
TCATATATTTTGCACAATTATCGGAAATTTTGTCTGTTATACATTTTGTACATTTTATAATTTTCCAATAAATTCCCTTTTATTAGAAAATTTCCTTTTGACCCAATGCAATGGACAAAACTAAAAGCTTCCTAAAACATAGAAAATTTCCCCTTGTCCTAACATGACGAAACTGAAAACTTCAAAAAACATCGTTGTAATTTCATTATTTTATTTAATAAAAAAAGGTATACTTGTTTAAAAAAATATGAAAGACAAGATTTCCATAGACAAACGGGAAAAACAAAAGTGTAAAAAAGAAAATGGAAAAAAACAAAGATTCCGCAAACCTTTTTTAAAAACCGAAAGCGCGCTACCTTACCTTAAAGTCCTTAAAATACTCAAGATTTGGACAACTCAATTTTTTATATGTCTTAATGGATTTGGCCAATGACTATTTTCAAGAAATTTAAGGCTTTGGGCTAGATATAAAATATAATATTATAAATGAATCAAATCATTAAAAAGACACTAAAAAAAATAAGTTGTTCAAAGCCTGAGTCGTCTGCAGGTAGTGCGATATCCCCTATATTCGTGAATCAAACGACTCTTGAGAAACTATGTCACGCTATTTGTCCACCTGATCCGTCGTCAATCCCTCCGTCTGATCCGTCTGTCCATTATTTGACTGTCCATTATGCCATGAAACTTAAGAGTTTCACTAACAAGTGGAGGAAACTGTTTTCAATAAAATTTGAATGTACCTTGGAACTTGCTACTGTATACTCATATTGTAACAGAGAATTCATCCGCTATAAAAAATCGTTTTATATGTATGTACTACTTTCTTTCAAAATTCAAGCTGTAAAACTATACCCCTGAGAATCGTTTGAAAGTTAAAATAAGAAAATGATTTTTTCAAGTTAGAATACTAAGTACATTATCATCCTCAAAATTTAAGGTTGTGTGAAAAGGACCAAAAATAAGCTTTTTTTCAACTGCAGAATATTCTGAACCAAAAATAATTATTCTCATTAAGTGAGTTCATATTTAAATAGGGATCAATTCAAACAAAAGCACTGTAATTTATTGTTTGCCTGTAGGTGAAGAAACAAAAATCATTAATCCAACCATCAATACACTAATTTGCTTCAATAAATTAAGAAATGTTTGCCAGTAAAGGAAATATATTGGTCAAACTTTCCTATATAACAAATCATTTCGTTTATAGGACTAGAAATAAGAGCACATCAGTTAGATAAATAGGGTGCATATATTCATTAAGTACTTCTTGTAAAAAGGAAAACACGGTAAAAAGTAATTTCCAAAAAAATTAAAATGTAAAGTTTCAAGAATAAATACTCAAAAATATTGATAAAATTTTACATTCAACGAAATAATCTATTGAATTTTATCTTTTTTTTATTTTTTTACATGAAAAGCTTTTAGAAGTCATACTGTATAATCCTACATGATACTTTATTGTATCCTGAGCACAAATCAATATTAATATCATTAAGATGAAACGAGAAGATCCAAAACTTGAAATATAAGTTTAGTGCCTACAAAAGCACTATAAAGGGAAGTGACTGGCTTTTCAATTGGGGTACCTATGAAATAGGGCTTTTTTCTTCTATTATGAAATTGAGCTTTATTATGATGCAATTAAGTTTCACAATTGGTTTTTGAAACTAAATAATATCATTGTAAGGTTCAATTCTATTTAAAAATAGGTGAAAACCCTATTTCAAAAGTGCCCCAGTTTAAAGATTCCCCCTGTAGAGAACATATATAATTTTTTTGGGACTTATTCTATATTTTAATGTTTGTAAAATTATTAAAACATAGCCAGAAGAGGAAGGAGGGAACAAGACACGGTCTTAAAAAGAGTAATTGAGAAAAAATGATTAAGCCTATCAACGTTAAGGGACCTATTAGTATAATGCCCTGGACACACTTACGACTTAAGTCGAGAGACGACTTAATGGAAAATGATGGAAATGAAATTTAACCACTATGTCGGATAAAATTACGCTACGCCGTCTCTCGGCTAATGCCCAGGTCTGTCAAGGCCCTAACGTTTTCCCAGAGTATTTTAGATCTCCAAACAAGATCCTGAATATTGTTCAATTATTCCAACCTAGGTCCAGCTTTAATAACAGTTTGCAAGGCTTTTCTGGGTCATTTCCCATCTTCAGACGTGAAACGTGACTAACATCAAAGTTGTGTTCTCTTTGATACGGTAAAGCAGTTGTTTGAGTCAGATTAATATTGTTAGCTTCTTATTCACTGGAAAATTCAGAATTTCTCACAATTTTACAAAGCGTGACGTCCCTTCACGTGTCCCGATGGACGAAGCAATGCCGTAAATTGGGAATGAAAGAAAGATGTAGGTGGGTGAAATCAATAGGGCTTGATAAATAATTCACCTAGAATCGCTTATTCTCGCAGCGGAAAGTAATATGGTGTTAGTGCATATGACATCACAATGTGGGATGAACTGAAGTGTCTTATTCAGATCGATTTTCAAACTCCATCGTTTGCAAAAATATTCAACAGGAAATAGTATCATTTTAACGATAAAATTTCGTTGTGCCTCCAAAATACTTTATAATTCTGTAAATTACACTGCATTTTCCCCAAAAAATGGCACATCTTTCTAAAGGACTTATAGTCGTAATGATACGCATAAATCTATCATATGCGATGGACTAGTAAGTAATTTTACAAATTTATTGTTATTTCTCATATTCACAAGTGAATAATCCAGGTAACAGTTAAATCATCTAATACTAGAAATTTCCAACTTTAAACAACATTTTAGTTAAATTCTCTCGTTCGTATAGATTGTGGAAATCAAATAAAGAAATACTATAAATATTTGGTGAGAAATAATATCCCTCGTCAATGGAATACCGAAAAGAAGTACGAAAAAAGGGGATGGAAATAAAACACCACTTTCCTTTTATAGCCATCTGTGTTAACATCATGATTGAGCTTTCGTAGTCATCTCCGATATTTCATGAAAATTTATTGATCTCCCAAGATAGTGGACAAGGAGTTGAATCACCCTTCGAGGATTTTTCATGGGTCACCTCCTGCAGGGGAAATTTATTAATCAAATGGTAGAATGATTTTTAGCTTTTTTTTATATCCATGTCCCACCCCAGAGCCCATGGTTACCAATAATGCAAAGGTTAGAAGGAAAAGTCAATGATAAACCTGACTCAGTTTAGCATAAGTAAAATTCTTAACGCAGGCCAACATAATACGTGAGGTTTTGGAACTGAAGTTTTGTGTGATTATGATTAAGTAGCTTCTGTCAAATTTCCCAAACTAATTACGAATTTCAATTTGAAATACGAATGATATTATGTAGAGACAAAAGGCCTACAGTACTATTTGCATATGAAGAACTTCTCTAAAATGATTTGAGATAAATGTATGATGAAAATTTACTATTTCAAAATTAATTCAAAATGATAAATTCTACTTCTCGAATGTCATTGCATTTTGAGCCTTTTATGCATTTCAAGGTTTCAGGCCATTTCAGGCTCAAAACCTTCAAAATATAATTACCTGTCAATAAATGTATATACTAAATGCAAACTAACCTTTATTTAGTACGAGTTTGAACTGAAAAACGAGAAATAGTATATATACATTTAAATATTTGGCAGGTATAAATATATAAAGTAAAGAACTTCTTTTTCTTCATTTTAAGTTTTTAGACAGGACGTTCTGTCAACATCCACATAGCCTAGTAGCCAACTTACTACATCCTTTTTTTTTAGGAGAAAGCAGTATATCAATGATATCAATAATGCATAATTTTTGCACGTCCCAAAATTTGCACTTCCCATCTCCTGGGGAACATTTTCTGGTCCATCTGATCCATCTGTACGAATGTCGTTAGGTCTAAAAGCCAAACGCTTTAGAATTAGAGACTTGGGACCTTCGGGCAACCCCCATAAGCTAAACCTGGGCCATTAATATGCTCCTCATTTCCCCTATCCTTCCCATTCAAAACTAGGTTTTTTGGATTGCTCGAAAACGCATTTTGCAATTTTTTTTTAAGTTTTGGATATGTTTTAGAGGTTACCCAGAAGAATATTGCATCCATATACGAAAATACCTTTGAATCATCCCTAATAATAATTTTTCAAGGTCAAAAATTAAAAAAAGGACTCTAAACAGCATATTTATCAACCGAACGGGATTATGTTTGGACTTATTAGAAAAATCTTGGAATTTTCGACAAGTCTGACTGATTCTAATCAGTTATGAATCGGTAATATACCGGTTATGAATCGATAAGTAATTTTTATCAGAATTTCGATTATATTTGTGATCTTTGAGTGACTTTTCGAATCGGTTCAAATCTGTTGAGAATCGGCAAACAGTAAATGATGCGAAAATTCTTTTTAGATATAGCATCGAAGTTGCGTGCACAAGTAGAGGAGACCGGGGCAGAATTAGCCAGCACATGAAATTTTTCATTGCGTATAATTTGTTCAAAAATGTTTGTATCAGGCTGAAAAATATTTCAATGAATAGGAAGGGATGTGTTTACTTCGAATAAGTAGTGGTTTCCTCAATATTCCTTCTAAAGTAGACCATAACATGCCACTGTCTAATACCATGCGGGGCTGATTCTATCCCGTTCTCCCCTATATCGCAAAGTATTAGACGTTTTGCTATTCGTTTTTTCGAGAAAAATTTTAAAATAAAGGTTGAATTGAATAATTTTTTTTTGCAGAATCCGAAGGAGATTTAAAGAAGCTTTACAATTTTACCAGGTATACATAATAAATAGACCGAAATCATATAATAATATACAATATTTCAATGAAATTGTCCGAATAATTAAGTTAGATACATGGAAAATATGAATCGCAGTTGTCGAAAAGAATGGTAATATGCGAATTCATAAAATTATGCTTTTTTAAATATTCGTATATTTATTTGAATTTATTTTTGTTTTGTGTAATGTATGAGTAATTGAATCATACCACCAGAATACTAAATTAGATTAATGTTTAACTTTATTCGATATTCATTGTCTGTCTTTTGATTACGAATGAAATAGGTCAAAACACTTTTAAATATTATATATATCATTGTATTTATTTATGTGTATGCGTGTATATATACATATGTTTGCGTGGGATATGTCTACATATAATTAAATGAAATATGAGGGTTCATGTAAAATTTTCGAACTAATCGTAATCAAATTTGAAAAAAGCCCCAAAAAATAAATGAATTAGCACAGAGTCAATGACTAATTTGGAATTTATTTAACATTTAAATTTTAAGCATTCACTTAATCAGCAAAAAAAAATGTTTTTGTGAAATATTCTAATTACAATATGTATACACTGATAGCCAAAATAATAGGACCAACCTGAATAACTTTGTATCTGGATTTTTTTTTATTTTAATATAGAAATCTTTTAATGATTAGTATCGTAGAATAAATGTTCTTTTGGCCACTTGAGATATAATCTTTTAAATACATCAATATTCAAATCCAGTTCGAGCAAAATAAGAAAACTTTATTTTCACTTATTCGGTTTATAGACTACATCTATTTATTTAAAAATGGTCCTATTGCATTGTTCAAACAGAATTTACATTAATTGACTTATTTTGTGTAAAATGGAGGAGACATCTCGGTATCAAAACGAAACTTATTCCAACATTTCTACATCAAATTGATTTCATAAAATTGAAATAAAAAAATTACAAACGGTACATAGCGCATCTTTACAGTAGTAACTCTTCCTATTTTAGCCACCACTGTATATTAAAATTTTAACAGAACTTTAACAATTGCAAAAATGTTCTTTTTAATATTATTATAACAATCAATGGTTCATTTAATGAACCTATTGACTATACTTACGGCGTTATCACACTTGCACATTAAAATTTTAATGTGATTTACATTAATTGTCGCTTGTGAGCGTCCAAATATGTTATTTGTGTCTTTGAGTCACTTAATATTTGGGGTTTTTCTATTTATTGATAAAGAAGTGGACTTGGCCTGCAAAAATAAGTTTAAATTTACCTAAAGCATAAATATTTTTCACATTAAAAAATTAAAGCGAAAATCGCATTAATTTTTCGCATTAATGCTATAAATCAATTTATATCAAATTTTGCGGGCCAAGTCTACCTTTTTATCAACAAATAGATCAAATTTTGAATATTAAATGATTCAAACACACAAATTACACATTTGGTCTCTCACCAGCGACAATTAATGTGAATCATTTTAAAATTTTAATGTGCAAGTATGATAACACAGTTAAATTCACTCATTAGAATTTTAATGCATTGTACATTAAAATGTCGCTAATGAACACGCAAATATGTGATTAGTGTCTCTGAATCGAACTTAAAATTTGAAACTTAATATATTAGTGATATAACAGTAAACTTGGCCTGCAAAAATAGGTTTAAATTTATACAAAAAACATAAATGTGCTTTCACATCAAAAACTCAATAATCAAATGGACGAATGACTACCGTGATCCGTATGTATAAAAGAATCTCCCTCACTGGAAGAATTCACAATTAGAATTCATTGGCTATCACTACATATTAATGAGTTTCATTAATTCTTCGAATTAATGTTATAAGTCACTATAAATATCTACTTTGTAGACCAAGTTTATATTTTCATATATAAATAGGCCAAATTCTAAATATTAAGTGATTCAGAGACATAGACCACACATTTGGATGCATAATAGCGGCAATAAATACAGCATTAAAATTTTAATGGGAGAGGTGGATAGATTAATCTAGTATAATATTTTAGTGATAAGCATGTTTAGAACTTTGTTTAAATAAATATTTATTTGCTCGCAATATTTTTTCTAAGGCAAACTAGAACATCTCATAATATAACCTTTGGATAATCTAGCACTTTAATGCATCTATCGACAAGTTGTCCCATCAATTTACGATACTCATTTATTTAGCAATAACTAGAATTTTTTTTGATAGCACGTGCAATTTATATCCTTCAAGACACCCACTTAAAATCGATAATTGGTTGTATTTTCCTTTCCTCAGGCTTACCCTTTCATTTTCCCATTCACAAGTGTAAATAAGTAATGTTTGTGCAGGAAAATAAAATTCAATCCACTCATGACGTGGTCGAAAACCCAAATAATGCAAATACCAATGCAAATTATGCAAATGGCACTCTCAAAATGCATCCAATTTGCACAAAAGTTACATCACACATTCTGCCAAATACAATGAAAAACCCATGAATAACCTTTTCATTCGCTTTATACGATTCTGATAGCACAAATGTCAAAAATAAAGAATTTTCAAGTATATTTCTTGTGTTCTTTACATAAAATATTTGTCTAGATCGGACAGTTCTTAGAGAAAAACCTCAAAGATTAAACTTTTGTTAGTTCAAAAAACAGATGAATATCCGTCATTGCAATTCATGTTTTTCTAAAGTTTTGCTTTCGGAGTTTGATTTCTTTACTATTGAAAGAATCTCAGGAAATTTAATTTCTTCGATAAATCTCAGTCCATGTAAAATCTAGAATTTGATTTTGTGAGAATTAAGGAAATAGTATAAGCAACTTCTCTCATCTAAATATGACTTATTAATCATAGATACAAAAATCGGATAAATCACAATTAGAATTTTAGATAATTCAACAATTTCAAAGTACTACAAATTTAATAAATTATAACAATTAGAATCCCACACATTTTGATTTGACAATACAAGTTCTAAGTTTTTGTATTCTATAATTATATGGCTTTTAAAATCCGGAATTTTATAGAAAGAGATGAAAAAAATAAGTAAAGGCGACTAAATGGCTTTTCTAATGAAATGTGAAACAGTGCTACCTATTTAGTCTTGTCATGCCTCGTTTTGGTTATGTCCTAAACCGGAATCCTAAGTGGCTAAGAAGGCCTACAGAATATTGGAAACAAATCATCAAAAAAAAGCTTTCTGCAGTTTAATCAATAGAAAATGTTTTGGATCATTTAAGTGATACAAAATTATTTTTTCGGACAGAAAACAAATAAAAGAAAGATCTATTATTTTGTATTCGAAAAAATGATATGTACCATTCAAAACATCTTCTTGCAAAAAACATTTTTTTTTATGATTGTTTTTCAATATTTTACTCAAACTTCTTATTTTATAGTCACTCGAATATATTGTAATAGAAGCTGTGATTTTCAGCTTAGATCGCTTATATGAATTGGCTTATACGGTCTACTAAACCAAATTTTCTATCGTTTACCTAGGGAGACCGGTAATAATAAATCGGGGGCAGATGCAACCTAAACACATTTTTGGGATATAAATAAATAAATAATTAAATAAGTATTATGCCCAGCACACAATAACTTTTGTTTGTAAACATGTTTTCAAAATTTCGTATGAAATAGAGCGAGATGACTAGATCTACATCTCACTCACTCTCATTGAAATGTCAAAAACATGTTTACTAAACAAAAGTTATTGTGCGTTGGGCATTAACCTCCACTGATTGAAAACAAATACCTTGGAGCTATTTTTATTGTCTGGAACAATAATACAGTAGAGTCTCGCTATAGGCCATCGCTCTATAGTTTACAATTTATCGACCGTTGATTTCAAAACACTGATTTTAAGTTAGGTTATGTTTTTTAGTATGCGATATGCATAATTATTTTAATATCTTTGGCAAATTTTATTAAGTAGTTGTGATAATTGTGATCCACAATGAAGAGAGCAAGGACAAGCACCACAATCGCAAAGAAAGTGGAAGCCGTCGAGCAATTTCAATACTAAAAATCGTTGATAATTTTAAAAAATTACATGGACTATAGTGCGACCCAAGTGTCAAATTTGAAACCAAATATGGACTATAGCGAGACTCTACTGTACCAGCCAGAAATCAGAAAATTGAAAGAGATTAGTCACAGTTCTGACAGTACGAAGGGTAAGTGTGCCGTATTTCGGACAGCTTTTAATTTCGGCCACTTTGAGTGTAATTCCGGCAAAGAAAATAAATTAATTAAAATTATGCATTCTTTGAATAAATCAATGAATTTATTTTTGTTTTAAATATTTATTCATTTTAGAATGTAATAACTGAATAATCGTTAAATTTTAGGTATAATTTAAATTAAAATTGTGTTGTACAAACTCAGTGTGGAGTCTTACAAAAAAATGTGACACTGCTTGTGTTACTATCAGCCTAGTGGTTTGTGGTGAAGTGTAGAGAATTCTAATACGATGATTGACATGAAAATTGATTAGTTTTCATTAAAGATTGTTTCTCTTTATGTTAACTCTTTCCGGACCGAAGCATATGCTGCAAGCCAGTTTCACCATTTTTTAATCAAAAATATCTAAGCTCACGAATTAATTGAGGTTCTACAAAATATATCTTACATTTGGACATCGTTATAGTTTGTAATCATCCACAAGAATAGGACTTTTATTAGTTCTGAATAATTAAAAAAACATTGTTTTTCACAGAACATTCATATGCTGCTTTGGGTACTCAGAGTCCCAAAAGAGACGAAAGAGTTAATAGTGAATCAATCTTTAAATTTCGGGCAAAATTTCCTAGCTGGATCCTGTATTTCGTGTAAAAAAGTAGATAATTTGTGAGCGTCTCTCTAGCGAGGTAGTGTTTCCTAATCCGGCAATACCTTTTGTTTCGCTAATTTTTTTTTTATTTTAGCTTTTTCTTTTCAATATTAGGTTACAATTACAAAATGCCCGAAGAAGAAGCGAAGCCTCTATAAAAAGGATGATGTAGAAAAAGCCTTGGAAGACTTCCTGAAGGGCAAGTGTCTACGTGAATATGCGCGTAAATTTGGGGTGCCAAGATCAAATTTACAGGATAAATTATACGTATGATCTCAGGACTTGTGGATCATATAAATCATATAAATGTATAAAACTAAATATTTGACTCGCTTCGTGTGATATTTGGAAATTTTGTAACCGTTGTTTCGCACAAAGTGGCCACAAACAAGGTGGCCGAAATTCCATTCACAGTGGCCGGAATATTACCCAAAGGAATGTCTATATTATTTTTTTATTTTTCAATATTTAAAGAAATTGTTTAAAGAAAACATAGATATTCAACTACTTTTCTAGGTTCGAAACAACACTCTTGGAAAAGAAGTAACAAGTTGATTTGAATATGTATTAGAATTGTTACATTTCAAAATTAGGACTTCGGTGCTTATTTGCAAATATGTCGAAATTTCGCACACTTACCCTAATCCAAATGTAACTTTTAGTGTCAGTTTGTAGTAAATACGTTTAAATTTTTGATTTTTTCCGATTTTTTCTGAGTTTGTTTTTCTTATATTAGTTAGAGCCTCAGTGAATCAGTTGGTAGAAATGTCTCTGACTGTGAGGTATCGGGTTTGAAACTCGGCAGCTGCAAATTTTTCAGCAGCCGTAGCGAATTAGTCCAGTGAATAAATGAAAAAGTAATGCCTAAGGGAAACTGGGGCACCCCCAAACACTGCGATTTTTTAATCGGATATTCGACTTCAGAGGATAAGACCTATAGGAATTTATAGGCACTATAGGGATGCTTGTCCACTGAAGGAATGGTCGAGATATTCCAAGTAGTTTAGAAATAAAAATTAGTGTTTGGTAGTACCCCGTGTTTGCTGGTACCCCAGTTTCCCCTAATGCATTAACAATGAACCGCCTAAATAAGAGAGGCTGGCACAGAAACGAGTTCGGCATAAAGAGATCTTTCTATACAAATACACATTCACTGCAACTGATCCAACTAAGGATGGTCTGTCGCAATATAGAAACGGCACTGTGTGTGTACCTCAGGCATACAGAAACCGAGATATGGAGCTGGAGGACCGCCTTGGGGGTTAAGATAGAATAGAGTAATGGGGAGTGCATAATGGGCCCAAATAAGTGGCCTGGATGCAGCGGAACCGATAAAGGTTTAAGCCGACCCATAGACAAATCTTAAACTTAATCTTTTCTTATATGAAGAAGTGGAGCTATATCCTTTGTCAGCAGTATAGTTTGATTTTGGGCTGATCTTCTCCCGCCAAATGTTTCGAGCTGAGTATATTCTCGAGGATCAACCTATGTGAATTTTCGGTATAACTTTTGGCCTGTAGAGCTGGTGATAATCGAACGATTGACAGACGGACAAACAACATTACGTCAAAAAGCTAGAATACTGAGATTTCCAAAATTCTACCCAAAATACGACCCCTTGATGCTGTTAGGAGTCAAATGTAACTGAAAGTCGAAGGATTATAATATACTGCTCTTTCTGTGGAGTTGTAGCAAAAAAAAATGTTCTCTGTTTTAATGATTTCAATCAAAATTATCCAGGTAGGTTAGAGTTACAATTTTTTTTTTTAATTCCTTTTGCTTGAAGGAAACTTAGATTTACAAACTTTCCTATACTGAGAGAAATCCGAAAAAGTTAAAATAACATTCCGGAAATGTTAATTTAACCCTGCATTATTGATCCGAAATCGGTGTAAATACTATGCTTTTTAGGTGTATTATGGGTTAAAGTTACCCTCTTTCATGTTAATTTTACACTTAAAAGGGTGTAAAATTAACATTAAAAAATGTTGATATATTTTTACACCTAAAAAGTGTTAAAGTTACGAAGAAAAAAAGTTAATCGCACCCCCTTTTTTCTCAGTGTAGTAATAACATTTTTAGGTTTAAGAAATTAAAGATTTGTCGTTTTTCTCTCGTTACAATATCTATTATAATAAATTTTACATTTCTCGATATTTCTACCTGACATTTTTTTTAAAATCTCGTTTTTTTTATTTTTTAGGAAAAGAATTTCACAGATTTCAGAACTTCGGCATTTTAGTACTTCTAAAGCTGCAATGAGTACTATTGTTGAGAGAATATTCGTGAATTTTGCTGGTCCCATATGACCTACTCTTAAGGAGTAAAAACTTCATGAATAACTATCCTATGCATTGTGGGTATCGAGATGTCTTTTATACAACTCAAAGATTAACACAAAAACCCAAAACCCGAAGGATTGCACAAAATTCTGAGATAAGATCAAGAAGAAGTGAAAAGATGTAAACTGACCTTGCAGTTTAATTTATATGAGCGCTCAAATCATGATCGAACTAGATAAATGAATAATTATTTAAAAGCACTGAAATGCGTGGGTAATAGCGATAAAAAATTTACGAGGATGATGATGCAATTGAGAATGTAGTACTACGTACATGTAAGATTTTTTTTTAGAACGTATCAAATAAACATCAAAGTATTGCACACCAAACAGATGGTTCGAAAAAATTGCCATGTGGTGAATTGTTGCGGATGGTCAAGTGAATTATTCAGACATCATTTTAAATTGATAAAGCATCGTCAAGCTTTTTGCTTAAAAGTTAAACTTACTCAATCGATATCTGGGTATTCTCCCTCGGGAAACAGAGTGAAAGTATCTTAAAAGAATTTCACTATTTTTATACGATAGAGAGAAATGGAAAAGTGTAAGACTGCGAGTTTTAGGTAAATTAATTGCATTTAATATACGAAAAGAGTGTGCATATTTTGCTATCCAATTCAATTATTGTTGGAAGGTGACTTATAAAAAAACACAGTTCATTTAATTTGTTGACAGTTTCCAAAACACTGAAAAGCATATCATTTCTAATCCAAATTTCACATTAACAGAAGCATTTAAAGAACAATGTCTTTTTTATTTGTTTTTATTCAAACATATTAAATTAACTGGAGTAGTATGTTTATGCAGTACACATTTTACAGGCATCAAGCGCCCAAATATGAAGACGTGGTTAGAAAATGACGCCCCAAAGCTATTTTAATCCATCAACCACAAAATTTTCAATTAAAGTGGTAAATTATGCTTATTTCAATTGTCATCATGTCAAAAACATACTCATGTTTAATACAATGATATTAGACAATTAATATTTGATAGCTACAGTTGGAAGTTTTTGACAAAATATATAGCAAATTCCTTTCAAATTACTTCCCACAACCAATATTATATATATCGGAATTATATTCCGGTATATAGCACAGATATATAGGTAGTATTTTCGAGAAAATTTCATCATCCATTTTTTATACCGTACTTGCAAAATTTGGATGGAAAAGGAAAATTAGCATTTTCCAACGAAGCCATGGGAGATTGGGACTAGAGTAGAGCCTCAATGAATATCCCCACGGTCTATTGCAAAACTCTGGATTGTGTCCAATATTGCGGAAGGATTCAAAAAAAATGCTAAAAATACTTTCTTTCAAGCGCAAAATAGATTTCAACGGGAAAAGGACACATGGTGAGTACGAGAAATTTTTACGTGGGTGAAGAACACAATTAAAATGTCACAGACACAGAAAATTTAAATAAAAAGAAAATTGAAGAGATTCCTTGGGAAAAGCGTAAAGGTTAAAGTACTCAATTGTCTAAAGTTCAACTGTTTCCTGGCAGTTTGTTTAAATTGATTTGTTTAAAACAAACCCAAACAGAAAGGTAATAAATCATAAAACTTTCCAAAATACCAGAATTTCAAAGTTAGATTAAACCAATTCAGCGTTCTAAAAATTATTTTAGATGTCCAATGTTATTTTGCAAACCAAATAAATACAGTTCATAAAATGATTTGCTAAATCTTCCACCAAGTTATAAGTAAAATCATCATTTTGTTCAATACGTCAAAAAATATATTGAAAAATCTATAGTTTGATTATACATAGATCTACTCAATATACTGCTTTTTCCATAACGAGCAATAAAAAGACGATTGTTATTTGTTATAAACTTAAGGGCGGAATCACATTGACACATTTTCGTTAATTTACGCATTTTCATTGCAATTCTTACTCAAATTTTCGATTACCGTATTACCTTATCTCATACTCGGTGGCACTAGAATAAAATAATATAAGAAAATTGAAGGAATAAAACGAAAATACGATACACGGTGAGCAAAAAAACTATACGATTAATTTCTCGAACAGTTTGTTTTTGTTTCGTTTTATTTCTTCAATTTTCATATATTATTTTCACCTAGTGCCACCGAGTATGAGATAAGGTAATACGGTAATGGAAAATTTGCGTAAGAATTGCAATGAAAATGCGTAAATTAACGAAATACGGTGAGGCTATGGCGAGCATTTTATTTTCAATGTGATTTTTCCCTAAGCTATAAACACGATTTTTTTATTGACACTTATTTTTTGAATAAGCTCTATTAAAAATTGAATTAATCCAGTAAAACGAAAGGACGGAGCATTACAGGGTTTGTTGAAAGCTCGAAATCGTGAATTTAATGATATACACTAAAAATTGCTAACATTTTTATTTTGCCATTAATAAAGTTACATAGAGAGGTGTAAAACAAAAGAAGAAACTTGTTTAAAGGTTCTATCCTCCCCAAAAGTTCTTTTCTGTTTTGTCAATTCTTTTTATATGTACTTTTTCCCGGCAAATATAAACCGATCCACAGATCACTTCAAAAATTTTCTAAAAACGCGAAACACTCAGTAAATATTGATTGAACTCAAATTTCAGTATATGTGTCATAGATGAAATTCAATGTCTTTAATAAAAAAAAGATCTATGCTCTTTAACTTTTGATCTATATAAAACAAAAATTTATTTAAAAAGAATGGAAAAACATCTCAGATTTATAAGATGCTCGAACTCGCGAATTAGATCTTATATCGATAAAACTACGCATCATGTAATAGATCAAGATTAAGATAAAGTTTTCAATTAATATGCGGTATAATAGAATGTAGCTATAATTTTATTCTGAAATTGTTAAAAAAGTTTTGTAGCGATAATGAATTTATTACATCCATTGAAGTATAGTACGTGCAGGTGAGTTTGACACCCCCTGTTCGTAAGCTTTTCTTTATTTCTAGAACTTAAGGAAATCTTTACTTTACCGATCCGATCTACCACGTCTGATCGGTAAAGACCATCCTTAATTTCTAGAAATAAAGAAAAGCTTACGAACAGGGGATGTCAAAATGATCCGCACTTACGGTACCACATTATATTATATAAAAAATTCATTTTGATACGCACTTTCGAGAAACCCACAAAACATAGTTTAGGATAAGAAGTGAGCTGAGGGAAAAATTAAGGTCATGGTAATGGTTATTTAGTCCACTTACATTGGTGAAAATGAACGGATCACCGCGCGAGGATCCTTTGGAAATGTCCCTGTTTTGACACTTATTTAACTCCGGAACAAACGATTAAAAACAATGGAAATGTCACCTTTGGTCTTTGTTCCGATGAGAGAATTATGATATGACTAATAGTTAGCGTACATACAAAATTTCAAGAGACACTGGTGATTCATTCAAATATGATTCAATTTGATCCTCTCATTTTTACCAGTGTATGTAGGATCCATCGTAGGACCAAATCGCTATCTCCAACCATTTAGCCTTCAGACATATCAGGCATATCAGACGCATAGATGCACGACAAAATGAGATGGACCGAGTAGCATCATTTCTCAGAAATGGTCTTAAACATTTGTAAAAATAAAAGGATCAAACTGAGTCATATTCGATCCTTCTCGTCATTTTAAATAAGTGTCAAAAAATCAACACTTTCAAGGATCTCCGGTGACCTTTTTCGACTCGGTTTT
This sequence comes from Phlebotomus papatasi, assembly GCF_024763615.1. Lineage (NCBI taxonomy): Eukaryota > Metazoa > Arthropoda > Insecta > Diptera > Psychodidae > Phlebotomus > Phlebotomus papatasi. Next base: position 48,523,227 of record NC_077223.1, read on the forward strand.
ATCAGGGGCCTCTCGACATTTCGTTTTTCCATACGTTTTTGCATAGAGGCCCTGAAGACTATAGGCAAGTTCTTTCCTAAAGAGAATTAACTTATCAGTCTGATATATTTCGAAATCGTGTATTAAAATCCATCTAAAAATACATATTTCATAATGTTCGCCAAAATTATACAAGAACTATGAGCAAATTTGTTTGAGTCGCGGTGCAATAGATGCAAAATTTTTACAAGGAAAAGTGAAAAATAGCTTCACTTTTTATTAGGCTTGATAGGCCCCTGGTTTTATAAACTTTAATTTAAAATACTTGATTTTGAAAAGATTATCACCGTAATTTACAGAAATGCATTTTTTTTCTAAGAATCAAGTGCATTTAGGGGAAGTGGAGCACCTTTGAATTATGACAACTTTGAAATTGGACTTTTTTTGTTTTATTTTTAAATAGAATAGGGCCTTATCACAATGTAATCTTCCTTCATAATTGATTTATGGAGCTAAATTACATCTTAATAAAGCCCCAGTTTCATTTATTAATATGAGAAAAAAGCCCAATTTCAAAGCTGCCCCAATTCAAAGGTGCCCCACTTCCCTCTATGTCACTAATTTGACTGTATCGCAAAGCTGGAATGTTTTACGACCTATTTTGAAAAATAATTCTTAACATTTTGCACACTATTCTAGCTTTTCTATAAAGTTGTCGACAAGATACCAAAACATATTATAGGAATATTATTTTACTGGAAATCATATATATGTAGGGGAGACCGGGGTAGAACTAGCCATCACATGAAATTTTTCATTGCGTATAATTTGTACAAAAAATGTTTGTATGAGGCTGATAAATATTTCAATGAATAGGAAAGGAAGTAGATATTTAGAATAAAGAGTGATTTCCTCAATATTCCTTCGCAGACGAACTATAAGATATCACTATTTAATAGTATAATTGGTTAATTCTGCCCCGGTTTCCCCTATATGTCGTCGGTTGAATCAAGAACTGTGCTGACTGCATTTGCTTCGTGCCTGAATGCATTGCAAACACCACCCAACGATTCGCCGTTTACAACGAATGCAGACACAAAGCAAATGAAGATAGTACAGTTGCTGATCCAACCGATAATATATAATTTTAATAATATATATTTAAATTAATAGTTTTACAGAGGCGTGGCCTAGAGTTCATAGTCAAAGTAGTTCAGCATTTTCTTATATTAGTTTTGTCCACTAATATTTTGGGGGCACTCAATGGGTCAAGTAGTCGAACACTCGCTCTATGATGCAAGTGTCCCGGGTTCGAATCCGCTTTAGGTCACCAGGAATTTTTCTGGCGTTATAGGTTTTCGGATTGCATCCAGTGAGCTTCACTGCACTTGGTTCCACGGGCATGGGGCTGACAACCTCATCCCGTACAAGAAAATAATAATAATGCATGTCTAGAAATCTTCTTGTGGGACGGCCTAGTTCCTTCATGGAATATTGTGCCAGCATTATTATTATTATTATTAGTTTTGTCCATTACTAAAAATATTGGAATATTTTGTACAAAAGATCACGATCACGATCAGCACTGAAAATTTGCAAAATACAGTATGACTCCAGTAGTGTAATTTCTAAAATTTAGGTAATTTTGGAAGTGTAATACAAAATCCGCTTATCTATGTATCTACTGGACTTTTTAAACTTTAACAGTCAATGTAAATTATTTTTAATAAATTTCGCAATATTATATAAAGGCTTTGAAGGGTCAAAAGAGAAGTTTTGTTCGTCTAACAGTCATTTACTAATTGTAATTTTTTATATGATCATTCAAATCATCATGATCATTCATTCAGACTCCGAATTGCAATTTTGTTTGACCTTTATCTAAAAGACAGTATCCCACAAAAATAATTGACCTAATGGTTTCTTTCGATGCAATATTTTTGGATTCAGTCTGTAAAAATCTTTAAAATGTTTAGCACAGAAGATCACTCACCTTTCGCCATCGTCATTGAATGCAAAATCACCTAAAAGAAGATCCCGGAAGCGATAGCGATGTGTCGTCGGCTGTATTCGCGGCACACCGTCCTGCACATCTATCAGGCCCTCTTCCATTGCCTGGACGCTCGTGTCTGCGCCATGTGTCCACCGGTAGCCGGCGGCCGCGGCTCTCCGCGGCCGCGGCGACCTGATGCGCGACCACACTTTGCTTTCCTCACGGTTTCCCCTCTCTTGGAGTCATCCTCCAACACCTCTTCACACTTATCACTCGGATTCTGGCGGGTATTTTGCCAGGAAACTACGAGGGGCGAAAAAAATTTAACACAGTCCTCGTGTTGTCCAGCTGAGTGTATAAAAGTAACTGAATGTGATTGTTCGTGTGTCCGTTATCAAATCAGGTTATTTATAGTGGCACATCGATTAATTCACTCTCTCTCCCTTCCAATTGAAAACTGACCAAATGCCATCCCTCTTTGGGACACCTCTGACCACTCTAGCCACAGTCCTGTACGAGAATATGCCGGTTCTTCCACAATGAAGAACCACGAGGTGGTTGCTGAGGACACAGTCCTGTGCAAAAAAGTTCACACGTAATCCCACGCGACTCGCTATTCGATTCATTGATCAGCAAAGAGGAACAAACCCCATGGATCTGCCGACAGTGACTGACTCACTGAAACTGAATCCACGCAGACAATAAAAGCTCCATCATCCTCATCAGTTTTCAAAACCCTCGCGCGCAACATTCTCCCCAGAGTGTTGCGATGAACCCACACACGAACCATCTGGTGTTCCGAAGAAGAGACTCTGCAGAGCTTTTTAGGGAGAGTCACGACTCAATTGCACGAAGCTTTTATTTCGTCAGACACTGAACAAAAAACACCTCCCTGATTACTATAAAAGCCGCCGAATTCTCATATTGACTTCAGTGATTAAATAGCGATCTTTCAGAATGAAATATCTGGTAATTGTATTCGTGCTCATCGCATTGTCGGTGGCTGATAACTTTGAGGAGTGCGCCAAAGAAACAGAAATCTCTGCGGAGGAAATTACACGCTTCAAGAACGACGATCTTACGAGTAATGATCCAAAAGCCCATGTGAGTTCTAAACTTTTTAATACTTTTTTATATTAACAAATATATATATACAAAGAAATTTAGGATTCTTAACGTTCTTGACGCATTGCCTTCATCTGTGCTTGGAAAATAAAAGTATATATAATTCATGAATTACTGGTCATGAAGCTTCAACTTTAAGTAGATTCTTAATAAACTTATTTATTGGTTTGTGTATCCTTAAATTTATTTTTCAAACATTTTTATTAAATACAGTAATGAAATTCCATATGTTCAATCTTTTACTATTATAAGGCCATACAATACAAGATAAAATCTGTACAACAAATATAAAAATATTCTTGTAGGCTTTTTTTTAAAGCTTTCCGTATCTAACTTGCTCGAACTTTCAGAAAATATACAACTTTGTCAAGTATATTGTAAATAATACAAGCTTCGGAGCTTCAGACAAGGCTTAGCCAAATGGCTTAACTTCTTTAACTGATGATTGGTAAAGGTGTTTGGAAAAATTTTGATTTCGGATTAAACATTGCGAGCAAATGATCCATAAGATTTTCTAAAACCAAAAAAAATATTGCTATTTAGGAATTTGTAACTCTCGGAAACTGGGCTAAACCTCTAGTCTGAAGACTACTTAAAAATAAAGCAATTTGCTAGAATAAGTAAAAAGAAAAACTATTCAAGAGAATCTGCGCTATTAAATCCATATTTTTGTTTAATTTCGTGTAATAAATAATTCTTACTTTAAGAATATTAACTTTATTCCACATACTAATACAAAATTACCAAAAAACATACATAAAAGAAAAAATTCATGGCGAATCTAAGAATATTTATTATACATAGGCAAAAAAACTGATCTTTAAACTCACTTTCAGCTCGTAAATTATTTGCTTTTGAAGATTCTTTAAAAACAAATCAAATATCAGTCACGGTAAAGAGAGTTTTTTTTCTTCATTAATCAACATAACATATTTCATAATCCACTCACATAACAATGGTTTTTTTTTACCATGTCAAGTTCTGGCAGAATAGAGATTTTTTCTTAAGAAAAACATACGTAATAACTTCTTTATCTTTTGTGCAAAAAATCCTCTTGAACTTGAAAACTAATCGATGATACACTAAATGAAAACTTTCATCTGAGAAAACATTTAAAGTTTTTTTTTTAATAAATGAAATTTAATGTTTGTTTCTGGACAGTGTTTCGTGAAATGTCTATTCCGAAAGAAGGAGTTCTTTGACGATGAAGGCCTTCCTCAACCACCTAAAATTGGTAGATATTTAGCAGAGAAGAATCCTGGAAAGAACATAAAGGAGATTATGGCTGACTGTCTGCAAATGATATCAGAGGATGGAGAAGTAGCATGTGAGACAACTTACTTACGATACAAATGTGCTTTTGGTAAAGGACTCCTGATTATCTGATAAGTTAAATTGCAGAAAATACCATGGATCAAAGTTCTTTGAATTGACTAATAATGTGCCTTAATGTTTTTGTTGTAATTTAACAGATGTAAAAAATTGTTGTTGGTGAAAATGAATAAAGCAGTCTTGCAAGTTTTAAGTCTTTTAAATGCATTTTATTATTCAATAAAATACTTATATAATAATTTTTATTATTTCAACTATTCTAACAAATCTCACTACATATTTTTATCAAGTTTATGAGTGTATTTAGATTTCTAATAATTAATGTAATGCTAAATAATGTGTAAGTATCATTTAAGTATTTGAGAAATATAGTTCCATATCTAACAATGGATATCAAGAACAAATATTAAAAACAACACTTTCTTTAGCATTTTTAGATAGATAATTTTTATTATATTTTTTGATTTTTTTCCTTTCACAGTCATCGTCTATTAATAATAGAATTAATAATAATATCGTCTATTAATAATAAATTAAAAAAAAAATAAATAAAAGGGACAGATAATCCTAACCGGCTTATGTAGGTGAGATTCTTAACGTGAGCTAACTCGGAGTGCATGCAAATTCGATTTAGAGCTGAAATTGTGAGTCGCCATTCAGTTATCTTGAATCAAATTCGTGAAATTATACAAATTTTGTATTTAAACCAAAATATCAAGGATTTGGATGAACTGGCAGAAAAGTGATATATGGGTGAAATGTAGACCAGAATGTTCTCTATAATTTTTCCATAGAACATGATCTCATCGATTACTCAGAAGCCAAGATAAGCGAGGTTTTTTGTTTCTTAACTCGTTTTTTCATCTAGAGTGCCCCAAGTAGTCATTTGTTGAACTTCAACCATATCAAAGAATTGTTGTATTTTGTGGGACTTTCCATTTAAAACCCTATTTTAAGTGTCTTTGTGGAGTAGAGGCAGTCAAATTGGCATCTGAGTGATTTCAAAGCGTTATTATGGGAAAAATCATTTTTTTCACACTTAAACGGCAAAATCGGAGTGATAGCGTAGTCTGAGCGGAAAATGATGTATGGACGAAATGTAGAGACAAATGTGCTCTACAATTATGTTGAAGTAATCATCAAAATCGGTTCAACGACAGTCACACACACACAAGTCGACAAGTCACAAGTCGACATTGAGGTTATGTGATATTGAAATTGGTTTTTCGACTGTGGCGCCCCTGGTGTTGGTCCCACGAAGTTCAAATATTTTAGAAAGTTGTAGCATTTGGTGAGATCTTTCGTTTAAGCCCTCATTCATCAAAATCGGTCACATAGAACCGGAGATATGATTTTTTGAATTTTGTGAACTTTGACCCCTCATATCTCCGGTTCTATTGAAACCACAGCGCGCATACGCACCATTTTGGAAACGTCCTAGACTGGACTACAACATACTAAAATTTCATTAACTTGCACAATGCCGTTTTTGAGAAAAGTGACTTTGAATTTCGATGAATTTTGACGCTATCACAGCGCCACCTATGGTGACTTTTTGAACTTCCATCTGAAAGTGCTCATCGAGACGAAACCAAAAAGGTAAAATTTAGGTCGCTATGTTAATTAGAACCGGAGATAGAGGCAGGTCAATGTTCGAACTTTGACCCCTTATAGCTCGGGTCAGGGGTTATGGATCGACTTAAGGTTTTTTTTGTTTGATATGTATAATCAACGGCTACAACATACTAAAATTTCAGCCCGATTGCATAAGGAATTTTTGAGTTATTTAACTTTTAAGATTTAAAAATTTTCTTTTTAATGATAGCGCCCCTAGCGGTGGTTTTATGAACTTGCGATGTTAGAAGAGGAAGTGGCATTTCACGAGAGCTTTCCAAAAAGCCCTCATTTTTTAAATTATGACAATTAGAACCGGAGTTATGGCCATTTTAAGAAATTTTTTTTGGACCCTTATAGCTCGGGTCAGGGGGGTCAGGGGACCTTAAGTTTGGTATTGATGGAAAGCTCTAAGGCCCAGCTATAACATACTAAAATTTGAGCCCGATCGATACCATAGGGGCGCAGCTATTGAGAAAACTAAAAAGGGGGGTCTTCAAAATGGCGGAAGGAGGGGTGGGGGGTGGGGGGTCAATGCACCATGTTACAATTTTCATACGATATTTAACCTTTGCCGAAAACCGCAAGTCGATATCTTTTTTAGTTTAGGAGCTATTAAGCTCCAAAGAGCGGCCGGACGGCCGGCCGGCCGGACGGCCGGCCGGCCGGCCGGGAACGTAACTTAGCCCCCCATATATTCGTGATCAGGAAGTGGCGAAACACATTTTGGCCAAGTTTGAGCGCGATCGGAGGACATGAAATTTTGTTAGGATTATAGTAGGTGAGATTGTTAAGAATCTCACCTAATATTAATCTATTAGAAGCTAATTCCAAAATATGAATATTCTATCTCCGATTATTCTGTAGTATACTATTTTAATGGGTTATTGTTTAATACTTAATTTTGAGAAATAATATTTTTTACTTACATATTCTAAAATGCAACTATCTAAATCTTGATTATTATTGATAAATAATACGACTTTACGGAATGTTTAAAAATGCTACAACTTTAAATTTAACAAAATATGATTTAAATTTGACAAACAAGAAAAGTTTTGATGAGTATATTTCTTATTCGATCGGAATAAATTTGTTTTTAATTAAAATTAAAATTAAAAAACAAACTCTCGAAAAGAGCTCTACCCAGGGCAGAGCATTCTCATACATTTTCCGTACAAAAATGTGGTATATTTTTTCTTAAGTTTTTTTTTATTTTGGTATAAAACCAAATGCAATCATTTTAGAACTTTTACCAAATGAAAGAGTATCTAATGTTATATTTATTAGCACAAAATTTATAATGATTGCACGAGGATAATAGTTCCTAAAACCTTTAGGAAAAAGACGTAAAATTCGCAATTTTTTGAATTTTTCTGAAAAATTTTCTATCTGTAACACCAGTAAAATTTTAAATTCAATAAAAATATATTCTCTGTATTATGTGGCTACCATTTCGTGTTATATTTATTTTTGAGGGATCTAAAGTATCGATTCATTACCGATTGTGATCGACGTAGTTGGGTTTGCTAATCATTTCAAATAAATCCAAATTTTACCAATTTAATTTAAAATAGTCATGGTTATTGAATTTTGACATTAAATAATTCAAGATGGCGATTTTTCCGGTGATAGGTGTCTAAGGACGAAATATTCAACTGGACTACCTCCAAAACATATTCAAAAATGAACGAAACTGCCAGAGCCAATAAAATTCTCTTTCAGATCCACAAAACAAATCTTAGATTAAATTTGCTAAAAAGTTAGTTTTTTCTATGTTTTCTGACATTTACGAGACCGCAGCGCTCCAGGTGCCAGTTATTCGAACATCATCTGTCCAGAGAATTATCGGGCATGTAAAGGAGAACAAATATTTCCATATTAAGAAATAAATGGATTCAGCAAAATCGGTAAGGCACCCAAGTATCATAAAACGGTAAAAACGGTTTTAACTAGATTCCAGGCACAAAAACAAAATGAAATCAAAATGATAAGTATTTTTGTAAATCATTTGACCCAAGCAATAGAAAAAACAGCATGGAGAACCCAGGGACAAAATCACTGTTACACAGTGTTATCGATTGGGACCGATGCAATCGGGTTTAATATTTCAAAACTTTTCAAATAAATCCTAATTTGGCCAAATTAGTTGAAAATTAGAATTAGGTCTTCTAGGGTGGTTGGTTGAACTATGACCCTTCCCAGCGAGCACCAAATGCTAACCGATTTCAATTCACCTGAAAACAAATGTATTTTCAGCAGAATTCTGCTAACCTTAACACTCGCGAAGCAATGCCAATTCCAATTGGTTAGTACTTTTTGTTCAAAAATTACTGGAATTTTCTGGTAAAGATAGTTAACTAAAGAATTTTTATTTGTAACGGGGAGGGAGACGAAGACCGGAATTCAACAGGGCGCACCGGGTGGATCCCATAATGGTCAAAACATGGAACTACACTGAGAAAAAAAAGAGGGTGCGATTAACTTTTTTTCCTCATAACTTTAACACTTTTTAGGTGTAAAAATATATCAACATTTTTTAATGTTAATTTTACACCTTTTTAAGGGTAAAATTAACATGAAAAAGGGTAACTTTAACCACCAATACACCTAAAAAGTGTAATATTTACATCGATTTTGGATCAATACTGCAGAATAAAATTAACATTTCCGGAATGTTATTTTAACTTTTTCGGATTTCCCTCAGTGTAGTATCCAGGTGAAAAGCTAAAAAAAAATTGTATTGTGGGAACTGCTTTCTCGTAGAGTTCAAGCATTTAAAAAATTAAAATATTCCTTGAGTTTTTTGGAAAAATGGTTTCTCTGAAGTGTCTGCAAATGCTTCAATAGGAAAACCCGGAAATATGATTTTTTTGGGGAGATTTTCTTATTGTTGTAGATGGGAAAGGAGAAAAGACAAGGAATAAGAACAAATTCTGCACTCAGGAGCAACTCAACAAGGTTTTGGAAGTCTATCGTCGCGGTTTCACTTACACTGTTTATCTCCAATTAGAAACTTTCCCTTGTCTCCATTTGGGTTCATTTGTTTCCAATAGAAGCATTTTACGCTCGCGTATTTTTCTTGTATTTAAAAAGTTTTCAAATTATATTTAAAGAACTTTCATTAAACAGTCACATTCTAGAAAGAATCAAGAAGCATATGTAATTCTCTGCAGAAAAAAATTGAACTTAACACTTAAAAATCCAAAGTGGCATTTTATTCCAATTTTAAGTTTGTAGCTTTATAGTAGGAATTCTATTCAATATTACACTAAAGTGATAACACTTATGTATAGAGAATTTAATTAGCTTTCGTTTTGTGGAAAAAAATTCATAACGTTTCTATTATTTAAAAAATTTGGAAAAACCCAAAAAATGAGCGTAGAATACGAAATTGGCGTAAAATGTATGTATGTTTTTATATAGAGTTGGCATCCGAAATGGACATATGAATGGTTTATATTACATAACCTAAAAAATGCTAACATTTTTTGAATTTGTGTCATGATTCTAAAAAATCGCAAAAAATACTTAAAAATGTTAAAAGATTGATTAAAAAATAAATAAAGTCAGACCTAGAATTGCTGTTAAGTGATATTGTGGAGAAAAATAATGTGAAACTTCGCTTTACGCTTTGTTTTTCTTTTTGGAATTCCTGTTGGAATTTCATATATAATTTTCTTTAAAAAAAAAAGCGTCTATGAGAATTTGTAACTTTTACAAGAAAATATATTGATATGAGTCGTAAAATTCTTGTCAAAATGCTAGGAGAAAGGAAAAGCAATAGAAATTGCTTTTTTACTACAAAAATCTGTAAAAATTCACCTTGGCATTTTTTTCAATTTGCAGAAAATTTATATAAAAATGACAAGATAATGAGAAAATATTTAATGGAAAATTAATTTGTGAGTCATAGAACTGTTGTAAAATTCTTATGGATCGAAAAACTATTGAAAAAATGCTTTTTTGTTGATAATATCAGCGCTGGCATTTTATGCCAATTTGGTATTTTACGTGATTTTTTGGCTCGGGTTTTTAAGTGTTAATATTAATGTGTTGAACCTTCTGTCAAAGTTGAAGCGTCTGGAAATGGTTTTAAATTAGGTCATTTACCCTAGGTTGTGCTTCAATTTTGATAATCACAAAAAACTTTGTAAAACCGGTAAAATCACTCCTTCAGGATTTAAAATTGGAGTTCCTCTACTAAAAATTACCAAAAAAATGGTCTTGATGTTGTAAAAAATTGAATAAAAACAACAATTTTGTTAATCGAAGACATCGCGGTTCGACCACTCTAAATGCCTGATTTGTTGGTTTTTGGTCATTTTGCAATTGCATAACATCCGTCTTCTTATAAAATGTTAAGCTAATACAATTGATGAGCCTAATGGGTTAACTCTACAATTCGTTTTATTTGAAAATAAATTTGCTGCTAACTTCATACTATTATGAGTGTCGCTGTGAGTCTGAAAAAGACGGGAAGAAAAAGAAGAAGGAGATTATAGGAATTCCGAGAAATGATGATAAAGTCGGCATAATTAGTTTAGTGGCTGGATTTGCAGTGCAGTTTCTCTTCAGCAATTCCAACAATCAATTGAATCTCTAATTCAACGCCCCTGATTAGATATTTTTGTGTGAATCTCAGAGGAACAATACTCACAGCATCTCCAGCCTTTGTCAGGTTAGTTCACCTTGATTCTTGATTTTGGCTGCCACTGCCACACACAATTACAAAAATAAAAACAGGTGGTAATTCGGGAGAAGGTATTTGTTATTTCGTGATTCATGTCTTGGTCCGATGACGTAGTGGGGAATTTAATTTAATGGCCTGAATTGCCCCGCATAAGATCAACATTGGCATCCTCTTCGTATCACTCTCAAGCACAGATTTAGTACTTCTTCGCTTGCGATACTGTCGAGATTTATTTTCTGTGCAATGGGGTTCTCTTCGGGCTTTGATGATGACTTCTATCATCCTTACCATTCCCACGAGGATACCTTTGATTCTTTCGATGATGACCACTTTAAACTTGACCACGATCATCATGACGACAGTGACGATAGTTCCTTCCCGTAAATTAATAAAATTCCTATTTAAAAAAGAAAAACCGTGCTTAATAAAAAATATATTCCATCTTTTCAGGATGGATATTTTTATTCCGATTGTGGTGTGCTTCGTAATCTTCTTGCTGTGCACTATTTGTGGAGTGTGCTGCCGGAAGAAGCGCAATGCTGGAGCTGTATTTTCATGTAAGTACTAAGTCACAAAAAAATATATATATCAGATTGCATTCATCGTTCCTCGTTTGAGAGAGATAGTGTTATCACAGGGTTCGATAACTGAGCTTGAAAAATTGTCCATAATACTTTGTGAAAGACTATCTATTGAGTAGTGTTATAGAGTTTCCACCTGAGACAGTCACAATGTCTCCCTTCACTGCATTCCTCATTGCTGGATTAATCCTTCTTTTCATCCCTTTGATTTGTTTCCTTGTATATATTTGCCTCCGTGCCTACAAGTTAAGGCACCAACAGAGAACATTCTACGGATGTGAGTATTCCCAAGAAATTGTGATGTGATTTACTTCTTTCCTCTTTTTGATCTCAAAAACTCAGCATAGATGGAATTTTTGAGCTCTTTTGTGACTAATTCGCGATATTCCCAGACTTCCCAGACGTCTGGTACTGACGCATCGCTAACACACTTTCCTTACAACCTCGGATAATTTAAAACTTTTACTTTTTCATTTTATGTAAACATAAACAGAATTGAATATTGTTTTGTTATTTTTACAAAAATCAACAATCAACACACAAAAAAGCGATTCACATGTTAAATGTATTTAAAACATTTTAACTGCTCGAACTCCAAGAGAGAGCAGTTTTCACAATCCAAATTTTTTTTCAACTCCTCTCCATCCTGGCCGCTAAACGGTAAGAGATACTGACTTCCGGTTTTCCGCGACCCCCCCCCCCCTCCCCACAAGTCAACATTTTCTAGCGAACTAACTTACCCGAATCACACCCAACCCCTTTCATCCCCTCCAAAAACATGATTTCTTGAAAAAAAGAGGTTTTTTAACATTGCAAAAAATTTACCCTAGCCATTTCAATGATTTTCGGATATGTTTTTTTTTGCAAGATTCCTAGGCTGGGTGCTTAACCCTTTAACGACGAGACAGTTTTCGCGGACCGAAAATCAACAATAAATATGAAACCGATAAGCAAGATCAGTGAAAGGTCTTAAATCTATCCTTAGAAAATTCAACAAAGTCTAATTTGATGTATTTTTTGGCTCTAGGAACGACAGGGACAAAGAATAGCCCAAAAATTTAAGTAATTTTTCTAACGATACCAATTAATGATAATTTTCACTCTAATGAACCATATTATGTTTGAATATTGTAGTTTCTTTTCCCAAAACGGTTTTGCATAAAAAAAATTGGAAGTATAAAAAATAATTAAAATTAATTTTCATTATGAGAAAATAAAAATTCGTCATTTTTGACCTTGAAAATTTACTATATAGCAAATAGCTGGAGACCAGCACGGTGCAACAGTGATTTTGTCTCTATATTCTTTTGGAATTTCTTTCTATTTATTAGGTCCAACGTCCGACGAATAATCAATTTCCAAAAATACTTATATTGTTTTGTAGACTCCATTTTTTTTAAAATTAAACACTCAAAATTGCTTTTGTGCTTTCTTTATTCTCGTCCTCACTCTTAGTCGTCCAGTCCAAGTCTGTCTGTCTGTCGCTCGTGTTCGTCCGTCCTGGTCCTGAGTCCTCGTCCGTCGTGGAGCGCCGCCTCGCGGAAACTCCGTCAAATCGTTAGTTTGAATGTTATGTTGGTTGGATCAGGTCTACAGTTTTTTTTTTAGTAATTGCTTTTGAGTTCACGGTCTTGGAAACATCTTATGAAAAAAATATTACCAACGCTGATAAGGAAGCAAAAATTTGCACCCAGCGCGGTCTAATAAAGTGCTAGTGGCCAACCTCCAGAGGAAAACGGTTGAAAATAAATTCGTAGCTTCGTAAGAATTTTACGCCTTGAAGACAGGCAAACTCATTTTTACTCTTTTAAGGTACTTAGCCGACTATAATGCCCACCGCAGAATAACTTTTGTTTTGTAAACATGTTTTTGACATTTCAATATGAGTGAGTGAGATCTAGATCTAGTCATCTCACTCATTCTCATGGGAAATTTTGAAAACATGTTTACAAACAAAGGTTATTGTGCACTGGTCATAATGCCCAACGCACAATAACTTTTGTTTAGTACACATGTTTTTGACATTTTAATGAGAGAGAGTGAGATCTAGAGCTAGTCATCTCGCTCTCTCTCATAGGAAATTTTGAAAACATATTTACTAAACAAAAGTTATTGTGCGCTGGGCATAATGCCCAACGTACAACAACTTTTGTTTGTAAACCTGTTTTCAAATTTTCCTATGAGAGTAAGCGAGATACCTAGATCTAGATCTCACTCACTCTCATTGAAATGTCAAAAACATGTTTACTAAACAAAAGTTATTGTGCGATTGGCATAACTCCGATTGTGCTGAGTTCAGTTGTCTCAAATACGTAAATAAAATGTCAATATTTGAGAAATTATGAAGGTTTTTTCTATTTGGCTGAGTGCTCAATTTTGCTTCGATGTCTCCCGCTGGCGTATGAGTTGCTCGCATGAATTTTATCTTAAATGCAAATGTGTTATTTTGGTGCCGAATGCCCGGATTTTTCTCAGGGAATTTGGTGGGTCGCCTAAGGGATTGCTTCGTGAATATTTCGCGTCACAACAATATTACGTAGAAGCTACAAAAATAGTGAAATGTTTTATTTAACCAATATTAACGATTTAACACTGTAAAAAAGCATAATCCATAGTGTCAAACAATTGTCTTCTAAAAAAATACCCACGAAGACGAAAGAAAACATATATTTCAAGATTGTAAATTTGTTTATAGTTATCACTACACTGGGCACTCAATGGGTCAAGTGGTAGAGCACTCGCTCTATGATGCAAGTGTCCCGGGTTCGAATCCCCTTTAGGTCACCAGGAATTTTTCTGGCGTTAAAGATGTTCGGATTGCATCCTGTGAGCTTCACTGCACTTGATTCCACGGGCATGGGACTGACAACTTCATCCCGTACAAGAAAAAATAATAATGCATGTCTAGAAATCCCCTTGCGGGAAGGCCTTGTTCCTTCATGGATGTTGTGCCAGCATTATTATTATTATTATAATGGTTCAAGACTGAAATATTTAAGTAAAGTATTTGAATGTTAAATAATATTCTGCAATTAAGCCTTCTAAGCTGAAAGGTCATAGGGTTGAGTAAGTACTTTTGGCCACTTTAAGGTTTCATGTGCTTGTAATTTTTATAATCTTTATTTAAATAAAATAAAATTTTGTACAAAGATACCTTAAAGCCGTTTCTTCCTAATAATCCAAGAGAATTCCCCAATTTTTTTGGATATTTTAGTGAAAAATGCATTTTATGCAACTATGCATGTTTCGGTACTTTTGGCCACTTTGTAAGCACTTTTGGCCATTGTGTGTAAGCACGGCCACTTGTTTCCAATAGAATTTTAATAAAATAACAGAAGAAATAGCTTTCGAAAACTTTCACAAATACACAACACAAGTCCTATTCTTACAACAAATTTTATGTGATTATTAGAGTATTTTAAATGACTTTTTGCACATTTTCTATTTGATGTAAAAATCAGTCAAAAATCACGATTGTTTTTACTGAAATCCGCGAGGTGCGCCACGTGTAAAATGTATGGGAAAATAAATGGCCAAAAGTACTTACACAGCCGAAAAAAGTAAGCTCTTTTAGCCACATCCGATTTTCATTTAATTTCTTTGAAAATCTTATTAAGGATGATATCACAATAAAATTTAGTTTATTAAAAAATGGACTTTAATTGAATAACATCAAATATTTTCATCAAAAATATGAAATAATGCAAAACAATTTCTCTTAACATTAACAAGTTTCTTAAGAATACCATGTTTTTTTTAAATGATTGTTTACCTTGCCGAGAATTTCTTTCAATAACTTGAAATTAATCAAGTCGATACAAAATCAAATATGGTTTTCTGATTTGTTAGATTAGAGGTCATGAAATAAGACCCATTTTCCTGTTCTAAATAAGCTCATAATTGCCTTACAATATGATTTTACTTTAGGTGGCCAAAAGTGTTTACATTTCCAAAAGGGCTGACTCTACTCTACATAATTTTATGATTGTAAGTCTTTAAAAAATATTAAATGCCTCTATTTACACCATTAGCTCGCATTCCGTATTCCATTGCACCTTTTTAAAATTAAAATTTAAAAAATTTGAAATATTTACTTCACGCTTTCAGTGACCCCTCACTAAACTCATTTTCTTAAGAATTTTGAAGATAAAAAAATTAAAAATTGAGGTAGAGCTTCCATTATTGAGCTTGCATTTTTTTATTATTTAAATAAATGTGACAAAAAACACTATTAAAGTTATTTTATTAAAGTTTAATCTAGTAAGCACTATACAAAATTTTTAAATAATTTTCTGAGTTCCCGAATTCTTTAAAGTCGAAAAGTAAAAAAAAATAAATATCTCAAATGGGTCCTGGTCAAATTTTCGAACACCAAAATCCCGAAAGGCAAAATCCTGAACGCCAAAATCCCGAAAGCCAAAATCCCGAATTCTTAAAAGTGTCACAGCTACTCCCACGATTGCACCCCTGGAGGCAAAGGGAAATTTTCTGTGTCTTGGGAAATTATTCTATACATTTTCCTCCATATAATTTCATCCCTTTCAGAATTTTGAAAATTCGGGATTTTGGCTGCCACCGATCTCAAATATACCGGCTCTTCCCTACTAGATTCCAAAACTCTCAGTCGATTTTGAGAAAATTTATGTTTTCTTTTCAATTCTATAAACTAGCTGATATTCTGAACTGAGATTTGTTTTTTCAATGAAAAGTCAATATCAACAAATTTGTTTACAATAACGTCATAATTTGTACATTTTATTTATATAAAATACAGCATGATGAACATTGATAAAAAAATGAGTGGCGTTTGCAAAAATTCTTCACTGGATGCTTGATATCGTATATTTGATGATATACTCTGCGAGTTACTTTTGTAGGAAGAGTTTACTCATTCGCTTCTACAATGTAAAATCGAATTTTAAGGGATTACATCAGAATCAGGCACATAAAATCGAGCACTCAGCGAAATACCTTTAAATTTGTTTTTACTTCTGTCCTTACATCACAAACAGATTACTTATAAAAACGCTTAGCCAATTTAATTACCCATTATGCTTGTTATGCTTATCTTATGAATACTCCTACCGTTTTTCTAACTTTTTCTTCATCTTTTGTTGCCATTAATACTAATGTTTTATTTTGTGTATAAATATCAATTTATAAAATTAATTACATCGGAAAGAAATATTCTCATAAACAACCATCTAAGAGTATTTTTTCGACAGATCTCGATTTAACGATTATGTCGTGATCGCTAACCTGTCCATATGCCAATCTTTCGTTTTCAATCGAGATAATAATGTATGTGTGGGAATTTTTCTATTTATCACAACCAAAAACACGATTAGATAGCAGAGAGAGCACAGCTATGAATTGAAGGCACAGAATTACCTGGCAACCTTTCAAATATTCAGTAGATAGTCGCAGTCAGTGTTTCACGAATTCGACTCTTCAAGTTACTCTTAGGTGCTCAAAAACTTATCAATTTTGCCAATATTTAGTACAAAGCTGTTGAATATAGTTCATAGAAAATGGAGTGGTGGGCTTGGATGTTAATAACATTAGCCATTATTCTGATTTGCTCTGGAGTTTGTGAAGGAGGAAGACGGTATCACAGTCGTGGCGCAATTATTCATCCAAGTGAGTGGAATATTTTTTATCACAATAGCACTTGAAATTTTATGAAAGTAAATTAACGGACAAAATTTAAGGAAATTTGTAGGATATTGTGCGATGTCTTTCTGTGATAGAAGATATTTTTCAAACTTTCTTAAAAATTAACAGTCGTATTTTATCTTATCAATTTGACGGTCATTTGTAAGAAGCAAAATTTGCGATGATTCATCAATGAGTGTTATGACGTTAATTATAGAATGTGTCTCAATCTCATCCATTATTGCTTCTAAGGCGAGATTAAAATGTGGTTAAATACGATAAGATAAGGGCAAAATGCTAAAGGAAAAAAAATAATGAACAATTTCTCTTCTTCCTGTCCCCATATTTCGTGTAAAGAATACGGCGCCAATTTTGATGATTTCTTGTTAGTTTCTTTCGTGTCGTGTTTGGTGATGGAGGATTGGGTTGTTCTAGCTCCAGTTATCGTAACATGTTGCTTCATTCTTTGCATTATTTTTACAATAGTTGGTCTATTTGTCGGTCAACACTATGCCAATAAAAGGAGGAGAACTCTAAGTGAACGTTAGTTAATTCTTATTTCACACAAATAAAACATTAGCTATTTCTAGTATTTGCTCAACAATTCATCCCCCAAATTGTTATCAAAGAAAATTACATATAGAGAAACTTGAAACAAGTGTTCATCAAAAATTCTTTTACTTGAAAGTACTTGATGAACTGACTCAATTTTTGATAGCATCACTAAATGAGTCACAGTTAGGGGAAGTTTCCTGTATCAGGCAAACATCCCTAAAATCTTCATTAATTTCGCAACTGACGTCTCTATAAATCTGTAATCTTGCAAAAAAAAAAGAATACGATGTGAGTGTCGTGAAATCACTGATAAAATTCTCCATGTCATATAAATTACAAGATTAGATAGGGAAACTCGTTATATTGAAGGATTTTGAAATGTTTCAGTCACAAATTTATCTGTCGTGAGGAAATTTCTTTAGAGAAAAGTACTTTTACTTATTCTTTAGTTCTACTTTACTGTGACACAAAATATGGAGGCGTGGCTGTTGATGGTTGGAATTTCAATATCTCTGATAATACTCTTCCTATTCTTCGTCATTCTATATTACGCCCTCAGCAGAAGACGCAGTTGTAATTAAATTTGATTTTTATAAAATTTTATACATTTACAAAAGAAAAACTTCTGGTACAGTTCGCATAACAGCAACGTTTTACTAAAGCGTAGATGCGATATAAAATACACTTTATCGTAATGAGCTTTCCAAACATTATGATAATAAAAAAACGTCCGATTAGATAGTACAGGTTCACTTGAAAATTTGGGATTCCCTGAATTTTTTTTGAAGCGAATAAATCAGTGAAGTTTGTGATTTTCATATGATATATTTTAATTTAATTTTTTATTAAATGGATGCATGGTGGATTTGTTTAATTATCGTGGGAAGTGTTCTTATTCTATGTGTTTCAATTATTTTAATTAAAAAGTGTTGTAAAGGAAAAAATAAAACTAAATATCACTGTTAGTTAATATTCTGATATATAATATATGAAACAATTGCAAAGTTAAATGAGTTTATTTAAGTATGATTATTGTAATGTTAGATTAGTGGTGAAGCAAGAAAGATTATGCAGAATTTTTGATGCTATGTATAACAATCTGAATTGATTTTATTAAATAACTACTCATCAAAAAGTACATCGAAAATCCATCTTTTAGAACAAAGTGTACAAAATCTTAAACTTACGATCTTAACTTAACTTTTTTTACTTAATGAAACCGTGAGGGATCTCAGTGGCGAAATATAGGCAAGACCGGCAAGAGACCGTTGGCTTTTGGGCGGATAGATCCCCGTCTTGACTCACAGCTGTGAGTTCAAGCTCCTTCCGGTGCAAAAGTCGGATTGTCCGTTTTATAGAATTTTGACGATAAAATCGTAATGCACCGCCTTCGCCAACAACTTCGGGAGTACGGAAGGAGCATCCACATTATGAGAAGGTGCTCTCGGATGGTCTGCAATGGACTTAGCAGATTATTTTACTAAGTGAAATACTTAACGACATTACAGGATTTATTTTTAGTAAATCGAATTAAACTCTTTGCCCGTCAGAATATTAGCATTCAATTGATTCTCTTCTAGCCCATTTCACTTTATATTCTTTCGAGAACATGTCTACTCGCCGACTCTATCGCAGTTATGTTAATCAAGCTCGAAAAGATAATTACTAATTCTTAATTTATTTTAATCAACTTATAGGGTTGATTAAAACTCAAAGAATCTTTATTATATGATTCTTGAAATCTATTGAAACTGATATATTTTGTCAAATTGGTTGATAAATATGATTTCTTAAACCTTTTAATTTTTTAAGCCAAAATCCCAAAAAAGCACAGAAGATGTGTGGAATAATTTCTCAAAACATGAAAAATTTTCTTTTGCCTCCAGTTAATGTGGAAGCAAACGAGGGAATAGCTATGATACTTTTACATTCAATTGATTGTGAACGAATAGGTAAAACCTAAAAAACGATGACATGTAAATCGAAAAAAAAAACTTTGCGGTGTGCTTGGACATATCTCGTATAATTCTTTTCAAGGACGAGTTGGACCGATCTAAACTAAACAAACGTGTACATTGTACAACTAACTTTTAGTGCATAGTATTATAGTTAATTAAGCATTCTGTAAATTTCGAAGGTTTTGTCACTCCTTGTTACTGCTCGAACTCCACAGACAGAAGTCCATTAGATCATGTAATTTTAGACCATTACATTTTTTATTCGGTTATTCGAAGTCACGAGCCTAAGTCAAGAGACCTACACCCACCTGTGTGCATTAAAAGAGGACTTTTAACCCTGAATTATCGAAATTTAGCCACATTTGCCCAAAAAGGCCATGAAAACCTTAGACGAAAGGATTCATATGCTAGCAAAGTCATGAAGATTAATTACTGGATGCGATATTAGGTGAGATTCTTAACAATCTCACCTACTATAGTCCTAACAAAATCTCATATATCTATACCTATCAAACAAAAAAAATACTTAAGTCGATCCATAACCCCTGACCCAAGCTATAAGGGGTCAAAGTTCTAATATTGACCGGCCTCTATCTCCGGTTCTAATTAACATTTTGAGCTCAATTTCGGGTTTTTGGTTTCGTCTCGATGAGCACTTTCAGATGGAAGTTCAAAAAGTCACCACAGGTGGCGCTGAGATAGCGTCAAAATTCATCAAAATTCAAATTCATTTTTCTCAAAAATTCCTTTGTGCAAGTTAATCAAATTCTAGAGTGTTATAGTTCAGTCTAGGACATTTCCAAAATGGGGCGTAAGTGCGCTGTGGTTTCAATAGAACCGGATATATAAAGGGTCAAAGTTCACGAAATTCAAAAAATTCATATCTCCGGTTCTATTTGACCGATTTTGATGAGTGAGGACTCAAACGAAATATCTCATAAAATGCTATAACTTTCTAGAACAGAGATGTGCAAGAACCGTTGAAATCGAATAAACGTCAAAATAAGTTTGCTCAAGTAGCGTTTTGACCATTGACGAACAAGCTTTATTTGACGTTTTTTCGGTTTCAAACGGTTCTTGCACACCTCTGTTCTAGAACATTTGAACTTCGTGGGGCCAACACCAGGGGCGCCACAGTCGAAAAACCTTTTTCAATATCACATAACCTCAATTATCTCGACTGTCTCTGAACCGATTTTGATAATTACTTCGAAATAATTGTAGAGGACATTTATCTCTACATTTCGTCCATACATCATTTTTCGATCAGATAACACTATCTCTCCGATTTTGCTGTTTATATGTGAAAAAAATTGACTTTTCCTATAATAATGCTTTGAAACCACCCAGATGCCAATTTTACTGCTCCTACTCAACCAAGACACTTAAAATAGGGTTTCAAATGGAAAGTCTCACAAAATACAACAATTCTTTGATATAGTTGAAGTTCATCAAATGAACACTTGGGGCGCTCTGGTCGAAAAAACGAGTTCAGAAACAAATAACCTCGAATATCTCGTTTTCTGAGTAATCAATGAGATCTATTTAATGAAAAAATTATAGATAACATTCTGATCTACATTTCACACATATATCACTTTTCTGTCACTACATCCAAATCTTTGATATTTTGGTTTAAATGCAAAATTTGTATAATTTCACGAATTTGATTCAAAATAACTGAATGGCGTCCCCCAACTTTAGCTCTAAATCGAATTTGCATACATTCCGAGTTACCTCACATTAAGAATCTCACCTACAATAAGCTGATCTAGGCTTATCACTAATTTTTCATGAAAAACACCGAAGGAAAACCTCTTGCACTTCACCACAAATCACTAGACTGCTATTGATCTGCTAGACAATTGATCTGTTATAGTTTTTGTAAGACTCTTTTCACACTAAGTTTTTACAACGCAATTTAAATTCAAATTATACCTGAAATTTAGCAATCTTTGTGTTAAAATGAATTAAAATGAATAAATATTTAAAAGCAAAATGAATTCATTAACAATTCGAAGATTACATACATAATTTTAATTAATTTATTTGCATGGCTGAAATTACACTCAAAGTGGTCGAAATTAGAAGCTGGCCGAAATTTGGCACACTTTCCCTATTTCTATAATTTATGTATTTATTATTTTCTTGCAGCTCCAGTTATTGTGACCTCATCGACTCACACAACGGCCACTGGACCCTATCCAGTGACTGTGGCTGTTCCTGCGGCCACTATACAACAATCTGCTGCCCCTTACGGGCAGCCCGGTGTATATCCTATGCCTCAGCCGCAATCTAGCGGATACCCAGCTCCCTATCCACCCGCTCAGACTCAGCAATCGGCCCCCTATCCACCGGTATCAGGTGCCGGAGGAAGTATGCCAATGCCTCAGAATTCCACAACGATGAATCCACCATCGTACGATCAAGTGGTAAGCAATGATGCCTATCAGAAACAAGCTCCATACAATCCCAGCTATGGCGGTAATTAAGGGGTTAGAGTTATATAAATTCACAGGTGAGAAAGTGGGTGTATTTTTTGAATGTGCTCACCAAAGTGATTTAAATGATAAATCAATGGCTTAAAGTTGTTTCAATGGTATTTCTCTGCATTTTTCCCACAACCTGTGTGACTCCCAAAGTGTCCATAAAATAATAATAATATTTAATGTTTAATTCTTCCTGTTGCAAATAAAAAAAACAAAACAAAACAATGAGATTACCTTAAAAATGTCTTCAAATATATATGAACTATCTTTTTCTTAAAGCTCTAAAATTCTCCTAAATGCAAAAGTGTCAGTTTCATAAAAGAGTGTATTTTGATGAACGGAATTTACAGAGATAAACTATTTTGTATTGAAGTTTCT
Organism: Phlebotomus papatasi; assembly: GCF_024763615.1. Lineage (NCBI taxonomy): Eukaryota > Metazoa > Arthropoda > Insecta > Diptera > Psychodidae > Phlebotomus > Phlebotomus papatasi. Next base: position 48,545,579 of record NC_077223.1, read on the forward strand.
TACATAATAAAACAAAAGAACAGAATAAGAAATGATAGGGTGTTAGTGATTTTGATAACAACACCCTCCTAAAGAGTGATAATTTATTTTTTACTTACCATTTTTTCTACATTTAAACATAAGAAGTTCAAATGTATAGAAATGTATTTGGTACTGAAAATATTCTGAGAATTAAATGATTTTTTTTTAGTTTATCTAGAATTTATAAAATTCCAATCAAATAATAACTACACGTGTGTAGCATTTTATTGGCATTTCTGAGGCTCTAGGATAATTTGAATTTTTGAAAACTTGATGCCTTGTATGAGACTTGAGAGCCTCAATTAAAAATTAAAAAAAATATATATAGGGTAAGTGTGTTAAATACCGGCCAGCTTGCAATTCCGGCCACCTTTTTTGTTCCTCGAATTTTCATGAATTTTTAGTTTTTACATACTCCAGAGAATATACAATGCAAAAGAATAACAGAAATGTCGCTTCGAGAAACGAGATGACGTGAAAAAGACATTTGAAGAATTCCGGAATGGCAAGGAACTATGAGAATAAAGGTGGCCGAAATAGGGCACCAAAGCTATGTCTACATTTTTATTCATTTTAAAATGTATTAAGAGTGATTATAGAGAAAATAAAGACGATAAAGTAGAAGGAATGAAAAAAATCAATTTCTATTAAATATATTACATTTCAAACTTGAGACTTTGGTGCTTGCATGCAACTATGCCGAAATTTGGCACACTTACCCTATTCGTGAAAATTGAAATGTTTGTGAAAAATTAGAGAGAAAAAAACACAAATATTTTAGCCATAAGTTATTGAATTTAGTCAGTTTAAGTTTAAAGATTTATAGATCGATTCCTTTTTAGGAAAAGAGAAAAATATGTACTTCGAGAGAATTTAAGCAAATAAATATTTAAGTGAAAAATCCTCTTTTATTCCATCTTTTTTTTTTATTGAATTCATGATACATTTCATTATAGAGAATTGTATTCGCTAGCTTACGACAAAATTCCAATAAGAGATAAATTTTCAATGACTTTCTTCCTGTGGTCCATTAATTTATCATCTAATATATCAATGCATATTATTTATCGTCTGTCTCTCAATTGAGATGACACGTACATAATGTAGCTAAATAAATAGCAAATTTTCTTACTACTAACAATAAATTATTTCTCACTATTATGCAACCTACTTCCTGTCCATCATTCATCAATTAGTATTTCACTTGCGTATTTTCAATTAGATTTTATTGATTGGTATTCCTCAGACATTCACATTTCTTCATATTCCCACTACAATGAAGATCTTTTTTTTTGGTTTTTGATTCAACTCTGAATTTGATTATTGGATTTTTTTCTTTAGGGCTTATGGCACATCAATGCAATTTTGCCACAGACAATTTACATAAGTTGTTTCATTAATATCAAATAGAGGATATTTTAATATTATTAAAAATACTGCATTGATTTATTGCACACCCACAATACAATGTGAATTGCTTCACATTCCTCATAATTCCTTCTTTTTGCTCTTCTTCCAATTTTTTTTTGTCAGTCTCTATATATACACATTTTTGGTTTTTCATTTTATCATTCTATTAATTTCTTTGGGAATAAAACGGAATAATGTTTACAAAAAAAATAGATAAGAATTTTTCAAATCCTACTTTCTTATTATCCATTAATTCTTCATTTAAAAATAGACATTGACTTTGTATGAAATACGCAGAAATTATATTGCACTTTCGTTTTCTTTTTATTTTGGTTTTTTCTCTATCTCATGAAATATTATTAATTTAAAAAATAGTTTTATTATAGTGCAACGAGTGACTCATCCAAAATCAAAAATCCAGAATCTCTAGTCGTATGAATGAGTCACCCCTTCTTGGTATAAAGTGATGCACATGGAATATTTTCTGTGTAAAAATTCTCTCACTTTAATTCAGTTATTATTGAGATAACAAGAGAGGAAATTCTATTTATCAAAAAGTTTAGGAAATGCAGGAGAAAGTGGGACAGCTGAATTTTTTTTTTTGCCAAGACTCATTTGACCAAACTTTATGACCTATTTAAGGGGTTTTGTATGGGTCACTCAGACTGAAAAACAGCATACAGTAGACTCTCTCTCAAATGGGCATTTGGGCGAAATGTCATCCGGTTTATCGATAGATTTGGGCGTCAAAGCCTTTTAAAATTCCAGAAAAAGCGTTCAATTATAAAGAATCACGATAAAATAGGAAGAACTACAGCGAATTTGAGCAAATTAGCTTCATAATTAAACGTGAAAATTATCAACAAAATTTTTCGCTTGATTGAGAAAGAGCCGATTGAGCGAGAGTCTACTGTATTTTCTTTACATTATTTTTCAACATAATAAGAAAAAGGGGTGGCAAAGTGTCCCAAGCTTTGCGAAATGCTCGAAATCGTGACTTAGATGCTATGCCGCAAAAGTACTTTCGCATCATTTACCGTTTACCGGTTCTCAACCGATTCATAAATCTTTCAAAAGATCCCCCCCCCACAAAATAGTTTTAAAGGTAATAGGATTGATTTTCAGATAAAAATTTTTTATCGGTTATGAACCGGTTCATTATCAATTCAAAACCGATTGGAACCGGTATAGTTTTGTCGAAAATTCCAAGACCTTTCCAACGACCCCAAACATGAGCCCATTCGCTTGATAAATGTGCTCTCTAGTGTCTTTTTAACCTTTGACCTTGAAAAACCGTTATTAGGAATGATTCAACGGTATTTTCGTATATGAACGAAATTTTCGCCTCGTAAAAATCGTGAACGTTCACTGGTGAAACGTTCACAAGTGAACGATTCACCGCTCGCGTTCGCAACTGCTAGAATAGTGATAATGAATGAGTGAGTGAATCAGTTGCGGTGAAAAACTGCTAGAGTGAATTCGAAGACGTCAAAATTCATTGTTTTTGTTCAGTGGTCATATAATTTTCACAAATTTTCTAAGTTTTCCGCGATATTTTAGCAAAAATGGAGCGAAATTGGCGTTAAAATAATACAAAATGTGTACAAACCTGAGAGCAGCGTCTGTTAACGTGAGTGAGATATTTTGTCAATCTTTTCGATTTGTCCGGAAGTGAATACTCTATACGTGTCACGAAAACAGTGTTTCGATAAATTATATTTTGACAATTTTTTTGCGTTAAATGCTTTATAAACTCAATGATTTCGAGTCACATTATATACTGGTTATGTGAGAAAACCTTACTACCGGTTCTACAATGTATTTTTCGTCCTGAAAATTGCATTCACTTCCAGTTTCACCTCATCAAATGATGGTGAAAAACCTAACCTAAAAAAACTGAGTGAAGCGAATCGTTCACCGCCTTCATAATCGCATTTTAGTGATTCACTAGTGAAATGTTTACTTTGATCTGTCAAGTGAATCATTCACCGGGTTCACTTACTTACATAATCCACCCCCTGGATAATATCTAAAACATATCCAAAAATGAAAAAAACGCACGACGCGTTTTCGAGCAATCCCAAAAAACATGATTTTGGAGGGGAAGGGGAAAGGTGGGGGGAAAAAGAGGGGCATGTTAACGATCTTTGGGTCAACTTATGGGGGGGTCATCCGAAGGTCCGAAGTCTCTATCTCCAACCGTTTGGCCTCTAGAGCTGATGACAGCCGGACGGACAGACGGACAAACAGCGTGACATTTCTCAGAAATCGTCTGAAACGTGAAGATTTGTTAAGAAAAGAGGTCTCCGGGGGGTGGAAGGTGGAAATTTGGGGGTGGTGAAAAAATCGAGGGATTATATATACTGCTCTCTCCGTAGAGTTCGAGCAGTAATTATTTAATCCAAACTCTTAAGTACATAGGGTAAATTAAGCTAATTCAGAACCTGCTCCAAATGGAAATTTTTCGCTATTCCAAATGGAAACGTCACTGTTTTTATGCTAAATACAGTACTTAATTACTATATTTATATATTTTCTATACCTCAGTTTCATTATTTAGTTAATTTTGCTCCAAATAAAGTGAAAATCCATTCATATTCACAAATTTTAATTTGTTAATTTCTCAGAAAAATTAAAAGTGTACCTTTTCACCATCGAATTTTTCATCGATCGACCATGTTTTCCAATGAAAAACACAATGAGGTGACTGTTGTTTATTCGTTTTGTTTAACATTTATGTCATATTTCTGGCTAATTTTTGTTAAATTAAGTGTTAATCTTTATTGTTAATGGTACGTGACGTTTTCAAATGAAATAATTACCTATTTTGTGAACAAAAAGGGTTTTTCTGAAGTGTCTGCAAATGCTTCAATAGGAAACCCCGGAAATATGATTCTTTTGGAGAGATTTTCTTATTGTTTTAGTTGGGAAAGGAAAAAAAACAGGAATAAGAACAAATCCTGCACTCAGGAGCAACTCAACAAGGTTTTGGAAGCCTTTCGCCGCGGTTTCACTTACACTGTTTGTCTCCAATTAGAAACTTTCTCTTGTCTCCATTTGGATTAATATGTTTCCAATAGAAGGTTTTTACACTCGCGTATTTTTCTTGTATTTAAGAAGTTTTCAAATTATATCTAAAGAATTTTCACTAAACAGTAACATTCTAGAAAAGTCAAGGAGCAAATTTATGTAATTCTCTTCAGAAAAAATATGAACTTAATATGTTGAATCTTCTGTCAAAGTTAAAGCGTCTGGAAATGGTTTTGAATTAGGACATTTGCCCTAGATCTCGTACATCTCAATAAAAAGTGAGTATATTGAAAAAAAGTTTTACACAAAAAATTTCCTTGCACAACTCATTGTTTGAAAAAAAGTTACAAGAAAAATTTTCTTTATAAATTTAGTTTAAAATCAAATAAATCGTACTTAAAATTAATAAAAGTTTTATCACGATTTATAAATTTAAAAAATTCAAACTAAAACCTGTGGTATTTCCCTCAATTTGTTTTTCTCTGCATTTTAGTTTTGATTGGATAAAGATAAATTAATTATTATTGTGTATTACCCAAGAGTTGTCTATTGAACGATGCATAAAAACTTATTTTATGCTACACGGTTCATTGTCATTATTCACAAAAAAACACTTAGGAATGCTTCATTTGACAAAAAACTCTGCCGTGCCTAATGTTTATTTTATATTTGGACTTGTCTAGAAAATTCTGCAACGCTGAATGGTACTCTAAAGTCATTGAAATGGGAGAATTTATCGTATTCAAAAGTATATTAATATGTGCAGTGGACAGTGGTTCTTTTGAAGTGGTTCTTTTCAACAAATTGAAATATTGATCAAAATTATGTGAATACTTCTAGTATAATATATTCATAAAATTTGTCTTTTTAGAAAATTCAATTAATTAAAAAATTTATTAAAAACAGACTGTATGTATATGTACTTATGTGCATTTAAAATTCTATTGCAAAATTTGCAAAATTCGTCCCAAAGTTGATAACTTTTTTAAGTGTACGAGAATATAATGCCCAGCGCACAATAACTTTTGTTTTGTAAACATGTTTTCGACTTTTCTGTGAGAGTGAATGAAACCTATCTTATGCCCAACGCATCACTTTAGAAACATGAACGTGTTTAGAAACATCACTTTTGTTTCTAAACATGTTTTCAAAATTTTCTATAAGTGTGAGTGAGATAACTAGATCTAGATCTCACTCACTCTCATTGAAATGTCAAAAACATGTTTACAAAATAAATGTTATTGTGCGCTGGGCATTAGTCATCCCGCTCACTCTTATAGGAAATTTTAAAAACATGTTTACAAACAAAAGTTATTGTGCGTTGGGCATAATGCCCAACGCACAATAACTTTTGTTTAGTAAACATGTTTTTGACATTTCAATGAGAGTGAGTGAGATCTAGATCTAGTCATCTCACTCACTCTTCTAGAAAATTTAGAAAACATGTTTACAAACAAAAGTTATTGTGCGCTGGGCATAATGGGGAATTTATACTGAAATTTTAAACAAATGATTGGGATTGACTGGTATTATTATAGCTTAGGGCTCTTTCTGGGAGAATACCCTCCTGTTGCAGGAGGGAAAATCCCACTTCTTGGGCGCTATACGGGCCCAGCCGCGATAACGTCAATGTCACTTATGCTCTTCACACGACGATGCTGCCGCGGGAGAGTGCATCCGATGGGCGCCGTTTCAGTTGGAGGAGCACTCACACGATGACTGGGCAGAGAAGGTGGTGGAGTTGTTGTGGGTGGTTGAGGTGGGTGTTGAGTGGGTGGAGGTGAAAAAAAGGAGCCCACCGTGGCATAATCTTCGCTGCTATAAGAGTTTGTTGGTGATGTTGGATTAAACAGCTTCTCAGGACGAGTCTTCGTGAAACCGAACACTTTCGATAGGGAACTCTGTTCATGCGACAAAACATTAATTTTATGCTTTTATTATAAGAATTGAAATCCTCATTGGTATCTTACCTGTGATCCTCGCCATGTGGCAAACTAATTTATTGAACATTTGGCGCATTTTGCAAGATGGAAAAACACAATTACTGCCCATTCAATGGATTCTGAGTCTCAATGATCTCTCGGTGAAGGATTGTTGTTGGATAAATTAGGATTTCATTTTTTTTTCATTTGAGCTATTTACCTACCACTAAAATTAATTACAAAATTGATTATCTATTTCACAGTATTTACATATTTTCGTGATGATTTTGATGCTTCGAATTCAATTTTGCATTTTGTTTTCGATTCTTGTAAGCATTTCGTTTTTATCAGTTAATCGTAAATGAAGTTTGAAATTGTGTGAGATGTGGTTTTGTGAGAAAATTCTAATCAATAGCACCAGTTGCATTTGTTTTCCTTTTTTATAGAAAATGCGTATAAAAAATGGATTTTAGGATTCAAGAAGGATTTGTGGTTTTCTTTTTTGGGAAAATTTCAATTTCGGATATTTCATTTGATAGTAAATTATTCTAAAATTCGGCAACTTTCAGTATACAGTTGATACAGTTAGATATTGAAAGATTTGTTGCACAAAATGGTGAAACAAAGAGATTCACCCACGAAAGCACAGAAAATCTAACACTCAATTGATCAACATTAAATCAATTAATTTAAATGTGGTGCATTGAGGGATGACATAAAATTAATTAAGTGGATAAAATGGCAATCACATGCAATAAAAATGAATTGTTTTTTTCTGAGAGGTATTTAGCTTTTTACGTATAATATAGCGGTTCTTTTAGTTGCCAATAAAAGCTCCCAAGATTTACCTTTTCTGCATTGGTGCTCAAAACGTTCCCCTTGAGGACTTGGGTTATCGAATGGGAATAATTGAATGTTTTGAGGTGAAATAAGGAACAGGAAGGACTGAAGAATGAAAAATAGTGAAATGAAAGACTAATCAAACGTAAACTCACCCTTAGACTCCCGGATGTTTTTCTGTCAATCGTTCCATGGTGGTGCAATCCTCCAGATCCAGTAATGGGTATAATTTGTCCACCACTACGTATACCTTGGCCCAGCGTGGCTCTATAGAAAGTCGAGCGAAAACACAACACATTTATCAAATCAACAAAATATTTGTAAAAAAAAAAACAATACAACAGAGAAAGAGAGAGATGTAAAAGGCTTAGAAAAGCACAACGACAATCTCAATTCAGTTATGTATTGCCCGTTCAAAAATTCTAGATTATGAATCTTGTATGAAAATATAAATAGCTATCCTATATTTCTGTTACAAGATGCTTTAAAAAAAAAGTGAGAGAAACGTGAAAATAGCTCATTTGAAGAACAGTAAAACTATGGAAAATACTTGAAAATTGATTTCTTTGATAGCATACATCTTATTGATTTTTCTTTCTTTTCTACAGTACCACTTTTTCAAGAAATAACATAATAAATTTATACTATAGATTTTTTGCTCTCTTTTCTACTCTCTTTAAAAAAATCTATAGTTTAATAATTTTTTCAAGATTAATTTATCCTGTATTTTATTCACAATTAAATCGTTAAGAAAAGCAAACACGGTGATAAGCTCCTTCGAGATGTGTCAAGGGTATTCTATCATTTTAGAGATGAAAACATTTTTTTGCCAAAATTTTTCGCATTGCAATAAGCCTCACTCAAGTACTAATATTGTAGTATTAATATCGTGATTTTTTTTTTCTCTAAAATTTGCAAGACAACTTCACTACTCCCAATGAACATACACAAGTGGCTATAACGCCTTACCGCACATCGTTCATAGGTTAGATTAGATTATAGTGGGAGCGGTTCCTCGCGGAACCGCTGCACCCAGGCCTCCTTTTGGGTCCATTATGCATCCCATATTAAATTAACCCCTGCTAAGGGCACGATGGTTCAAGCCAGCCCGTTTTTCGGATAAACTCCATGAAACAGGGCGTTTTTAATCTTGATAAGTCTTCATCAGACAGCACCGTTTTACCCAGCAACACCCGTCTGATGTTACATTAACTTGGGGTAGTCGCACACTTACTGTGTTATCACACTTCCACATTAAAATTTTAATATGATTCACATTAATTGTCGCTGGTGAGAGTCCAAATGTGTAATTTGTGTGTTTGAATCATTTTATATTCAAAATTTGATCTATTTGTTGATAAAAAGGTAGACTTGGCCCGCAAAATTTGATATAAATTGATTTATAGCATTAATGCGAAAAATTAATACGATTTTCTCTTTAATTTTTTAATGTGAAAAATATTTATACTTTAGGTAAATTTAAACTTATTTTTGCAGGCCAAGTCCTCTTCTTTATCAATAAATAGAAAAATCCCAAATATTAAGTGACTCAAAGACACAAATAACATATTTGGACGCTCAAAAGCGACAATTAATGTAAATCACATTAAAATTTTAATGTGCAAGTGTGATAACGCCGTGAGTGACCGTGTCCTCAGTTTGGTTGCATCCTCTACACATTATGTTACATTTGGACACCCATTTTTTGAGGCCCATCAACCCGTCAAATAATATCTGCAGATATCTTTAAGATTTCTGTAGAGAAAATCTACACCTCTACAGAATATCTGCAGATAATATCTGTAGATATTCTTACGAACTTTATTTGGGCTTGGGACAAAATTCGTCAGAATATTTCGGCAGATTTTCTGACGAATCTCTGACGAATTTCTGTAGATATTCTGCCGATTTTCTGTAGATTTTTTCTACATTCCAGACTTTCCAGACAAGATGTGTCAGAAGAGATGGAAAAATTTTTCACTGAAGTTTGCAAAATTCAATAGAGTTATTTTTTGTGATATCACGGTGTTTATATAAAATAAAGAATTCTGCGACGCCGTGTTATAAGTAGAGAATAGTGAAGTGAAAAATTTAAACAGAGTGTCGACCAAAATTTCGTGTTTTTGTATCATTCGATTGGCGATTTTTAAGAAATTAGTATTTTTGCTCGCAGTTTTTATACTTATCTAAAATGTGTACTCGGTAATGCTTGTTAAGCAGAGCATACAATTTTCTTTATAACTTCTACAGTTTCTTCATAAATCAACAATATTTTTGTGAAGTAATGGAGGTTATGCAGATTTTCTCTGAATGTACTAGAATATACCGTTAAAATTCAAAAAAAAAACTCCGAGTAAAATCGGCAGGTAGAGCAATGATTTGACGGGAAATCATTGCTCTACCTACCGATTTTACTCGGAGGTTTTTTGAATTTTAACGGCATATTCTAGTACATTCAGAGAAAATCTGTAGATTTTCTGCAGAAATTCTGCCGAAAATCTGCAGATTCTCGGCAGAATTTCTCCCTAGAAAATCTGCATAACCTCCATTACTTGACAAAAATATTGTTGATTTATGAAGAATCTGTAGAAGTTATAAAGAAAATGGTATGCTCTGGTTAACAAGCATTATACCGAGTACACATTTTGGATAAGTAAAAAAATGCGAGCAAAAATACTAATTTCTTAAAAATCGCCCATGGAATGGTACAAAAATACGTAATTTAGGTCGACACTCTGCTTAAAGTTTTCACTTCACTATTCTCTACTTATAACACGGCGTCGCAGAATTCTTTATTTTATATAAATACTGTGATATCACCAAGAATAGCTCTATTGAATTTTGCAAACTTCAGTGAAAAATATTCAATCTTTCATATTCAATCAAGACACAGCTGTCTGGAAAGTCTGGAATGTAGATAAAAATCCACAGAAAATCGGCAAAATATCCACAGAAATTCGTCAGAATATGCACTAGGATTCGTCAGAAAATCTGCAAAAAATTCTGATGAATTTTATCCCAAGCCAAATAAAATTCGTAGGAATATCTACAGATTTCTCGGCATTTACAAAGGTGTAGATATTTTCAGCAGAAATCTTAAAGATATCTGACGAAATTATTTGACGGGGGTGTTTGTTTAGACAGGGACCGGTTAGGAGAATAGCAATCTGCAGAGCTCTCCAGCGACTGCCTCCCACCAGATACACTGTCCTTTTCTTATATGCAAGTTGGTCATAAACAGAGGGCTAATTTTTGAAACTCTAACTCGCACCCGTGAGCTCTTTAGTGGCCGAAAGAAATTGACTCGCACACCCCGCAGATTCAAATTCTTCTGTAACGACTTCTTTGTAACATAAAGTACTTGTTGCACGTACTCAAGAATTTCCGGGGTGTGTGAGTCAATTTCTCTCGGCCACTAAAGAGCTCGCGGGTGCAAGTGAGAATTTCAAAAATTGGTTCTCAGTTTTTACACTCGACAATCCTAAGTTGCGGTCCATTCCGATCATAGTTTAACCTCTCTTTCGGTTTTTGACTTATGAACCTTGGCCAAATTCTTAGTCTAATTATCAAAAACAACTACCGTACATGCGGGTGACTTTGGCCTTAGGGGGTGGCTTTTGCCCCCCCCCCCTGCTATCCGTACTCCGTAAGCTTTTCTTTAACTCTAGCATTTAAGGATGAATTTGACTTCAAGCACTGAATTTCCTTCAAGCATTTAAGGATGAGTGGTAGATCGGATCTGTGAAGACCATTTTTAAACCCCAGAATTAAAGAAAAGTTTACGAACAGCAGGGGTGCAGAGTCACCCTCGGAGGCCAGTCACCTGCATCAGATGTAATTTTCAGATAAAATTTAATATCCTCTTATGTCTATTATTCACTAACTTCTAATCTAAATAATTTACCTACATAGCATTAATTTTGTCGTCTATCATAATTTAAAAGTACAAAGCTGTTTTTAGTTACTACATAAAAATACTTTTAAAAAAAAAATGGTAAAGCTTCTTTTTGCTCTGCAAAAGGTTTCACTTTTACACTTTATTTGGATGAATATTTATATTGATGAATAAAATTAATAACAATAAATATCCGTAAAAAAAATAATAAGAAGAAAAAGCATACTGACAAGTTAAAATTTTAATTTTAAACAGAATCCAATTTTGAATCTCGAGATTTACTCACTGTTTGAGTTAGGTAATGCCCTCTACACACTAAAGAGATTTATGTCCATATTTGACAGTTTTCTCTACACAAACATACGCTGAGAGAAATCCGAAAAAGTTAAAATAAATTCCGGAAATGTTTATTTTACCCTGCACTATTGATCCGAAATCAGTGTAAATATTATGCTTTTTAGGTGTATTAGGTTTTTATGTTACCCTTTTTCATGTTAATTTTACCATTAAAAAGGTGTAAAATTAACATTAAAAAATGTTGATATTATTATTACACTTATAAAGTGTTAAAATTATGAGGAAAAAAAGTTAATCGGACTCCCTTTTTTTCTCAATGTAGGCAATTTGCTTCAATATGGACATAAATTTCTCTAGTGTGTGGAGGACATAAAAGAAATATACCATGAAGAAATGCTTTTATTTTTTCTTCTTTCACCTTTTAATCATTTTAATTGTTTTCTTTTCCTTCCTATCTGAAATTTCAAAATTCAGCATTAGTTTCTGTTTAAGATTGCCCTTAATGCACCTAACGAGTATTTGCAAAATTTTCAATATTGGGCTTTTATTGGTTTTTTAATTATAATTTAATTTAAAAAATTAATTTAATTTAATTTAAATTAAATAATTGATAAAATAAAATTATAATTTATTTTAATTTAAATTATAGTTTTTAATTATAATTTAAAAAAGGGCCATTAGTGAATTAAAGGGTAAGTTTAACCCCTAATACACCTAAAAAGCATAATATTTACACCGATTTCGGATAAATACTGCAGGGTAAAATAAACATTTCCGGAATGTTATTTTAACTTTTTCGGATTTCTCTCAGTGTAGGGTAAAGTGGTACAAGATGGACAATGGTACAAGTTAGACAGGGCTTTTTTGATAAATTTAGTACTTCATTTTTATTTGTATTTAGTTTTATAATTTGGTTCTTTGTGCTTAAAAAAATTAGTACTGTGTTTATCAAGAAAAAATCCCTGTCCAACTTGTAACACTATATGTCCAACTTGTATCACTTTACCCTATTGGTTGTTCCCTCTGTGAAATTCGAGCAATAATAACAGAGCTTTTAGTTTTATAAATGATTGTAAACCGAAGAAAATAAGTTATTTAATTATTTTCGTACATCAATATCGTATTTGTAACCCAATATTTCAGTAAAAATGTATAACTATCTGCATCACTCCGAAGGAATTCTTGATAAAAACAAGTTTGGAGAATCATTGATTTTCTCATCATTTTTCAATCACAAAGTCTTTGACCTATCTTGTGAAAAATTGTGGCATGTGTTTATGGCTAATTTTCCAATTTATCTCACTTTTTCGTTTTTCGAAGTCCACTATAACGCTTTTTTCTTGTACCTAACACCTGAAGGAGACAAATGAAGGCAGAAATCCTAACACATTCGCCAAAAATTAGGTAAGGCAGAAGGTAAAATGAAAAATTGAAGAAGAAAACATTCAAGGAAAAAATGTGCTTGTGAGGAATTATGTTCTTTATTTGGCAAACACGAAACTTCTCGCCGGTTTATTTCATTCTAATTGCATGGTGGGTTTCTTGAAGAGCAAGGGACAAAGAACGTACAACTACAACATTGCTGAGGAAAAATCATGCATTTTTTGCCCAAGGATTACATTAAAGCTTACATTTGATGGACTTTTTCCTGCGTGAGGTTTTTTATTCGTGTTTTTTTTTCAGCAACAAAACGGAAGAGAAAGATTTTAATTAAATTCTGCAGTGACAGGCTGTTCTTCCATTTATTTTGGAGAGAGAAAGTGGAGAAAGTAAAGAAATATCTTCAGATTTATCCTTTACCTATCCTATTCTCACTCCTGCACACATTTTCCTTCATTTTTCTTCATCATTCATTGACCGCCAAAATAAAAGACAGTGTTTTTTTTACGGATTTGTGGTGATGGGCAAAGAACAAACATTTGACAAAATGTGCGATCATTTGATGAAGTTTGCGCTAACCATTAATTTACTAAATTGTGGGAAGAGAGAGAGAGGCAATTAAAGTGGCGTGAAAATGCAGAGAAGAACAAGTAAAGCAAATTTTAATGAGCAAATAGCATTCTTCTTCATGAACAATTGTGAACAATGGGGCAGACCAAGGATAGGAAAGAAAACGTCTCGATGAAGTACGGTAAGTGGATGGAAAAATGGTTTGAGGATTCTTTTTTCCTTCTTTTTTCTTCTGGCTCAAGGAAAGAGACATTTTGATAATGTGTTATGTTTTTCGTGTCGTGATGTGAATAATGTTTCACCCTCTAAAATAATAAATAAATCAATTTTTGTATTAACTCCAATAAATGAATTTCTTTGTATTAATAGAAAATTGGTCGTTGGGCTTTCAATTAAACCCGCAAAAACTTCCTCTACTTGAACTTCTTCTCACTGGGCAATCCGCTTCCGCCCCGTGCACCATCCGAAAGAGAATCATCCACATCACAGAACAGAACATACCTGTTTTTAGGGGGGGAAATAACAACAAATGCATGAGGGAATATGTGTGAGGATGAAGTTTTTTTTCCAACCCAATTTCCTCTCTTTCTCTCCATAACTTCCTCCATTCTCTGCATTGTGACTTGTGAGATGTGAAATTGAGGGAATTTTCAGGATTTCTCTTACCTTGCTGGTAGGACAAGAGCGTCAAATTCAGCCGTCAAGTGACGCCGGATGATATTCTTTGAAGGTGGAATTCCAAGGGCTGTGGCCATTGTTTCCCCAGAAAAGGAAGGTTCCAGAATCACAAGACCTCCATGAACTCCACTGTCTGAAACACAGAATAGAACAGTGATTTAAAAATTAAAAATCTGTCTCAGTAAATAAGAACGAATTTTGCAAAACACACCTTTAAGATTGTCTGCATACTCAGCAAGGTCAATAGATCTGACCCATCGAATAAATCTTTGATTGGTCCACACAATTGGATCTGAGTCTAGACTCTCAGACTGCAAACGTCGCATAGCTAACTCCTGCCGATCATACTTGATGATCCGAAGAACATGGATACCATGAACAATGCTAGCCTGATGAAACTTCCTCGTAACACCCAACATCTTTTCTAGTTCCTTCTTAGATAACGTGTCTAACATCCGAGCATCCACCAGTGAGTGCATAAAGGACTCTGCATACTGTGGTAATCCAATATCCGGGAGCCATTCTGAAGCCACCCATCTGAAGGATATCAAGAAGATGAAATGAGAAAACCTGTCATCCACTCTGAAAATTCTTGCATAATTGCATTCGCCGAAATCCACTCGTGCTTACAAATTTTAATGAAAATGGCAAAATGCGAGAACTACTTTTAATATTCTGAGAGCTTTTGAGATGCTAAAAGAGCTCTCACTAAACGTTCTCTTCAAGTGCATGTCTCTTCGACATATTTAAATCAATACTCTGAAAGCATTTTGCCATTATAAGAAAATCCTTTAAAATCCTGTGGGTGACGATAAAAAAGTCTTCATGATCCCACATTCACAATTTCAACACGCAAATCGATGCAATTGCTGAACGGAATTGGTCATTTGCCAATTTGTATGGATTCTCTCCGCGAACAGATGAACAACTAATCCAATAAGCTATCGCGAAAGGTGAAAGTACCTTTAACGCGGTAAATTTATCAACAATGGGCTTTACGAAAGTGTTAAGATTGGAAATCAATGCAGATTTATTTTTGAATTCCAACAATTTTAAAGGGAATAAACATAAATAGCCCTTTTTGGATATAACGAAAAAGGGTTGTCAAAGCGTCCTAGGCTTTGCGAAATGCTCGAGCTTGTGACTTAGATACAGTCTCAAAAGTACCTTTGTATCATTTACTGCCTACCGGTTCACAACCGATTTGAACCGATTTATAAATCACTCTAAAAATACCTTAGTAGTAGGGTAAGTGTGCCAAATTCCGGCCAGCTTGCAATTCCGGCCACCTTTTTTGTTCCTCGAATTTCCATAAATTTTTAGTTGATACATACTCTAGAGATTATACAATGCTAAAGAATAACAAAAAAATTAGCTTTGACAAACGAGAAGACGTGAAAAAGACATTGGAAGAATTCCCGAAGGGCAAGGGACTATGAGAATGAATGTGACCGAAATAGGAGACCAAAGCTATGTTTACATTTTTATTCATTTTAAGATGTATTAAGAATGATTTTAAAGTAAATAAAGACGATAAACAGGCTAGAAGGTTCCAAACAATGCTCCATAAGAAAAAGGAATAAAAAAATCAATTTGTATTAAAAATATTACATTTCAAACTTGAGACTTTGGCGCTTGCATGCAACTATGCCGAAATTTGGCACATTTACCCTAATTCTATTTATATTCAAAAAAAATTAAAGATTTTTAACTGATTTCTTACTGATCCATAATCGCTTAGAATTTGTTTAGATATGTCATAAATTTTAAGACCTTCCCAACGAGCCCAAACATGACCGCATTTGATTGAGAAATACGCTCTTTAGAGTCATTTTTTCCTTTAACCATGAAAAACGTTTATTAAGAATAAATCAACGATATTTTCGTACATGGGCGAATATCAGTCTAGGCAACCTGTAAAACATTAAAAAAAATTAAAGAAGTCGCATGGCCCGTTTTGGAGCAATCGTAAAGAAACATGGGGGAGGGAAATGAACGACCTGTTAATGGTTCTGTGTCAATTTATAGGGGAGGCTTCAAAGATCCCAAGTCTGTATCTCTAACCGTTTGGTCTCTAGAGCTATCGGCAGCTGGACAGGATTAGATCATTAAATGGACAGACGGCCAAACAGCGTATTTTCATTTCTCAGAAATTGCCTGAAACACGAAGATATGTCACCAGTTAAGTCAGCATTTGTCGTAACTTCCTTTTACAACTTTTTATGAGACGAAATTTTCAGTTCAGATTTACCAAGAAACCATGTTTCTTGGTATCCCTATAGCCAACGGCGGCAGTGATTCCATTGGATTTCCATCAGCCTTATCTGCCATGTCCGCTGATTTTACCGCTAAAAATCCGCGTGGAATTCCCTGGATTTTACCGCTCAAAATCGGCGTAAGCTTCCGAGTTGGATTTTGACGCTAAATTTCTTCCTAGCGTTCCATGGACGTTTGTGAAACTCTGTATAGGACCGTCTAATAAGAAGTTTAGAGTTTCCATGGACTTTTCTCCGACGAATATTTCCACGGCTTTTCCTATGGATTATTAGCGTATAATCGGCAGTCAGCCCTTTAAAAATTTGGAAAAATCCTCTTTATTTCCACGAAATTTCCATGCAACGGCCTTAGAGGCTTCCGTGGTTTAATATTGCGGAATTCCACGACTTTTCAAGTGGATTTTTAAATATATTTTTCTTCAAAATAATTTCAAAAATTAATTAAAAATTTCGTGGAACTTTCATAGAGAATTTCCAGAAAAAAAACATCCACAAATATGGACGATCAGTGCCAATTGGCAGCTTAGAACTTGGAGAGTGTTCATCTATCAGACGAACACTCAATTGTTCTACTTTTGAATTGAAAATATTGCTACCATATCGTTTATTTGAGTATGTCTAGCTCGCAAGAATTATAGCGTTAGGGCAAAAAATAAATGCAGAATTTTCGCGCTTACTTCCATGGAGTCTTGGTCGGAAAGATATCAGAAAATATACTCGGAATATTCAAAGGTAATTTTGAATCAATTTCCAGGGAATGCTCTCAGACATGTTGCAAGAAAATTCCTCGGACTTTTTTTTCAGGAAATCCACGCGAAATAAAGCTGATAACTCCGCAGAATTCCAAGCGGAATATTAGCGTTTATTTCCACGGAAACTCTCGCGGAAAAATAGAAGATAAATTCCAGGGAATTTTCTGTTACAGTGAATCTTTGCGGCCGATCGGCTACAGGGATTGGTCGAAAACATGTCGTGCGATTTTTTCAGAGAAAGGTGAGGGGAGGGGGAAAAAGTAGGGACATATTAATGGTCCCAGAGTCAACTTATGGGGGGGGGGTCCCCCGAAGGTCCCAAGTCTCTATCTCTCACCACTTTGCACTTAATTTAGATTGAAAATAAAACGGAAAAAATAAGACATTTTTAATACATTCGTTCCTTAACTTATCATAAAGACTGGACTCCAAATTTTAGTGCTGAACATTATCAATAGTTCTTCACAAGAGATAATTTACCAACAAACTTTCCCTTAATCCCAGTTTTTTCACAATCGTATGACTTATTTCGGTACAAGAATTTTTCCCAAACGTACGACTTATTTCGGAACGGAAGGAGTAATAAATTTTATGATCTTTAAACTCACGTGTGCCCTAGTTGACCAATAGTAGGATACCGTACTAGGTCCGGTCGCCGTTGTTCTTCAATTGCCAGCCTCAATTTCTTCCTGTGCATAGGATGACTGAGGCCCAAACCTGCTTCCAACTCTGCATCAGATAACTCAAGCAACACCTTTCCACTTTTCACATTTTCCGAACATCTTACACTGTACTGTGGCATTCCAAGAGCAACTTCCAACCATGCCAATACTTGTGACGCCCTCCAACGCTCCATTGGAGCTGCTGATGCTTCTCGCAGCAGACGCAGCTTCTCCGCATAGCCTTCCTCTGTCAAAGGACTCCAGCCACATTCTGACACAGTTGAATTGTCAGCATCTTGTGAAGCATTCCGAGCTCGTTGTCGAGATCGGGCAAATACTTTTGAAATGCTGCCCCATGTGCTGCCACGACCAGATCGTCCCAATGTTCCTGTACTCTTTCCCGTTAATCGTCTGCCCAAAAATGTACTTCCATCACCATCCAAAGAAGCACCCAATTGCTCCACAGAACGACTACCCACAGTCGTATCTGTGTTGTCGACAGAACGTGAGAAAGCACTCGAGTTCAGTGGTGACAATGTCGGACTGCGCTCCTTCACAGGGGTCCCATCTACCATCCAACAATAAAAAATAACAATTCTCATTAATTACTGAAATTAACACAGCAAATTGGTAACATATTCTTCTTATTAGGACTCTATAAATTACAAAAAAAAACTCACGTCATAACTTAGAGGAAACTGGGGCAACACCAAACACGGGGTAGCACCAAACACTGCGATTTTTTAATCAGATATTCAACTTCGGAAGACCAGACTTATAGAAATTTATAGGCATTTAGAAATGCTTGTCCACGGAAGAAATGGTAAAGATAGTCCAAGTAGTTTAAAAATAAAAATTAGTGTTTGGTGGTACCCCGTGTTTGGTGGTGCCCCAGTTTTCCCTATACATAAAAACTTATGTTTAATCAAATACCATGTGCGGCAGAACCTAGTTAAGTATAAAATTTCCCAGTAATACATGTTATTTTCAAGTCTAAATAGCACCTAAATATTGAAACAAACACTGTAATAAAAAAAAGATATTTTCAATAAAACAATTTCTCTAATAAAACTCCAGAACTTAGCAAAAGTAAGGAGTTAACAAAACCAAAAAACAAATTATTTATGGCTGTTTCATTATTCGTAAGATATTAGTTAATTATTTTTCTTTTTATAAAATTCGCGAAAATCATGCGATTTTAATAAAGGCTTCAATTATTTTAAAAACTAAATTATCAAAATAGAAAACATTTTAATCAAAATAAAATTCTAAATGAACCCAAAGTATATTTTATTCAATTTAGGAAAAAACTTGAATTTGGTTGGACTTTCTAGCTGAGATTCTTTACAATTTCTTATGGCTCCTGGTTAACCTTGTTTTTTAATAACCTTGTTTTGTAATAAAAAGGAACGTCATGTCCTTTGAGATTCTCCTGAACCTTCAAGATTTAAAGAAGTTTGTGTAATAAATTTGGAAAATAAACAAATATTGTAATTTTGAGCTTTGTTTTTAAAGTATTTTCTAAATTTAATAAGTCGTCAGTTAAATCAGCATTTGTCGTAACTTCATTTTTGCGATTTTGTGATAAATACATATATAGAATCAGCGTAATTTTGTTTAATAAACTCACTTGAGAAAAAGAAACTTTTATAAGCCCATTAAAAATTATTTTAAACAAACATTGTTGTAAGTGCCCTTAATTATTGAAAATTATCAGAATTTGTCGTAATTTCCATTTTTGGGGAAGTTACGACAAATTTTCATACAAAATTTTCTCTAATCAACATTTGCCGTAACTTCTTTTGCTCGTTTGCAAAATGTAATATTTCTCAACAAAACGTTCACAAATTCTTCCAAATATCCAAAGGCTGTGCGAATAATGCAACATTAAATCATTTTAATTCAATATTTGTGAGAAAAAAGTAAGAAAAAATCCCTGCCCAACTGTCATTAATTCAAAACAAAACAAGCGACACGGCGCACATAATTTATTCAATAAAATTTTATGAAATAAAGGCTTTTAGGGACAGGGATAAGAGTTTAATTGATTAATTTAGTCAAATAAAGGCGCTTTTTATCACTAGAGTTACTGAAAATGATATAATGCATTTTTGAAAATTGGCGTAACTTCCAAGATCTCCATACATTGGAATTTACGGCTTTATAAACGATGGAAGTTACGATAAAATCATATTGTGTTTCTCGAGTTAACTTACAGTTTATTAGTGCCAGTTTTATTATTTTGACTCAAAAGTATCGCATTCGGGACTCATTTTTAAGAAAAATAATGCTGAACTGAAAATTTCGTTTCCTGAAAAGTTGTCAAAAGGAAGTTACGACAAATGCTGATTTAACTGACGAAGTGTTCCCAAAATAATTTAGTACCGCTATGTCAGAATCCATTGTCAGTTTAAAATTTTTCCAAAACTTATTTGCTCACCATTACTTTTTTAAATCAAGCATGGTCATTTAAACTAAATAGTAGGGGAGACTGGGGCAAAAAGTTGCAAAACGGACATTTTATTTTTTTACAAGCTACTCGACCGCTTCAAAAATTTCTAATTAGCGCAGTTTTATAGGAAATTTACCGCTCTACAACTCTGTGAAAGTAATTTTCCTATATTTTGTAAGGAAATACGTTTATCGAGCCGTTTTCTAAAAGGTAATTTTGTGACTATTCTCAAAAATGCTGGGACAAATAGTACCAGACATAGGGTATTATCATATTTTGATTCGCTTCATTACGGGCTTCCACAAATTTGAAAAAATACCTAGAGGACAAATTTTCATAGAAAATTTATTCATCTACACCTTTGTAAAACACCGTTTTCTCTGCGAGAAAAATGAGAAATCGAGAAAAGCGCTTTTCAAGCTATTTTAGAAAAAAAAAACACGCAAAAGACTGCAAATCGTTTGACCAATACAAACAACAAGCGGCGAGACATGATAATGATGTTTCTTTTCGCCGTGAGACATCTGAAATTGCTTCTCTTTTTGTTACTTTTTGCATTATACCTTTTGTTACTTTTTACCCCAAGTGGCAATTTTTAATAAAAGGATTTGTGGAGAAAAGAACTTTTGTGAAATTCTAAAATAGATCGCGGATTCGTATTCAAAAAAATCCAAATCATTTGAAAATATTCACCAGTGCATCAATTTTTGAAAATAAGTAGGTAATAATTGATATCTTCTGCAAGGAAAATATTTCAAAAATAGGGCTAAAAATTTCGATATTTTTTATTTTCTAAATTTCTTCTTCGAATTTTAAGAAACTTACGACATTGAAGAAGATCTATGGAGGCTATCTAGAAAAAAAATTGAGCCGCCATCTTTTTTACCATGGAAGATATTGAATTTTGAATTTTTCGATTTGTGACTTTTTGCCCCAGTCTCCCCTATCAAAAATCTGTATTAAAGGCTACATTAACTCGGCTCTCTTGTCACCAGTATGCCTTTCTAACCTTCTCTAAAGGGGAGTCAGTAAGAAAAATCAAAATATCAAAATGACCCTATCTCTGACATAGTATTTGCTTCAATTTTTTTTTAAATGCGCATAAAACCAGCTTTTAAAAAATACCATTTCTTTTTGAGTTTCGGGAAGATAGTTACTAGCGAATTTGTAGATAAATTGGCGATAAGAATATGCTGATTAGAAATATCTCAAATCTGCTAAGCTCATAAAACCATAATATATTTGTTTTGTCACATTTTCCTCCAACTTCCTCTATATTTGCCATGAATATAATTTATTGAGTTCTGAATTGCCTATTCTCTCTACCAACAAAATTTGATTTTTATCGAGAGTTTCGCTATATTTTTCATATTTATCTTTCTTATTCAGTAACCATCAATATTCAATTTCTCCGTAACTTCTAAATGAAGAACGGAATGATACTTGGTTAATATGCATATATGTATAATTTCAATTATAATATCAATCTCCTTAATTTAAATGATTTTAATGATTCGTATAGCAGAGGAATTCGTACAGATGTCAGAAGCACACATTGAATAATTAACTCATTTTATGGTAATTGGTAGATAATTTGAATCTACTCACATTGATACATATTGTGTTGACTAGAGACGAGTGATATGTTATCTGGGTCCATTGTGAGGCACATCCCATTCTCGCATGGACCATCGCTGAGGTTCAAATCGCCGGCAGCACTATCCTTATCGCTGCTCCCTGCATTTTGCAAATAAATTTCATAGTATGAGAACCCTTTCTCCGCAGCGTTTTGGCATTTAAATTGAGCTGGAGGATTGTGGTTTAGGGAACATATCATATCCCCCTGTTTTGCGCCAATTTTGCTCTTTGCTCTACAAATTGTGAAAGATTCACACTCAAAGTACCTCTCCACACAAAAGCATCTCTAGCAAAATGTTCACTTTGTGGGTTGCTCTTGTATGTTCAGAGGGTACAGTTTCGAGTTGAAACTTGAGGGACAGTTTTGATAAAAGATTATTTATTCATATTTACAAAATCTATATATAAAAAAGAACATTTTCTGGTCTATCTAAAATATGAATATCAACTCTGTATTTTTTTTATTGTGACGACCACTTAAATAGAACGAAAACATCATGTTTCAAATTCATTTTCTTGCTGTTGAAAAAAAAAACAACTTACAACTTTTAATGCACCCTAATTTTCGTACAGTAACAAAAACAAGACACCCTTAATCTCTTTCCACATTCAACTTGCCCACAGACGAGTGGCAAAATAACAGCAATACAAGTAGGTTCTATTGGGAAAATTATGCGACTCTGCAGTGTAATTTCCCCGCAAAATTCGCACAATGCTCTTCCCAAAAGAAAAAAAAAAAGAAGAGAAACAACGTGGAAAAATTGTTTTTCCAGCATATAAAAAATAGCTACACCAATTGCTGCTATTTCAGCTAAAATGATTACCCAAATATGGTTTAATTATTCAAAATATGCCTCTAGAGATGTATGAGGGGATGACTGCAAAAAAAAATATTCGGACGCGTCTGTGGGCAAATAAAATAAAATGAATGTAAAATTAATTAATAATCCGAGTTGAAATCCAATAAAACTACCCATTTAAATTAATTTATCTGTAAATTATTGATAGAAGATCCGTAGTAAAAGATCAGTTATTCGTTTAAAACATTTTTGATTTTTAAAAACTAAAATTAGGGGAAGTGTGCCAAATTTCGGGAAGCTTCTAATTTCGGCCACTTTGAGTGTAATTTCGGCCATGCAAATAAATTAATTAAAATTATGTATGTTATCTTCGAAAAGTCAATGAATTCATTTTCCTTTTAAATATTTATTCATTTTAGGATGTATTAACACAAAGACCGTTAAATGCATGTAAAAATGCGTTAAGTTGCATTGCAAAAACTCAATGTGGAAAGAGTCTTACTCAAAAAATGTGACAGATCGATTGTGTTTCTAGTAGTCTTACGATTTGTAATCAAGTGCAAAAGGTTTTCCTTCGGTGTTTTTCATGAAAATTGATTAGTTTTCATTAAAGATTGTTTCTGTTTATGTTAATAGTGAATCAATCTTTAAATTTCGGGTAAAATTTCCCAGCTGGATTCTCTATTTCGCGTGAAAAAGTATATACTTTGTGAGCGTCTCTCCGGTGGGGTAGTGTTGCCTATTCCGGCAACATCTTTTACTTTCCTAAATTTCTTATTCATTTTGTGGTTTTTTTTTCAATTTCTGAGTTCTACAATGTCCAGAGAAAAAAACCATCGCTTCTATGAAAAAGATGATGTGGAAAAGGCCTTGGAAGAGTTCAGGAAGGGCAAATTGCTACGGGAATCTGCGCGTAAATTTGAGATGCTACTCTTCAGGTCTTCAGGACAAACTACACGGAAGATCTCAGGACTTGTGGATCATATAAACGTATTAAACTCGTCCCGTATGACGTTTTGAAATTTTCTATCCGTTGCTTCACAAAAGGTGGTCAGAAAAAAGGTGGCCGGTATTTCACTCGTGGCCGGAATACTACCCAAAGCAATGTCCATATTATTATTAATTTTTCAATATTTCAGGAAGTGATTTAAAGAAAACAAAGATGATAAACCAGTTTTCAAGGTTCCACACAACCTTCCCGAAAAGGAAGTAACAAAAAATATCAATATGAATTAAAAATATTGCATTTCAAACTTAGGACTTCGGTGCTTATATGCAACTATGCCGAAATTTGGCACACTTACCCTATGTTCATTTTGATTTTAATGTAAAAATATACATAAGAGATCTGCTTATCACTAACTTTTTGATATGTGTAATATTTTATGATTTTATACATCTCCTAAGGACCTCGACAGACATAAGGATTAGCCGAGAGACGACTCAGCGTAATTACATTCGAAATATTAGTTAAACCACATTTCTATCATTTTCCACTAAGCAGTCACTCGACTTAAGTCGTAAGTGTCTCAAGGACTTAAAGACTATTACAAAATTTACTAAAATAAGAAAAAAAAAACGATTCAAAAAAGATTTAAATAAAGCTAATCTGTAGGGGAAAGTGCTCTCCCTTCCAACGCTCATGCCTTCGAATAATGTGAATTTCTTTTGTTTTTCATAAAAGATTTACACTAAATTATCACGGAATTATCAACAATTGATGATAAGCCAAGAAATATTTGAAAGAAATGTGTATGTCTCTTAGGAAAAATAAAAGAAAATTCACATTATTCGAAGGCATGAACGTTCGAAGAGAGAGTAGGGTAAATTAAGCTAATTCAAAACCTCCTCCAAATGGAAATTTTTCGCTACTCCAAATGGAAACGTCACTGTTTTCATGATATACTAAATTACTATATATATATATTTTCTATATCTCGGTTTCATTATTTAGTTACTTTTGCTCCAAATAAAGCGAAAATCCATTCATTTCATAAATTTTAATTTGGTAATTTCTCAGAAAAATTAAAAGTGTACCTTTTCACCATTGAATTTTTCATCGATCGACCATGTTTTTCAAAGAAAAACACAATGAGGTAATTGTTGTTTATTCGTTTTGTTTAACATTTAAGTCATATTTCTGGCTAATATTTGTTAAATTAAGTGTTTAATCTTTATTGTTAACAGTAAGCGAAGTTTTCAAATGAAATAATTACCTATTTCGTGAACAAAAAGAGTTTTTCTGAAGTGTCTGCAAATGCTTCAATAGGAAACCCCGGAAATATGATTTTTTGGAGAGATTTTCTTATTGTTTTAGATGGGAAAAGAGAAAAGACCAAGAATAAGAACAAATCCTGAACTCAGGAGCAACTCAACAAGGTTTTGGAAGTCTTTCGTCGCGGTTTCACTTACACTGTTTGTCTCCAATTAGAAACTTTCTCTTGTCTCCATTTAGATTAATATGTTTCCAATAGAAGCATTTTACACTGGGGTATTTTTCTTGTATTTAAGAAGTTTTCAAATTATATCTAAAGAATTTTCACTAAACAGTAACATTCTAGAAGAGTCAAGGAGCAAATTTATGTAATTCTCTTCAGAAAAAATATGAACTTAATGTGTTGAATCTTCTGTCAAAGTTAATGCGTCTGAAAATGGTTTTGAATTAGGACATTTACCCTACTTTCCCCTATTTCAAATTGTGTTTCAACCATGAATGATTCGAAGTTATCGATTTTAACAAAAATAAAAGCTTTTCTATTATCGCTTATTCTATTTTAATTTTTTTTGTTAGTATTTTTTTAATCAGATAGTATTTTGTATCCCATCAAAATTACCTCGTACAGTCGAATCCGATCCACCAACAATGCTTCCGGGGAATCCTGCCGTAAGATGAGACAAAAGACCACTGGAAGGTGGTGTCAATGGGGGTGGCATAGATATGAGACTCTCCTGATCTGACATGCAGCCAGACAGTTGACGTCGAGCTTCCTGTAACTGTTCTTGCGTTCGCTGAAGTTGAAGATCTCTGGCATTTAGCTGTGCTGCTAATACAAGTGATCTTTCAGCTTCATCTCGGGCATGCTTCATTAGAGACCATCTTTCCCTTTCCCGTTCACTGGTCATTTTAAGTGCTGTGGACTCGTTGTCCCGAAGTCTCTGTAGAGAAAGTGATCACATTACATATATCTTATGAGTCTGTCTCCAAACTTCCTTGAGTAAAATCCCGAAAAGAAGTTTTCAGAAAAAAACCACATTTATGGGAGACGAAAGTTATGCTGACCAAAGAGATAAATGGGAAAATTGATGTCTTACTTGTTCATAGTTTCGAATAAAATCCCTCAGCTCCTGCTCCTTGTCGTGAAGCGATGAGCACAGCTGTTTTACGTGTCTCAGCAAATCCGCCTTGTCTGACCGCAGTTTCTTCCGTTCGGAGCGCAAATCTGCACACATGCGAAGAACAATGTATCAAGAAATTGTTTTTCAGGCTTTGGCAATGAGTCTCTTACGTGTAATTTGCTCCCTTGCCATTCTCAACTCCACTTCAAGTCGTTCCATTCGCCCACTGGAACCCCCATCCGTGGAATGAGCATCAAAACTGTTATTGTCCGATAAATCTATACCACCAATGGCACCGTCTGGCGAGATCTCCAGTAACTTTTTAAGCCGAGAAATCTCAGCAGAGAGACGCTGATTCTCCACCTTCAGTTTAGATGATTGTGGGGAGTCTAAAAAAAACATATATAAGGATCTATATCGCGATGTTCTTCATATATTGAAATATTTTCTAATAAAATTTACTATTATAGGGAAAGTGTGCCAAATTTCGGCATAGTTGCATGCAAGCGCCAGTCTCAAGTTTGAAATGTAATATTTTTAATACAAATTGAATTTTTTTTTGTTACTTCTTTTTAAAGAATGTTGCTTAGAACCTTGTAGACAGTTTATCGTCTTTATTTTCTCCATAATCACTTTTAATACATTTTAAAATTAATAAAAATGTATACATAGCATTGGTGGCCTATTCCGGCCACCTTCATTCTCGTAGTTCCTTGGCCCTTCCGGAATTCTTCCAATGCCTTTCTCAGATCATCTTGCTCGTCGAAGCTATATTTTTTGTTATTTTTTGCATTGTATAATCTCTAGAGTATGCAAAAACTAAAAATTCATGGAAATTTGAGGAACAAAAAATGTGTCCGGAATTGCAAGCTGGCCGGAATTTTGTACACTTACCCTATGAAAAAGAAAACACTGGAAAAATACTCACCTAAATCATCAAAACTGTCCAAGTCAGGCTTATCCACTGTAGTCCTGAATGAGTCCACCGTATTGTCGTCTTTCCCATTAAGTGTATCAGTCTCACCATGGCTGTTGTTGGCCTCCTCTGTAACTTCCTCGCCATTTTCTGACCCCTTAGCATCCACATCATCAACACACCTCTGTGCTCCGTCTGGAGAAGAACTGGAGACGGATGTAGCATTGTTCTGCTTCTGGGTTGGTCTCAGATTCGCATTGTTGGCTGCATCTACCAACTTTGGCGCCTTCTGAAATGTGACATTATACCAAAATCAAATGAGAGAGTTTCCATTCATAAGAAAATACTAGGCAGACAGGATAAGGGTGGGAAAATTCTAAGGAAACAGGTGTCTCTCATTTCAATATTGTTTCAGGCTGTTACATAAAATTCTCTTCGTATCCTTCATTTTGAGGTGAATGATCTGCGAAAGAATCTTGTGGAGGGAGTAGAAAACGGTGGATATATGGAAAATTGTATATGTGCAAAAAAAAATATTAAATTATATCCCTCCAACAGATGTGAGGCAAAATATATTGCCACTAAATCACGAGATGAACTTTTCAAGTCGGTTAAAGATATATATGCCAAAAACTTTTTTATGTTAAAGCTACCCATTTGGTATTAAAGCTGCACAATTTGTAGCATACTTTTGCAGTAGATACTAGTCTAATGGTTTTTCTCCATGAAATTTCAAGAAAAGTTTGTACAGTGAATTTTTGCGTGAAATAGGCCAGAATGCTCTATGAATTTCCATTGCATACACGTCGTACATTAAAAGTATGAATGATAAGAAAGACTGAATATTATTATCCTGAGCTACTATCTACAATTGGAGTATTATTCCTAATTTATCTACCGGACTAAATTCATTTACAGAACCTTTAACCATTTCCTGAAATTCTGATAGTTTTGGTACTTGATAGACCATTCTGGCATGTCTCCAAATCCGCTTTCACCTCAATTTTCACTTTTTTTGTAGTTCTGGCAATAAGTTCTTTTTAACATTAGGGGAGACTGGGGCAAAAAGTCACAAAACGGATATTTTATTTTTTTACAAGCTACTCCAACGCTTCAAAAATTTCTAATTAGCGCAGTTTTTAGGAAATTTACCGCTCTACAACTTTGTGGAAGTAATTTTCCTCTCTTTTATAAGGAAATACGTTTATCGAGCCAATTTCTAAAAGATAATTTTGTGACACAAAATTATCTTATATTATTAATTATTATTAATTATTATTAATTATTATTAAGGACAAATTTTCATAGAACATTTATTAATCTACACCTTTGTAAAACACCGTTTTCTCTGCGAGAAAAGTGGGAAAACGAGAAAAGCGCTTTTCAAGCTATTTTAGAAAAAAAACACACAAAAGACTGTAAATCGTTTGACCAATGCAAACAACAAGCGGCGAGACATGGTAATAACGTTTCTTTTCGCCGTGAGACATCAGAAATTGCTTCGCTTTTTTGTTACTTCTTCCTCTATACCTTTTGTTACTTTT
This sequence comes from Phlebotomus papatasi, assembly GCF_024763615.1. Lineage (NCBI taxonomy): Eukaryota > Metazoa > Arthropoda > Insecta > Diptera > Psychodidae > Phlebotomus > Phlebotomus papatasi. The sequence goes on from NC_077223.1 coordinate 48,573,998, forward strand.
TACCCCAAGTGGCCATTTTTAATAAAAGGATTACTGGAGAACAGAACCTTTGTGAAATTCTAAAATGGATAGCGGATTCGTATTCAAAAAATCCAAATTATTTAAGAAATATTCACCAGTGCATCAATTTTGGAAAATAAGTACACTCGACTCTTCGTTATCCGGCTAACGTGGGGACAAAATGACATTTTGGTTTTTTGAATCTGGTCAACGTTTTTTGCATTTTCTGCTGTGGGAATTTGTTTTCTGTCGAAGAATTTTCATTGTGGTGTATTTATTTTTCATTTCGTAGCACGATTGTGTGTCAAAAACTTTGATAAAATGAAAATAACACATTAATTCACTATGGACAAATTGCATGTTTTGTAAAAAAAATCGTTTTGAATACATCAACCGCCAGCGTTTGGCAGCTGTCATCCGGATAACGAAGTACCGGATAACGAAGAGCCGAGTGTAGGCAATAATTGTTATCTTCTGCATGGAAAATATTTCAAAAATAGAACTAAAAATTTCGATATTTTTTATTTTCTAAATTCCTTGTTCGCATTCTAAGAAACTTACGACATTGAAGAAGGTCTATGGAGGCTATCTATAGAAAAAAATTGAGCCTATCTTTTTTACCTTGGAAGATATTGAATTTTGAATTTTTCGATCTGTGACTTTTTGCCCCAGTCTCCCCTACCAATAAAGTATCTTGTAACTCGTAACTTCCAGAATTATAAATTTACAAAAGGGAGAATGAAACAGTTTCATACAATTTAACAAGTATCATGTATACATAATTTATGTTTATTTAACAAAATAGTATAGGGAAAGAAAGCTGAACTTCGTGACATTCCTCACTTGATCCAAGACTCAGTCAATTAAACAATCAGCAACAAAAAAATAACTAAACGATTTTTAAATTTTTTTTCATAAAAACTTACTGATTCAGTCGAGATTTGCTTAAGTGATGCGTTGATTTTATCAGGATTACGAGGAGGCGGTTCTGGTGGTTCCGAAGCAGCCATTGTTGAACCTGAATTCCCATTTATTTGCATCGAGATCCCTTTTATCACCACCTTGTCGTTAGAATTCTAGTCATTTTCCACCAAACATCTTTAGGTGAATTTGAAGTTATTTCTTTTTTCTCAGTACTGAATACCTGTAAAAGATGGTATATTTTACGTTCAGAGACAAACTATTTCTTTACTTTTTAATCAATAAAGTTGTGTAACTTTGGTTTCAAAGAAAGTAATCACATTGTGTACAACACAACTATTTGTAGTATTTGTTTGCAAAAATTGTTTCCAAAGTATCTATATGAGAGAAATCGCTTTTATAATATTGTGTGCCAAACAAATCTTGAAATTTCGAATTGTTTTGCATTGCGTGACACAAACAAGAAAATCCCTATGATTCTCCCCTTGGCGTTTTTTCGTTTTCCCATATCTATTTGAACCCTTAAATCGGACTCCGTTGGAAAACTCATTCTCGTCATAAAATTGGTTTTCAACAATATTCACCCCTTACTCCGGACAGCACTCTCGAGAGCCGAAAAAGACTGGGAGGTTTTAGAACCCTCCTGGCTTGGCGAAATGGTGTCGTTTTTCAGGGCGCTTCAAGTGCTCGATTTTGCCTTCTACATGTGATACACAACATAACGAGGATAATAATGATTATGAGTGTGAAGAAGTCATTCACTGGAACACCACTTGAAAGGGCCAGTCGAGGGGTGAATCCACCACCCCACAACGTCAGCTGAAAATCAGTACAAATTACTTCTCTAAATATTTTTTTTTCTCTCTACAATGTTTTCATTTTTTCTCGTCAAATTAATAAAACAAAAATACAGTCCCTTTTTGTATTGAACATTTTTGCACCTACATCAACATTATGGACTAATTTATATGTGGTTATGTGCAAAAAAAGTCCATTCTATCGATTTTCACTTAAATAAATTCAGCACATTTTGTTGTCATTTCAACAAACACCAGCAATATTCAATTTCAATTAAAATAAATTCTTAATGGAGCGAAAATTAATTTGAAGAAGAAAATTAAATTAGGGCATGGTACTCGTTTTTGGTTCGACGATGGAGGATGGAAACAATCCCACAAGAAGAATGCAATTATATGGTAAACTTCAATCGTTCAACTTTTGGGGATCTTTCGGCGATGCAATTAATTACAATTTTATACAATTTGGAATTTAATTAGAGGCAAATAAACGCTTATGAAAAGTTTTACCATTATACCATACTCTCTCATGCTGATGTGGGATAATTTTTTCTGAAAATTTTATAACGAACTTCATGAAAATAATCAATAAAGTAACTCATTTATTTTTCATGGATGCGAAAAACGTTAAAAAACACTCCTGAGAAATTATTAAAATAAAAAATTGTGACTTAAGTACTAAAAATAAGCATATAAGGTTTTCCACATCGCCTAATTTCTGTACAAACAAGATCTTTGGAAAAGTTTTGATTCCATATTGCATATTAGGAGCAGTTAGGGGAGATCGGGGTAAAATTAGCCAGCAAATGAAACTTTTTTCGCTCATGATTTGTGAAAAAATGATAAGGTTTGTCTAATGTTTTTATGTTTTATAAGTAGCATTAGGATATTGGCTGTATAAAACCGTTTACTTTAAAGTTCAAAAAATCCTTGTCTTTTTCTAGAGAGGATAATGAAAAAACTATGACACATTGTCTACAAGTACCCCGGTCTGGGCAGATATAACCACTTTTGGGATACTAATTGCCACCAGTGTTCCGGGCGAAATTTTACACTGGAGATACCAAATATTGTTTCGCTTGATATACTGAAGCCCACTGATGCTAAATATGTCACTTAAACCTAAAGAAAAGGGCTTTAGCTGACTTTTTTATGACATTTTTGCGGCAAAATTGCGGCAAAATTGATGTAAACATCCTGAAAATATCTATTTCACAAATTGCTCATTCGAATGGCATATCAATAGTATTTTAATAATGGAATATCAATAGTATTTTTTCATCTAACAATTATCCATGTATTAGTGAAAAATTATTGATAGTTTTAGCCCGCCACAGAAGAGTGGCTACATCTGCCCCGAGGGCTGTTTCAGTGTTTATCATCTTATATAAAAAAGAAGATAATTATTATCCAAGTGAAAAATATCTTTTAATTAATTTTATTAAACCAGAAACGAGGTAAAACTATATCATCTTGACTAGAAACTCAGAAAACCAAATGCCGGTCCAAAAACTGTAACATCAAAATTACAATTTTATACCCATTTTATAAAAATGCTTCTAAATTGTAGGAAAACAGGATCAGACTTATAAATATTTCAGGAAATATAGAGATGTGTTCCTACTTTCATTAAAAAATGCTTTGCTCAATGTACATTTTAAGGGAGACGAGAAAATTCCATTGTCTAATTCTACCCCTGGCTAATTGTACCCCGGTTTCCTCTATAGCTAAAAATTTAAAAAATTACTGCAATTTCTTGTTTTTTGGAAATTCCACACTTTCAGGAACAATCTGAGGACCGTGTTACAGGTTCATCGGGTGCTTCACTCAAATAGCAGTGAAAAACTAAATTCAGTCAGTAAGAATTTAAATTTAGTTAGTAATGGCTCCTGCACACCTTTTAGATCAGGAAAATTTTATAATGTCGAAAATCATATTCCTTTCTTTCTCGAACATTTTGCATATGTCTATCTCACTAAAATTGTAGTTACTTTGTTGCTCGTATTATTAAACGGATTAGAGTTTTATTAACTACAGTGGGTGTCAATAGTTTGTTGCCTAATGGATTTTTGAGAAATCAAGTGAAAAAAATGATAGAAAAAAATTCTTTTCCAAAATTTTCTTTTTGCAGATGAGTTCTTTGTAATCCGTAGATATTATTTATAGTTTTCAAAAAAAATAATTAATTTTATTTCATATCAAAAATAATTGTTTCCCAAAAGTAGGTCATTTTTAAAAAATCAAAAGTTTGTTGCCTCATTAAAAAAACTAATTCAAAATGGTGAAAACGTGCAACCAACTTTATGTAAACCGGTTACATTTTAAGCTTATGTCATTTGAGAGGCAAATGGTGGATTTGTACATTTTTAAGGCTGTCAATGGTAAATATATAGGTGTAAGAGTGATGATAAATAACAAGAAATAATCAGTTTTTTTGATAATTCATAATTTAGGTTATAATGGCAAATTACAAAAAGTTGAAAGGTGGGATATTGTCCAGAGATACTGCTGGAAGGAATCGGCGTCGCTTAATTGCCAAATTTTATGGAAATTCATGAAAAGTTAAACATAAAATGATCAAATATTATAGTGATGAGGCACGAGTACATTTGAAAAACGCTACTGGTAGACCCAGGGTTTTGACTCAGAGAGTGGATAACCGCATTCTAGGTATCTCTGATAGTAACCCCATGATGTTTGCTTCAAAAATTCAGAGTCGACCGGTTACAGAAGGCATACAGGCTTCAAAACCAACCGCAATTGAATGAAAGTGGTAAGAATAATTACTTGGTTTCCAGGTTTCCATTGGTAAACAAAACCAATCTGGTTAAAAGGTTGTAAATTCACTTGGGACATGCTAAAAAAGTAAAAATACAACGTCTTACGCAGTTTGGTTTTGCTTACCAATGGAATCTTGCGAGCCAAGTACCTATTCTTATATTTTCTTTCATTTTGAGTTTGATTTTCGAAGCATTTGAAGCCTGTATGCCTTCTGTAACCAGCCGACTCTGAACTTTTGAAGCAAACATCATGGAGTTACTATCAGAGAAACCTAGAATGCGGTTATCCACTCTCTGAGGCGAAACCTTGGGTCTACCAGTAGCATTTTTTAAATGTACTCGTGCCTCATCACTATAATATTTGACCATTTTATGTTTAACTTTTCATGAATTTCCATAAAATTTGGCAATTAAGCGACGCCGATTCCTTCCAACAGTATCTCTGGACAATATCCCACCTTTCAACTTTTTGTAATTTCCCAATGTAACCTAAATTATGAATTATCAAAAAAACTGATTATTTCTTGTTATTTATCATTACTCTTACACCTATATATTTACCGTTGACAGCCTTAAAAATGTACAAATCCACCATTTGCCTCTCAAATGACATAAGCTTAAAATGTAACCGGTTTACATAAAGTTGGTTGCACGTTTTCACCATTTTGAATTAGTTTTTTTAATGAGGCAACAAACTTTTGATTTTTTAAAAATGACCTACTTTTGGGAAACAATTATTTTTGATATGAAATAAAATTAATTATTTTTTTTGAAAACTATAAATAATATCTACGGATTACAAGGAACTCATCTGCAAAAAGAAAATTTTGGAAAAGTATTTTTTTCTATCATTTTTTCCACTTGATTTCTCAAACATCTATTAGGCAACAAACTATTGACACTCACTGTACTTCCCCAGAAATTGAACAATAGGGTAAGTGTGCCAAATTTCGGCATAGTTGTATGCAAGCGTCAAAGTCTCAAGTTTGAAATATAATATTATAAATACAAATTGATTTTTTTATCCTTTCTTCTGAAAGAGTGTTGCCTGAAACTTTGTAAAGAGTTTACCGTCTTTATTTACTCTAAAATCATTCTTAATACATTTTAAAATGAATAAAAATGAATAGCTTTGGTGCCCTATTTCGGCCACCTTCATTCTCACAGTTCCTTGCCCTTCGGGAATTCTTGCAATATCTTTTTCACGTCATCTCGTTTGTCGAAGCTACGTTATTTGTTATTCTTTTGCATTGTATAATCTCTAGAGTACGTAAAATCTAAAAGTTCATGGAAATTCGAGGCACAAAAAAGGTGGCCCAAATTGCAAGCTGGTCGGAATTTGGCACACTTACCCTAAATGTTACCGTTACCAGTTACTTAGAAAACTTAAACTTAGGACAACTAAATGTTCTATATGAAAATTTTTTCGTATTTGATAAACTGGAAGAAAATGAATTTTAAGAATCTCCTCCAAAAACTGTCATTGCAAAAGTCTAGTACAATTTATTCTCTCAATCATACAGAAGATTGGAGAGTCACCATGAAAAACACATCAAAATTCAATTACAAGTCAGTGAAGAGGGCAATGGAGCCATTCGCGTTTTCCGCCCCCACAAAGAATAAATTTTTCCCAACAATATTTCCACATATTTTCCACCTGTTTCAACCGAATGACTTTCTATCGCCAAAAAATGGTAAATGCAATTTATATAATTATATGATTTGGATGATTTGTCTTTTTTTTTTTCAAGTATATATTCCCAACCAAAATAATATTTTATTGATTTGGAAGTTTACGTGAAGGTACAAATGCCATTTCTAATTATTCTGACAAAAAGAAACTCATGAATTAAATCATGGTCCTGCAAGTTCACTATTGCAGAAATTCCTTTGAACTGACATAAAAATATTTGGTTCTGCAGATATATATATTATAATTCGAAAACGCATGGTACTTCACCAACCTAATATTGATTTGATATAGGGGAGAAATTGTGCGCTTTCAAAGGTGAATTTTCCACAACAGAGAAATGTAGAGGGATAGGGCGATGACTCATCCACGTCAGAAGGGAAATCTCCCTCACCAATTTCCACGACAGACACCGTTCGCCGGGGTGAGATTCGAAGTTTTCCTCTCTACAAGGGAGTGTGAGAGGTGCTGCATTCGATTGCCAGATATCACGAGGAAATGCTATTATATGGATTGTAAGTAAAACAAGGGGGGCTGATACACAACATTCTGTCTCTCCCTTTCAATTTTATGGAAAATTCTTTACACTATCTCTCACCAAAACGTTCCCGGAATTTCAAATGATATTCCATTGACGCTATTTCTATTGAGGATTTTGTATTTGCAAAAGGATTGGTCAGCTGAAATGTATACATTTTCTCACTCTTTTTATCAGAATATTTAACGACATTTTTTTTCTATACTTTATGCTATTTGGTTGATATTTTTGAAGTCATGAAATTTCTTCATATTCACATGATACACAAAACACAACTCTTTTAGTGTAGGTATAAATTGACGGAGAGGAAATTGATGAAGAGTGCCTCTATACATTGCTCTGGAAATTCCCATTAGTTGAACTGCTGATTGAATTATACGAGAAATTCTTTTTAGTAACAAATTGTGTTCAAGTAAAAATCAGTAAGCAACAATACCATCGGAAATTAAAGTTTTATATGCCGTTTAATATTATTTATCTATTTTGTGCAGTGTCGCAAAATAAAATTTCTTGCTATCTAAATAATTAAACAAAAATACATATTTTTTGATTATTTTTTTGGTGATTTTTAATCAGTGTAAATGTATACGAAGGTGAAACCATTTCATATGAAATTCATAAAACTATCATGGGATTATAACCACTAAAACAAATAACCGTACAAACATTGTATATACTTTATAAAGTTCACAAGCACCACATAAAGTTGTGAATCGAAATGAGGTTGTGTAAAGTGTACAAAAAAGAAAAAGACCAAGAACTTATTAATCTGATTCTCGCTTGGGAAAGTGAAAGATCCGTCATTTTACTTAAAGCCTAAAGCATTTTTTTTTTAATTTTGCGAGATTTCTTGAGCTCCGAATAAACTCTGGCTAATCCTGAAAAATATTTAGCATACCAAATTCAACAGAAAACGATCAGTTCAAACTATCATATACATCATATACTTAAAAGTATAGGATCAAAGATTAGAACTTATTGTCATAAAAATTTTTACCTGATCCTTTATGGCTCCGGCACACTTTTTAGATCAGGAAAATTTCATGAAGTTAAAATTCGGATCCCTTTCTTTCTCGCATGTTTTGCATATGTCTATCTCATTCCCTCGCACTCTTCTTCATCTCTTAAACATCACTCCAAATTCAATATAGCTCAATCGAATTTGGGATGCGAAAGAATGAGATAGTCATATGCAAAATATATGAGAAAGAAAGGGTTTCGAATTTCGACCTCATGAAATTTTCCTGATCTAAAAGGTGTACCCGAGCCATTAGCACCAAATTTTATGTTTTACATGTTCAGCCTGAGTCCAATTTTGGGTGGTTTTAGATTCAGAATATATTCAGGTTTCATCCTGCATATTTTATCTCAATTCATTTTTTAAAAGATTTCTCATGGTTAACAGCTCTAGACCAAAATCTCTGTTGAATCGGTTTTAACATTTGATTTTAAAAACCTCTAATGATTCAACAGAATTTTCGTGCATAGGGTAAAGGCTCATAATTTTGTCCAGTCTGCTTATAAGCATCGAAGCATTGAAGTGCGATATTTTCAATACTAATTGACTTTTTTTGTTACTCTCTTTTCAGAAGGATTGTTTAGAAATTTTCGGTAGATTACTGACGGCAATTCCTATACGAAGGTCAAGGAGATGAACTCCCTCCGGATGCGTCAGGGGGTGCAATCCTTTCAGGACAGGAAAACACAAAATTCTTTGCCAAAGCTTTCGACGCTTCAACGCGTCTTCCTCAGTGGCTAAAAAGGCGGGAAATTTTATTTAGACAATGTTCTTACATTTCTTTGTCTTATAACTCACTCAAATCTGTGATTTGTCTCTGAAATTTTGTCCGCACTGTCTGTCTACTACTCCAAATGAGGATTTACTAAACATTAAAAATATATACATAACATAAATAACAATAATGTGCACGACTTTCTACAATTACTCTAATTTTTCACTATAATTACCAGGGAAAATTGTTGTTTAGAAACTTGCCAAGAGTTTATTGTCTTTGATTTTAATAAAATTAGTCTTAATACGTTTAAAAATGAATTGATATGTAGAGGTGAATTTGACTCTAAATTTGGATAACTTAGCTTTTAATTTGGACAACTTGGCTGTATATGTATTTGGACAGCTAATCCGCCTCAACTGGATGCCCATTGTTCTTCATTGCATGAACCAATCTTACCAAGTCCTCTTCCTATTCATATAAGGGAAACTTAGAATGTCACAAGAGGCCCGGAAACTTTTCATATCATTCATTAAAGTGAGTTGACTTCGGTACTCCAAGTACGTGCGGATTAGCGCATTCCTTGACCTTTCCGGGAGCCTATCAAGGCTTTTCTCACTACATCTCTTTCGTAGAGATGATGCTCCTTTGTTTCTCCAGGCATTTGTCCAACCTAGTCACCACAAAAGCTAAAACTTCACGAAATTTCGAGAGAAAACAGCTGTCCAAAATAAGGAGTAGCACCTCACGGTGAATCTCTTAGAAAATTTCCCATTTTTCACACGAAAAATCTAATTCACAAGGCAAATATCACTTAGGGTCAAATATACAAATTACTATCAACGTGAATCAACACAATATTCAATGAATATTTAATAATATCACTCAAAAAAGGGAAGAAACATTGTTAGTACTTCACCACAGCTAAATAATGACCAGCGCACAATAACTTTTGTTTGAAAACATGCTTTCAAAATTTCACATGAGAATGAGCGAGATGACTAGATCTAGATCTCACTCACTCTCATTGAAATGTCAAAAACATGTTTAGCAAACAAAAGTTACTGTGCGTTGAGCATAAGACTGAAGTAAACACAAAGTTCTGTCATATTTCTCGTAAGCAATTGCTCACACTGAATTTTCAACAAAGCAATTTCAACCAATTTCAACTCAAATCATATTCAAAATTTTACGTATTTAATGCTAAAATCTTCCAAAAAGAACAAATATTTAGATAGAATTCATTATTCATCAAATATTAGAATAAAAATCCATAATTTTAATTAATTTATTTTTAGTGTCTAATTTTATCCTCAAAGTGTCCAAAATAAGAAACTGTCCAAAATTATGAGCCCTTACCCTATACCATGTTGTTAGTTGTGAATTCGTGGAGTTTTTCGGTCCGGGCAAAATCCTCAATCCCGGAACCCATTTTCTTTTAATTCACTAAAACCTCATCGACATTAATTTATAATAAACCATCCGAAATAAGCCTGCATTCCTCTGTATTTAAATAATATTTTAACCCATTAGGGACTAATTAGAGATTTTCAAAATCATTTATTAAACTGTAATGACCAATTTCAAAATATGAACATTTAATACCTTATCTCCAATACACCTATCAAGTATATATTTCTAATGGAGTTAAATGGAAGATAATAAATTTAATTTCTGGTCCAGATAATATCCCAACGATGAAATTTTTTTAGGGTTATCAATATAAAATTTCTACGTCCAAAATGCATAAAATTTATCAAAATGTTACTGTTTATATGTATATACTACATTGGTCATCGAAATTTTTATTTTATTCAGTTAACAAAATTTTCAACCATGAAGAGTCAATAAGATTGTTATCCGTGCTTAATTAACTATGAAATCAAATTTAAAAGAATACGAATTATGGCGCAAAAATAATCCCTGATAAGGTCATTTATCTTCCGAACGGATAAAAATGCTACAATGAATGAATCATTGAATATTGAGAGAGTGAATGGGTTTAAAAATCTCTATCTCACAATGTCATTGCAATTTAGTAATCTTTTGTAATGAAATTAGAATAGATTGACCTTTTTTCTCTCTTGGGACTTTTTCGATTTGGTTAGTGAATGATGGTAAAAAGAGGAGGCACATTGAATTAAAATATTTTTGTAAGTGTCTTTTGTGTGAAATTTCATTGTTTGACGAGCGATTTTGTACCCATTTTCATCCACTTCTGCTCTTTTGGAAAGAGGCACGAATATGGCATTCCGAGCACATTCACGCAGTTGATATGGCGAAAGAAAGAAAAAGACAAGAGATAAGTCATTTCCTTCCGCTTCTTCAAATACCCTATTTTACGATGATTCTCTACTAATTATCAAATTTCTAATTACTTAGGTAACAGACATGGGACTTAGGGGACATTTTTAGCATTAAAATAATAAATTTATTTGACAAGCAAAACTTTTACTCTGACAAGGAAAAATTTTGGGTGCGGATGGGTGAAAATTCTTCATGGGAGCATTTTAGCGACCTTCACAACCGATATTATGTTTTTTTTTGTATGGAAGGTACGTGGGAGGATCGAAAAATCTCACAAATTCGAAAAAGAAACCAAAGAGTATGGGAACAAGTCATTCAATGGAATTTCACCTTTATTGAATACTTGAAGAAAATTCAATCCGATTGGACCTTTTTCCGCCACTTCCCTTCATCTACTTTGAACCCTTTTCGGACCACTTTTCATCACACTCCCTCACACATCGTCATATTCGACTTGGAAGACCAAACTTTGAATCCACTTCTATTCACTTTAAGAAACACCTCCTCAATTGAACATAGAGAAAATCCTGGCATAAATTTTTGTCACAATTTTCTAGTGAATGGCCCACTTTTGTGCAACTGAAAAAGTACAGAATTTCTTGGCAAGCACTGGAAATGGTTCACAGTATTTGGGGCGCGTAGGAAAAACTACCCCACACTTCACTACCACCCAAAAAGTGTCTGGAAAGCTAGCCAGAAAATCTGTGCCAAAGTGCAACAACTGGCCAGTGGAGTGTTGAGCAGTGCGTGTAGTCAAAATACGCGATCACTTGCAACTGGATAAACTGAGAGGCAGAAGCAATTGGCGATGGTATTTCACTTGCCCACTGTAAGTCTCTATGTGAGGGATTTGTTCTGGGCGCGTGCGCTCTCTTTCTGGGACTGCCGGACGTGTGAGAGAGAGAAAATAGAGGGTTATCGATTTCCCAGAGAAAGCAATAAGGGTTTGATGCTACACTGCCAAACTCAAGGTTCCAGTACGGGGGCTTTTTTTTCTGTATCGTCAACATTGAGACGGTCAGGAGATGCCCCAAATTCCTCACGAATTGGGGGGAAATGAAATGCCTCAATAAAGGATTATATTTCTCTAAATCTTTCTGTATCAAAATTTGAGTAACCTAAGGCATGATTGTAAAAAAAATTACGCATTACGAAATGTAGAATTCATATTGCAAAGATTTTTTTAAAGATAGAATAATTTTAAAAATACAAATATTGAAGCTAAATAGAAGAAGAGAAGCTTAAAAAAGATCAAGGGATTTTTATCTGTTTTCAGTGTTAGTTAAGACCGTTAAGACGATAATAAATCAAATCCCTTAAATCAAATATGACACTTACGCATTTACTGTACATCAGCATCCTTTTAATTTATTCCTGTTTCATTTTTTTATTTTTCATATAATCAATTTCGGAAAGAATGAAAAAGATAGGCATATGAGTGAACTCGTTGAAATCCTACACTCAATTTCAGAAACATTCAGGAGAATAATCAACTATTTAACTCCTGTGATCGGTGGCAGCTAAAATCCCTAAAGCCAAAATACCGAAACCCAAAATCCCGAACGCCAAAATCCCGAAAGCTAAAATCCCGAACGCCAAAATCCGGAAAAGACCAAAATCCCGAAATCCAAAATCCCGAATGTTCAAAACCCTGAAAGGGATGAATTATATGGAGGAAAATGTTTAGAATAATTTCCTAAAACATAGAAGATTTCCCTTTGCCTCCAGCAAGCGCGGGTGCAATCGTGGGAGTAGCTATGACACTTTTAATAATTCGGGATTTTGGTCCATTCAGGATTTTGGGTTTCAGGATTTTAACCGGGACCCATTAACGGTAACGGTGCATTGACGGATCCCTTACTGGTCAAGCATCCATTTGTGAAGCGGTCCTACGGACTTTTCTTCTTTGCCAGAATACATTCGTATCAAGTCAAATTATAAGCTATCACAGGGGGTCCCGGTTAAAATTCCGAAAGCCAAAATCCTGAATGGACCAAAATCCCGAAAGCCAAAATCCTATGATAGCTTATAATTTGACTTGATACGAATGTATTCTGGCAAAGAAGAAAAGTCTGTAGGATCGCTTCACAAATGGATCCTTGACCAGTAAGGGGTCCGTTAATGCACCGTTACCATTAATACTGTGTAGTTTGTCCTTATAATATGCAGCAATCCTAATCAAAATTTTCAAACAAATCTTGAATGATAAGAAATTAGAGATGTAAAGCTTTATGACAAAACCTTAAGTCTGAATTAATAGCCTTATACGGGCTTCAGACCTAAGGCTTAGCTATATGGCTTAACTTCTCTAATTCCTTATTAGTCAAGATTTGTTGGGAAAATATGACTTAGGATTGGACATTATAGGCAAATGAACCAGTTAATTCTGAAAAATCAATAAAATTTATTGTTATTTTGAAATTTGAGACTTTCGGGAACTGGGCTAAACCTCAGGTCTGAAGCCGGCCTTAAGAACGTATTAAATGAGAGACGAACCCTTATTCCCTGGATACAAAACGGACCCGGACATAATTTTTAGCTCTGTATATTGCTCAATTTCTCTATTTTCTTAGCAGATATGATTTTTCTTTAACTTTTAAATAGACTTTGAAAAACAACTGAAATTGTTTGTTATTTTAGGATTTGAAGACCTTCGGAAACGGGGCAATCATTTATTTTGAAACCTATTATAATGTTTTCATACTAGTTACGCCACATTTTTTATAAATACAATCTAAACACATTACGATATATTATATAATTCATGCGGAAATTATATTGTTATATCCTATTCAGGCACTTAGCATGCTTAAAAAGAGATTAATAATTTCAGCTAAACCAGCAAAATATTCACTAAAATGAAAAATATATTTAATAAAAAAAACTTACTATACATTTTCTTAATATTTTACGCCAACGCTCCTGAATTTGTGAAAAAACATTCTCCTGGTTCTAACAGTGTTCTTGTAGGTAGTATTGGTAGCTTTTCTCTCACATTTTTCCAAATTGCGTTGCTAACGTGGCTGTATTCGAATAAATTTATGCAACACAATGTAATTCGATTATACCAACACGAAGAGTGCCCCGAGAGAAAGATGACCAACCCGGAAACTTGCGAGGGTGGAATATTTTGTAGGGAAAAGTAGTAGATGTAGGGAAAATAAAGCGAAATTAACCTGTTTGATTTCTATTTACTTCACATTATATAGCTAAGACAATTGAGGAAGTACTCCTATTTTTGGAGCAAAATTTTCGTTATAAAAAGTTATTCTCTCTTTGATTTTTTACTTGATGATCCTTTGGACTTTGTGATCTTTCTACAGCAAAAGCACAATGCCAAGGCGCAAACCTTGAAAATAATGAAAATTACTATGGCAAAGAAGGCAATAACATCTAAAGAATTCTGTTGGAAGAAGTTAAGATGAACTGCATGGCTTTGTAGATGAGGTGCTCCTCTGTGTCGTATCACGTACTCTGTCCAGTATATCGCAGTTTCGAGCGCTGTCTGGGGACGGTCACGAAATAGAGTGGAAATACCCTGGACAACATTCTTGTAACTTGGATTGTCTAAAACTTCCTTGATTGCTCGACTGAAAGTTTCTTCTGTAAGATCATCGAGTTGCATAACTACGGCCCAACCTTCTCGTGAAGCCGTTGCTAAATTTGTCATTTGATCAGCAAAGAACGGAATTCCTACAATAGGTACTCCATGGAATTTTGCTTCTGTGATGCCTCCAAGTCCACCATGAGCAACAAATACACGGACATTTTTATGAGCTGAAATATATAAAAGACATTTAATTTTGGATCCTGTTCTTAGTAATCGTAAACTTACCCAAAATATCAGATTGAGGCATCCACTTCTGAGTCATGACATTTTCAGGCTGATTGGGCAAGCTATCAGTTTCCCATTTGAAAAGTACTCTCTGTTTAAGTTTAGAAAAGGTCTTCAAGATAGCATCGAGCTTTTCTTGAGGCAAGAAACTACTCTTAACATTTGATCCTAAACTGAAGAAAACGACACCGTGTTCAGCTCCATCTATGAATTCTTGAATTCTCTTTAAAAAAAAATAATCGCATATTAAACTTTAGATTTTTCTAAACTTATGTTTATAGTAAAATTTGTATACTTAATAAAAATTACCTGTGGTAAAGGATCAGGCTTATTTTTAATGTGAATTCCTCCAACTTCAACCACAGCTGGTACTAATGGACGAGGTGAGCCTACACTAAAATGATCATTTACAAAGAAGAGACTCATATTTTTCTGCATCTCTTCGTATGATTTGTACTTTGGGCTGGGGAAATTAGATCTAAACAAGAAAAAAATCATGCAAATAAAAAGCTATTCGTGTATAAAATTAAAAAATAAAATCGCTTACATGTAAAATTGTTTCTCCTTATAATTAACATATTGCCACATAAGCTTCTCAAATCCGTTAAAAAGGAAGGTCTTTACACGAGTCATGAAATCCATTTCCTTAACTTTCCCAAGGAAAAAATGTGGCGCAGATGCGACTGCTGATGGATTCCCTGTCATACTGTTAATAACCTCTGTAACACCACCAGAAAATATTCCCATAACTGGGCATTTAAAGTGGTCACCAAGGCCGATAATAAAATTGTTGAAGAACATTCCAACCACGACGAGATCGAAGGATTCTTCCCGCATCACTTTTTGCCATGCCTCTTCGTGGAAACTATTGTTAGCTGCTCTAAGAGACATATTGATAATATCAGAGAAGCGTGAAAAGAATCCCGCTTGAGAACCAGCATTTTTCGCAAATTCAGTTATTACACCTGAAATTACAATTTACAAAAATAATTTAGTCATTAAAAAAAAACAAAATTAAAACATTAACAAATGTTATTGAAACGTCTCAACTTTATATAGATAAAAACGCTATCAATTAGGCAAAAATATTCAGTATTGTAAATAACGTCGTTATTAGAAAGAAAGTACAAAAAAACATAAATCAGATATATGTTTTGTCTATTTAGAAACAGAGATAATTTTCTAAACCATGTAATTTAAAAACAAAAATTTACAGTCGTTATCAGAAGCTTTAGGGGAGACTGGGGCAAAAAGTCACAAATCGAAAACTTCAAAATTCAGTATCTTCCGAGATAAAAAAGATAGCGGCTCAAAATTTTTTTCTAGATAGCCTCCATAGATCTTCTTCAATGTCGTAAGTTTTTTAGAATTCAAAGAAGGAATTTAGAAAATAAAAAATATCGAAGTTTTTAGCCCTATTTTTGAAATATTTTCCTTGCGGAAGATAACAATTATTACCTACTTATTTTTCAAAATTGATGCACTGGTGAATATTTCTTAAATAATTTGGATTCTTTGAATACGAATCCGTGTTCTATTTTAGAATTTCACAAAGGTTCTTTTCTCCAGAAATTCTTTAATTAAAAATGGCCATTTGGGGTAAAAAGTAACAAAAGCTATAGATCAAAATGTAAGAAAAACCGAAGCTATTTCTCATGTCTCACGGCGAAAAGAAACGTCATTACCATGTCTCGTCGCTTGTTTGAATTGGTCAAACGATTTGCATTTATTGTGAGTGTTTTTTTCTAAAATAGCTTGAAAAGCGCTTTTCTCGTTTTCTCGCTTTTCTAGCAGAGAAAACGTTGTTTTACAAAGGTGTAGATGAAGAAATTTTCTATGAAAATGTGTCTTCTAGGTTTTTTTTCAAAATGTGATAATACCCCATGTCTGGTACTATTTGCCCCAGTATTTTTGAGAATGGTCACAAAATTACCTTTTAGAAATCGGCTCGATAAACGTATTTCCTTACAAAATAGAGGAAAATTACTTTCACAAAATTGTAGAGCGGTAAATTTCCTATAAAACTGCGCTAATTAGAAATTTCTGAAGCGCTCGAGTAGCTTGTAAAAAAAAATATCCATTTTGTGACTTTTTGCCCCAGTCTCCCCTATACATTTTATACATAACAACCCTTATCTACAACTTACTTTGGATCGCATTGTCAGTCTTGAGTACAACATCTTTGTAGTTTTCTATGGGTTTTTCTTGTGGAAAAGAACTCATTACTGTCACCTAAAGCAAAATCTGCTATATAATCTTATTTTCAAAACAAACTTTTGAGAACTGAATTAAAAATTACTGAACTTACACTATGACCTCTTGCAGCTAACCCCTTCATAAGGGCAGAAACACCAATCATGTGCGATCGACTAGGAGTAGGAAAAGCTAGTAAAATCTTTGCACCATGGCATTGAGTAGCCAAAAGTGTGACAAAGGTACACAGAACAATAATTCGAATCATTTGGCCTTGGTTATGAATTCAACAAGTCACGGAATAAATGAGAGATCACTCACTAACCAGTGTCTGAAGTGAGCTCTCTGAACCACAGCCCGGAAAATACTGATTGAATAACTATACAGACGGCGCAGGTTAATCAAATATTGCACACTTGTCCGGCGCTATTATCACAGGGCGATAGACACCATAATATTCTTGGTTACTGATAAGCTGATTTATTGTGATGATTTGCCAAAATGGAGTACGAAAACCTTCAATCCTATTACGAAACTCATGTTGCCATCGATGATTATTGTTCAGGAAGGCAATAAACTTTTTAAGAGACTGGAAATGGAAGTATATTACTGAAAGCACTGTTACGTTTTAATAATGAGTAACTCTTCTGAAATTTGGCGCAATTCTCAACACATTAATGTTCACACTCACAACTTCTTGATATCATTCAATAAAGTCTGTGTATGTATGTATATTAAAGTAAACACCACACTTTACTTAAAACTTAAAACACTTAAAAGCGTATACCTGCATTTTTCGACTTTAGTAACTTTAGTGATCAAAGTGATTAATTAAAAAGTTAAATAAATAAAACTATAATTCTAAATGAAAATCGAAGGAAAATTTATATACCATTTGAAATGTTACAAATTTAGTAATTTTATGTATATGAATACATTTACATTCCTAAAAATATATATGTGTAATATTTATAGATGTAGTTGATGTTATCAAGCATGATTTGTTTTGTTGTGGGATGATTTGCAGAAGTATTATCATATTCCGTATTCACTTAACCATTACAAATTTACAATTCATCATGGAAATGACGATTGAAAAGATAAAAAAAGCATTTCACAATAAATAATACCAATTGCTTTCTAGCAAGATAATCTTGAAGATCACTTACCATAATTTGTCGAAATTTCATCACACCTTTTATTTACAATTATATAAACTCAAATCCTCTCTGTTTTTACTAATACTTTATTATGAGATGACTATCACTGACATGTTTAATTACTAATAGTTTTTTTAATGCAGGCTTATTTACAATTGTTTATATTTTTGTGTGAATATTTTTTTCTTTAATCGTCGACACAAAAATTTCGTCGTCAACACTAAAGTCTTTACAACTAAAATAATTATTACGACGATAAATGCAAGAACATCTATTGAGTT
This sequence comes from Phlebotomus papatasi, assembly GCF_024763615.1. Lineage (NCBI taxonomy): Eukaryota > Metazoa > Arthropoda > Insecta > Diptera > Psychodidae > Phlebotomus > Phlebotomus papatasi. The sequence continues at coordinate 48,592,233 of NC_077223.1, forward strand.
GTTTTGCCAGAAATTTAAGTGAACTGCATGTGATCGCATATGAGGAGCTCCTTTATGTCGGATAACATATTCAATCCAGAAGTTAGCTGTTTCAAGAGCTGTTTGAGGACGATCTTTGTAAAGTTGAGCACTCTTTCGCGCAATATCGCCGTATCTTAAAAAAAAAGAAAAATCCAATAAAAGGAAATTAAAAAAATAATAGAAATTTCAAACCATACTTTGAATTTGTGAGAACTTCCGTGAGAGCTTTAGAAAAGGTCTCTTCAGTAAGATCATCAAAATTAAGTTGATATGCCCATCCTTCTTCAGCCACCACTGCAACATTACCCATTTGATCTCCGAAAAATGGCACTCCAATTAATGGCACTCCACGGTACTTTGCTTCAGCAATGCTACCCAGTCCTCCATGGCTAACAAAAAGTTTAATATTTCTGTAGAAGAAAAATTATTACATTTTAGGAATATTACTATTAAACTACTTTTTTTTATTTAATGTACCTGTGGGCTAAAATATCTCGCTGTGGCAGCCATTTTCCGATCATAATATTTTCAGGTTTGTTGGGAAGATCATCATTTTCCCATTTAAAAATCACCTTTTCCTTCAATTGCCCAAAACATTTAATAATTGCATTTATCTTTTCCTGTGGCAAGAGAGAACTCTTAACATTGGAACCGAAACTGAAGAATATAGCACCGTCTGTAGCGGAGTCTAAAAATTCCTGGATATCCTTAGGTAATGGATCGGTTTCGTCTTCGATATGGATTCCTCCAATTTCTACCAGGGCTGGAACGTTAGCACGAAGATGACCCTGACTAAAATGATGATTTACAAGTACAAGTGACACATTCCGGGCAGTTTCATCAAAGCTGGGAAAATTATATTTCGAGAATATAGATTCGTAGTAAGTCCTGTCTAAATATTGGAAATATTTAGTAACGAGCACCTCAACGCCTGTCACTAAAAAATTCTGCAAGCGTTGTGTAAAAGTCATAGGTGCACGATAGCCTAATGCTGCTTGAGGAGTTGATGCAACACTTACAGGATTCCCCACATGTTGGGTTGTCATCAGCATTGGTTGAACTTGGCTCATTATAACCCATGGGCATTTGAAATGATGTGCTAGTCCGCACAAAAATTGATTACCCATTGGACCTAAGATTAACAAATCAAACGATTCCTCTTGCATGATTTTCTTAAATTCTGGATTGGACATAGTTCGATTTGCCACCTCGTAAAACTTATTTATCATATCAGGCAATTTCATAAAGTGATCCCATTGATTTCCAGCAGATTTCACAAATTCTGATATCATTGAGTCTGAAATTATGTTTTTTTTTTAAATTATTTTCTAAGTAATAAATTAAGCCAGTATCCAAGGGGGAGATATTTGGGTGAAAATGTGTACACCACTTCCAGGTACTTCCACGATTTGTATGGAAGAGGCCTTCATACTTCCAAAACTTCACAACACTCTCGAAAATGTAGCAATACTCCCAGCACTTCTTGCACTTCATGCACTTCTCATGCTTATAAATCAATAATTTATTTAATATGATGAAAAAATTAATTATAAAAATTCTTTAAAAATCTCAAGATATTTATATTTACACATTTTTTTTAATTTTGCTTATATTTTAAATTTCTTGCGCCAGATATTCTTGCACACTTTCAATATTTTAATATTATCTGCGTTTTATGAAGGGGTATAAACATATTTTGAATTTTCCTAAGAGGGCAGTGAAGCTACTTTTGGAAAAATACGTATTATCGTTTATATTATAATTATTGAAACTGTGCTGGAAAGTCTGTAAGAGTTCAAAAGTACGAGTGAAACAACTAATTCAGCACTTCAGACGTAGCTTCACCTTTTTTTGAACTTGATTCTCTCCCTGGTTTCAAAATACTTCAAATCAAAAATTAAAATATTTTGCACTCTTGGGAAAAGTTTCAGATGATTGCTAATCAACTTTTGCAACATGCTTAGCTTTTTTCCAGGATCTTTTGCGCTATTGTTGTATTGTTGTATATTCGATTCGCAGAAAAGATTTTTTTATCGCAACATATCAGGAGAAAAATGGCCACAATCATAAAGTTACCTTTTTTCCTTTGAGTGAAAGAATGTGGCATCTACGTGCCGAGCTTTTAAACACATCCAAGCCTTTCTAGGATACTCACTCATACTCACAGGATACTCTTACTAGGATACTCACAATATTGATATCAATATTAGAGACCCTTTAAAATGAAATTCATATTTCGAAGAATAAATCCCTATTTCTAAATTTTCAAAGCTACTTTTCAATCATCCTTAGAGCAAGGACGCGATCTAAATAAACCCCAAAATGTTCCTTTAATGGAAGTAGATCACTTAAACCTTTCCAAAATTAATCTAGAATTAAATGCACCTTTTCGTTCCTCATTTTGTAATAGTCCTCAAATACACAAATCAACTTTTTTGAAGAACAATTTCGGCATTGTAAAACCTTTTCCAGTATATGCAAAAAGGTAAACAAAAATGGTGGAGGTAACCTATGGGATACCGCTTAACGACATTCGCGAAAAAGTCCCACGAATACGATAAATTAATAAATAATAATGCTGGCACAATATTTCATGAAGGAACAAGGCCTTCCCGCAAGGAGATTTCTAGACTTGTATTATTATTTTTTTCTTGAACGGAATGAGAATGTCAGTCCCATGCCCGTGGAATCAAGTGCAGTGAAGCTCACTGGATGCAATCCGAACACCTTTAACGCCAGAAAAATTCCTGGTGACCTAAAGGGGATTCGAACCCGGGACACTTGCAGCATATAGCGAGTGCTCTACCATTTGTCTCATAATGTGCCCATACGATAAATTAGAAAAAATTATATCAAATTGATTGAAAGTCAACTGCAATGCTACTCTGAAAAAAATGTTTTGTCAAATTTACAAGACAAGTTTGTAAAAAGGATGTTCTTCCATACACAATATGGAAAAGTTTTGTCAAAACGGCGGCCAACTGGATCTTGTTCAAAGTTTGTCAAAAGGGTGTTTTTCCAATAAAATGCAAGAAAAAGTTTTGTCAAATTGGCAAATAACATCCTTTTGACAAAATTTCAACAAAATCCATTTGTTCGTTTAACGAGACATTTTTTTCAGGGTATGTCATTATTTGAGAGCCACTACATGAATTTATAATTTCTGCAAAAATTGAGGAAAATTATTGTTCAACTGAATATTTTCTTCAAAAAAATTACGACACAAATTAAGCTGTAATAAGTTTGAACGTATTTGCTCCATTTCATTGTAATAGCCGAACTTGAAAAATTTCAACAAATATTTTCAAATTATACTGCCGCTCGAATTAAAAATCTCAACTAAAACTAACGTAGTCTGAAAAATACGTAATTAGGCAAAAATAAACATTATATTTGAGCACTCCCACTTCCAAAGACTTCCAAGCACTTCATTTTCACCTGTACACCACTCCCGACCCTAATATCTCCCCCTTGCCAGTATCATTTCATGTTCACTAAAATCAATAATAAACCAACCTTTATCAATATCTTCTAGTGGCAAGACAACATCACGATAGTTCTTTAATGGTTTTGGTTGAGGAAATGAGCTTACCATTGTCACCTGGAACAATTCCATTTGAAAACTATTAAACAATTGTACGAGGTCAGATTTTATCTATTAAAAATCTTGGATCACAGAAGCTGAGATTGTTAAAAATATGAACTAAAATTCAAGTGAAGTTGTATCATATAAGCTCACCTCATGGCCCATTTTGGCTAATCCTTTGAGCAATCCTGAAGCTACAATTAGATGTGAGGCACTAAAACTTGGAAAAACCATAAGGATCTTATAGGAAGATACTTCTTTGGCTGCAATTGCGAGACATAGGAAAAATCCCAACGACAGTAAATATGACGACTTCTTCATTGTGATGGCTTTAAATATTAACTGGAAGCTCGGCTATTCCCAATTGATACAATAAGCTTCAAGATTTGACTGAATATTTTTTTCATTGTCATTGTCCATTTTATAGTCATCTTATCAGATCTGTGCGTAGCACTTATGATGTAGATATGATATGTTTGTGGTTAAAGTCAAACTTTATACAATATTATTTTTACTACATTATCTTTTACGCGATAAGGAAACTCAATAAGAAATGGCATGCTTCTCGATGAATCAAAAAACTCTATGCTTGATCAAATTTCACACCGATTTTAAAAAAATAAAATAAAATGTGACAATGACTCATTTAGCCCAGATCAAATTAAAATTCTAAAAATCGTCAGAACCTTTTTATACTTCTACAAGGAGATAAAAATTTAAAAAAAAATATTAATTAACATTTTATTGTACTTATTAGCCAAATTGAATATTGCTAATGCTTACAGTTGCTTCTGTTTTTTATGCTTAGGGAACAGTCTGTTTTTTAAATATCGGAAGACAAATTTTGTAATTAAGATAGAAATCTTGATAAAAATAAGCAGAATTGCAAATAAGAACGCAATAACATCTATTGAATTATTCTGCCAAAAATTCAAATGAACTGCATGTGATTGCATATGAGGAGCTCCTTTATGCCTGATAACATATTCGATCCAATAGTTAGCTGTCTCTAGGGCTGACTGAGGACGATCTTTGTAGAGTTGAGCACGTGTTCGTGCTATGTCTCCATATCTGGAAATAAGTTGTACCTATTAATATTCAAAGAATTTAAAAATATTAACAATTTTTTACTTTGGATTTGTAAGAACTTCCTTAAGAGCTTCTGAGAAAGTTTCTTCGGTAAGATCATCAAAGTTTAATTGATACACCCATCCTTCTTCAGCCACCACTGCAACATTACCCATTTGATCTCCGAAAAATGGCACACCGATCAATGGAACCCCACGGTACTTTGCTTCAGCAATGCTACCCATTCCTCCATGGCTAACAAAAAGTTTAATATTTCTGTAAAAGAGAAATAATATTTGAATTTTAGAAATATTCCTATTTTAAAAAATTTTATGTGTGTATTGTAATAATTTTCAATACTTGTGAGCTAAAATATCGCGCTGTGGCAACCATTTTCCGATCATCATATTGTCAGGTTTATTAGGAAGATCATCATTTTCCCATTTGAAGAGTACTTTCTCCTTTAAACGCCCAAATGTTTTAATTATTGCGTTTAGCTTGTGCTGTGGCAAAATTGAACTTTTCAAGTTTGAGCCAAAGCTAAAGAAAACAGCACCGTCTGTAGCAGAGTCTAAAAATTCCTGGATATCCTTAGGTAATGGATCGGTTTCATCTTCGATGTGAATTCCTCCAATTTCTACCATGGCTGGCACATAGGGACGCAGATTTCCCTGGCTAAAATGATGATTCACAAGAACGAGTGATACATTCCGAAGAGATTCGTCGAAGCTGGGATATTTATCTGGAGGAAAGTTGGATTCGTAATACATTCTATCATAAGGGCGGAGTAATAATTGGGTCATTAACATCTCTAGGACACCAGCAAATATGTTCTTCACTCTCTGCATAAAAGTCATTCGGCCACTATATCCAAGGAAGACGGTAGAAGTTGATGCAAGGCTCACAGGATTTCCTACTAACTCTGATGTCATGTACACTGCTTGAACTTGACTCATTACAGTCACAGGACATTTAAAGTGATATCCAAGTCCTGCGAGAAACTGATTGGCGAAAATACCCAATATTACTAAATCAAAGGACTCCTCTTCCATGATCTTTCTAAATTCAGGATTGGACATTGTTTCATTGGCTATGTCATAGGACATTTTCATCATTTCTGGCATTTTTGTAATCATTTGAAATTGTTGTCCAGCATTTTTCACCATATCTGCCATAATAGCATCTTAAGAGGAAAAATAATAAAGCACTTAGTTTTGGCATTTTGTTTTCAATCAATCACCAGAATATCTCATAAACACAAAATTCTGCTTACATAATGCAAAGTCACATAAAGTAATATGTACAGTACATATGATATTACCTTTATCAAATTTATCTAGAGGAAGTACAACATCACGATAATTCTTCACAGGTTTGGATTGTGGATAAGAGCTCACCATGGTCACCTTTTATTTAAAAAGAAGATTTTTTAAACATAATTTTATTTATTTTTAAGAAATAGCACTCACTTCATGACCCTTCTTAGCTAAACCTTTTAGCAACCCAGAAGCCACTATTAAATGAGATGGGCTAAAACTAGGAAAAACCATGAGTATTTTGTAGGAAGACACTTCATCTGTGCCAAAACCGAGAGCAAGAAAAACGAAAAATCCCAATGAAAAAAATTTACATGGGCCTTTCATCGTAACAGCACGAAAATTCACTTAGAAAGCAGGGAGAACAGATCACAACTAACGACCTTCTAAGCACAACTGAGCTTTACTACCGTGAACACAACTCTTTTGTCTATCGTACAGGCACTTTTTATCATAAAAATATCTGCGTCTCATGCCAAGATTAAATTGGCTTTAGAAAATTCAGAACCAATGTTTCACAGACGATGTAATCAACGACAGGAAAAATATAGATTATATTTCACAAAATATCAATTTATTTCACTAGAAGATTTCTTACATCCATAATACTGTTAGTTCGTTTTCTTTGAGCTTTTTTGGGCACTTTTACTTTTATTTCTACTACAACAGATCTTCACTAAAAGACATCTAATTCCCAGAATTAATAAAATCGGTATTGCAAAAAGCAAAGCAAATACATCCAAATTGTGGTATTGAATAAAATTAAGCTCTTGGCCACCAGAAACTAAGTGTTTAGCACCACCATGTCGAGCTACATATTCTACCCAGTAGGTAGCACGACTCATGGGATCCTCTGGTTGATCACGGAAACGGGAAGACACAGCCTTCGCCTGATTTGCATACCGATCGTTCGATAACATTTCATTGATAGCCCATGATATGGATTCTTCAGTGAGATTTGTGTATGTTACAGTAAGACCATATCCAGCTTTTTGTGCTCTTCCTATGTTCATGTGTTGATCGGCAAAGATAGGAATGCCCAGTACTGGAACTCCATGATATATTGACTCCATAACACTGAGGAGACCCCCATGAGTTATGAACATTACTACTTTGGGATGAGCCAAAATATCATCCTGAGGAAACCACTTTCGCACAAGAACGTTATTTGGTCGATTCGGTAAATTATCATCTTCCCATTTCCACATCACTTTCACTGGAAGTTTTCCAAAAACTTTCAATAAAGCATCTCTCTTCTCATTTGGTAAATCAGTGCTTTTCAAATTGGATCCCAATGAAAAGTAAATTACACCATTTGGTGCTGAATCGAGAAAATCTTGAAGATCTTTGGGCAAAGGATTGGCCTTTTTATTCACATGAAATCCTCCAATTTCAATCATGTTGGGTAAATAAGGCCGGGGGTAGTTCAATGAAAAGTGAGAGTTCAAAAAAACAAGAGACATATGAGTACTTTTCAGTTCTTCAAGGGATGGCTTGGGATCAGGAAAATATTTGTTGTAAAGCTCGACCTGAAAAGTGTTTTAAAAATGATGTTATATTTAATATATATTTTGAAATAATAAAAAAAATGTAATCATACCTGTTTTCCATGAAAGTAGTACCCAAAATAAACTCCTTCTGCGGCATTTACAACGACATTTATCAATCTTTCGACAAAAGTCATTCGATCTGAAAATGATAACTGAACATTTGGTACATAGGATGGAGGTGAAGGTGATCCATTTAGATCCGTTGACCACTTGGAAGCACCAAAAGTTGAAAAGCCAATTATTGGAGCATTAAAGTGTTTTCCAAAGCCTAAAAGAGCTTCTGCTAAAAATATTTCCTGAATTATCACATCGTATTTCTCTCTTTTATGCATTAAGTCCACAACAGCAGGATCAGTAAGTATAAAATTCGTCATATTAATTACAACATCTATAAATTCATGAACTTGTTCGAGGAATGACTTGGGTTCTTCTTGCAGGAATGACTTGCTAACATCTATATATGGGTATGTTGTGATAACGACCTCACGCATGTTGGCCGGTGGATTTGGGTGCTTGAATGGGGCCACAATAGTCACCTGGAATTTATCAACATAGCAATTAATACCTGTCAATAAATTGAAATATCAAATTTGAAACTCACATTGTGCCCAGCTTCTGCTAAACCCTTCATGAGAGCTGATCCAACAATATAATGGGATTTTCCACCTGTGTGAAAAACTCCCAAAATATTGTATGCATGTGCATTTCCGAGACAAAACAAAATAGTACACAAACTACCGAAAAAATTAATCTTCATAATGAAAGGTATTTTATGTGGTACTTTTATAATAAGTCAACGAACAATTTCACGTAAATAGTCTTATCAATTTTAGCACCACCAATTTTCAGAAAGGCACTGATTGTATTTTATCAAGGCGTGATCTTGAAATAACGTCCGCCAGTTATGAAATGTTGTGCCCAACTGGTTGCTGATGGAGAAAAAAAAACGATATAATAGTTTACGAATTTTATCACACACATCCACGAAAATTAGAAAGATGTGTTTGTAATTTATATAACCGAGTTTATATATGTGAGAACAATTATTCTCATATGTATATGTTTTGGGAGCTTTCAAAGAAACGCAAAGAACCATGACATCGTCATCTAATGATTTTATTTTCCAGATTAACTTTGAAATTTGTTACTTCTTACATGATACATAATCATGTGAGATGATTGCATTTTTTTTTGTCAAATCAAATATTGAAAGGTAACCCTGTAGGAAGGTATGAGGAGTTTCAGGCAAAGGATATTATTTTTTTAAAGGCTTGGATGCCAAAGTTTTATGGGGCTATATTTAAACTAATAAAGTCCAGTCATTTTCTCAGTACTGACTAATTGAAAATATCTAGTATCTTTCCCATAGAATAATAATTTATTATCCCAATTTTGTTTTTATTTTCTAGTCATGCTTACCTGAAACTTCCTCTTTCTTCCTTTTCAGTAAGTGTTTCATGATATGACCCAAAATATTTTTTTTCACAATTTGTAAATATTTAAATATTTTTATGAATAATATCTGATGTACTTATATGGCCAATTAGGAAAAAAACAGCGAAAAGTAAAAATATTAATAAAAATAGGAATAATAATGGTAAAAGGGTGGCAAAGCGTCCTATACTTTGTGAAATGCTCGAACTCGTGACATAGTGGTAGATATGCTAAAATCTGTTAAATACCTCAAAAATTCTATCGCATCATTTACCTTAAACCGATTCAGAACAGCCTGTTTGGACCAAGGGGGAGATATTAGGGTGAAAATGTGTACACCACTTCCAGGCACTTCCACAATTTGCATGGAATAGCCCTGCGCACTTCCAAAAATTCGCAACAATCTCGAAAATGCTGCAATACTTCCAGCACTTCCTGCACTTCATGCACTTCTTACACTTACTAATCAATAATTTATTTAATCTTATGAGAAATCCAATTAAGAAAACATTAAAAAATATCTAAAGAAATTTATTATTCCGCATATTTCTAACATTTTGCTTATATTTTGAATTTCTAGCGACAGATATTCTTGCACTTGCATACTTTCAGTACTTTAATATTATCTTTGTTTAACGGTATCAACATATTTTGAATTTTCCTAATAGACCAATGAAGCTACGTTTGGAAAATAAAGTCTCTAAAAAAATGTATTGTCGTTTGCAATTATTGACACTGTGCTGGAAAGTCTGTAAGAATCCAAAAGTACGAGTGCAACAACTAATTTAGCACTTCAGATGTATCTTCAGATTTTATTAAGCTTAATTCTCTCCCTGGCTTCAAAATTTAAAATTGAAACGTTTTGCACTTTTGGGAAAGGTTTTTAGTGATTGCTAATTAACTTTTGCTACAAGCTTGACTATTTTTTACCAGACTTTTTCCGTTACTGTTGTATTAGAGAAATTTTTCCAAAATTATTTTCCAACATATTAATAATCTCTTCAATTGTTATCGAAAAATTTTCTTCCACTAGGATACTCACACTATAGCCATCAATATTAGAGACCGTTTAAAATAGAATTAATATTTCGAAGGATAAATCCCTATTTCGAAATTTTCAAAGCCACTTTTAATCACCTTTAGAGCAAGGACACGATCTAAATAAACCTCCAAAATGTTTTTTTTTATGGAAGTCCATCACTTAGATTTATTCAAAATTACGCAAACATTCCTTATTACAAATATTCCTTTTCGTTTCTCATTTTGTAAAAGTTCTCAAAAGCACAAATCGACCTTTTTGAAGAATACTTTTGAAGAGACGTAATACCCTAAAACCTTTCCAGCATATGCAGAAACGTAAACAAAAAAAAATGGTGGATATGTTCTATGAGATACCCCTTAACTATATTTGCGAAAAAGTCCCACGAATTTATGCAATCATCCAATACATATTACGATAAATTATTAAAAAAAATATATTATATCAAATTGATTCAAAGTCAAAAAGTATTATTCAGCTGAATATTTCCTCGGAAAAATTACAACACAAATTAAGCTGTAATAAATTTGAGTTTGAGCATATTTGCTCCATTTCATTGTCATAACCGAACTTGTAAAATGTCAAAAAAGATCTTTTCAAATTACACTGCCGTTCGAATTAAAAATCTTAACTAAGAGTAGCGTAGTCTGAAAAATATGGAATTAGGCAGAAAAGACTTTATTATCGGGCACTTCCACTTCCAAAGACTTCCAAGCACTTCATTTTCAACCGTACACCACTTCCAACCCTAATATCTCCCCCTTGGTTTGGACCAATTTATAGATCGCCCAAAATAACTTAGGAGTAATACAATTGATTTTCGGCCAAAGTTGCATATCCGTTTACAACCGGTTCATTACCGATTCACACCCAATTGGACCAATTCAAACTTGTTATGTAAGACCTTTCCAATGAGCCCAAACATGAACGAGTACGGTTAAGCTTTTTTAACCTTTGTTGAAAAACAGTTATTAGGAATGATTCAACGATATTTCCGTAAATAGGAGGTGAAATGATTGCCTAGGAAACCTTTAAAACGTCTAAAATTTATCCAAAAGTAAAAATATCGCACTACACATTTGATCAATCCCAAAAAACATGATTTTGGAGGGGAAGGAGAGAAGTTGAAGAAAATAAGGAACTTTTTTGAGTCAGATGTTGGAATTTCGGTCTAAAAACTTTCTTGTTCTTCTTTATGTTTTTATTGGCCGACGGTTTCGATCATAAAAGCATATAGAAGAACAAGAAAGTTTTTAGACCGAAATTCCAACATCTGATTCAAATCATCCTAACGGTCGACCCTCAACATTAAAATAAGGAACATTTGAATGATGCAGAGACCGACTTATGGTGAGTCCCCCGAAGGTCCCAAGTCACTATCTCTAACCGTTTGACCTGTGCAGGTGGTAACATATGGACGAATGGATGGACGGACGATGGACAAACAGAATTCAAATTCACTGTCTTTAAAGAAAAGAGAGTCCAAAAAATATTTTTCAACTAAACAGATTTTTTTTTTAATTTCTCGTAAATGTTTGTGAAATTCTATTGGCGACTTACGAAATGCTCGTAAATCGCATAACAAACAAACAAGATCGTAAAAGTTTGTACTTTTTCACAACCGTTGTTCGTAACATGATCACTTGACGAACATTTTTTTATACTTTTACAAACATTTGTTCGTAAATGTTCGTAAACACTCAAAAAATGTTCGTAAAATTTTGTTATTTGTTCGTAAATTTTTGTTTATCTGGTGAACACTCTTACAACATATTTTTTTCTTTGTATGTATTTCTAAATTTTGTCTCTAAACTGCCATAAAAAACTGAGATTATAAAGAATCTCAGCTAATTATGTATTTCTATAGTCACCTGTAATATAATGGGTCCTTAAAATGTTTAATCGGTTTGATCAGTTAGTATTAGTAAAGCTTTTAATAATAACTACTTTCCAATCAAATTATAAAAATATTGCAATAAAATAATTAAACTTTATTAAAAATAATAACTACTTTCCAATCAAATTATAAAAATATTGCAATAAAATAATTAAACTTTATTAAATGTTACTTATTTTAACAATATTGTCGCATCCAGTGTCATAGTCTAATAAAAAAGAATCAGGAAACATAAGTACAGATTATACTATAATAACCGATGGAGACGATAAAATTACTATTTGTTCTTCTTCATACGATCCTCCTGGCGAAATACTTTTCTAAACAATTTATTAAATGGATTTTAAATAAATTGTTTAGAAAAGTATTTCGCCAGGAGGATCGTATGAAGAAGAACAAATAGTAATTTTATCGTCTCCATCGGTTATTATAGTATAATCTGTACTTATGTTTCCTGATTCTTTTTTATTAGACTATGACACTGGATGCGACAATATTGTTAAAATAAGTAACATTTAATAAAGTTTAATTATTTTATTGCAATATTTTTATAATTTGATTGGAAAGTAGTTATTATTAAAAGCTTTACTAATACTAACTGATGTTACTTATTTTAACAATATTGTCGCATCCAGTGTCATAGTCTAATAAAAAAGAATCAGGAAACATAAGTACAGATTATACTATAATAACCGATGGAGACGATAAAATTACTATTTGTTCTTCTTCATACGATCCTCCTGGCGAAATACTTTTCTAAACAATTTATTTAAAATCCATTTAATGCCCAGAATTAATAAAATCGGTATTGCAAAAAGCAAAGCAAATACATCCAAATTGTGGTATTGAATAAAATTAAGCTCTTGCCTCCAGAAACTAAGTGTCTGGCGCCTCCATGTCGAGCTACGTATTCTACCCAGTAAGTAGCACGACTCATGGGATCCTCTGGTTGATCACGGAAACGGGAAGAAATTGTCTTCGCCTGTTTTGCATACCGATCATCCGATAACATTTCATTGATAGCCCATGATATGGATTCTTCAGTGAGATTCGTAAATGCCACAGTAATGCCATATCCAGCAGTCTCAACTTTTCCCATATTCATAGTTTGATCACCAAATATCGGAATACCAATTAATGGAACTCCGTAGTAGGTTGCCTCCATTGTGCTCAGTAGACCACCATGGGTGATGAATAGCCGAACTTTTGGATGGGCCAAAATGTCATCCTGAGGAAACCATTTTCGAATGAGGACATTCTTCGGTTGGCCTGGCAATGTATCATCTTCCCATTTCCACATCACTCTGACTGGAAGTTTTCCAAAAACTTTGAGCAGGGCATCTTTCTTTTCGGTAGGTAAATCAGCACTCTTAAGATTGGATCCCATAGAAAAGTAAATTACTCCGTTAGGCGATGAATCGAGAAAATCTTGGAGATCTTTGGGTAGAGGTTCAGGTTTCTTCTTAATATGATATCCCCCTATTTCGATCATATTGGGTAAGAAAGGTCTAGGATAGCTCATTGAAAAATGAGAATTTAGAAAGACTAAGGATAGTGATGTCCGTTTTAGATCGTCTAACTTAGGCTTTGGGTCAGCAAAGTATTTGTTGTAGAGGATTTCCTGATGTAAAAAAAATTAATAGTATTCCCAAATAATTGCAAAATCACAAAATCTTTATAAAAAGCAACTTATTAACCTACCTGCCTATGATTGTAATGGAGATCCATGTATACTTTTTCGAAAATAGTGATCATGGTATTTGCCAAACGTTCACCGAAGGACATACGATCGGTAAATGTGAATTGGAAATGTGGAACATAAGACAATGGGGATGGTGATCCATTCAAATCTGTGCTCCATTTCGAAGCGCCAAATGAAGAGAATCCAATCATAGGCGCATCAAAGACCTTTCCAAGTCCAAGAAGTGTTTCAGATAAGAAAATCTCAACAATTATTACATCAAATTTCTCCCCACTTCTCATGAGTTCCTGCATTTTTTGATCCTTTAATGCATCATCCGTAAAATTAAGTCCAAACACAAGTACAGTTTCAAGTTGTTCAGAAATAGAATTTTCATTTTGTTCATAAAGGAGTTTACTGAAAACATTTGCCGGTGGTAATGTGAGAACAACTTCTCTCATATTTTTCACTGGAGTTTGTTGTTGAAATGGAGCAACTATAGTCACCTGCATGTACGACAATGCAAGAAAAATTAGGAATTGTTTTCATACCAACGCACTTCAAACTTCAAACTCACATTGTGACCGGCTTCGGCCAATCCCTTCATCAATGCTGCTGCCAAGATGTAATGAGATTTTCCTCCAGTATGAAATATTCCCAAAATGTTGTATCCTGATGCATTGTGGACAAATAAAGCAAAGACCACCGCAACAATAGGTAAAAGAAATTTCATTATATGTCTCAAAGTTGCAATTCCAAACAGTTTTCAGGATTGATAGTCACACGATCACGATGGAATTTCAAATACTTTGGGAATTTATCTGTCCATTGGCTTTTGTACCAAGTCACTCGCAGACAGATCCAATCTTTTCGTTATCTTAGTAATGGTTATCGTGACAATGATTCACAATATTATTTCGCAATTCATTATTACCGACAAATTTATTACATTTAAGAATTTACAATGCTATTTATAGACTTTCAGAATTAGTAGCACGTCTAATTTCAAACGAACGTAGAGCAACACTAAAAGTGTTTTGCAGGTTCTCATTTGTTAGAATGATGGGCGTAGAGCATACATATAAAACTTTCAAAGAGTTGATAAAATACATATATTTGTATTATACGTTCATTCAACTTTATACAAGCTTGATCTTGAAATTTGTGTCTGGTCAGCTCCATTTATTCAATGTCTGTGTTAAATATTCGGTAATTTTGGGTAATTTTGTTAATAATTCGTGAAGGTGAGAGTTAACAAATTTCCTACTAATTAAGACCAATTACAATTTAAATACTGCAATTTATAATTAATGAATTTACTACAAAAATTACAATTCTCACAAAGCATAACTATAATATAACTAAAAAACTAAAACGGGAAATTTTCTTTACAATTTTTGTATAAATTAAAAAGAAAGTTCTCATCACTCCAAAATTTAAATATAATTTTATAATAAATGTTACTTCATTGAAAATAAACTTTTGATTTTTTTTGTCACAGTTAGAGTAAAGGATCTCAATGCGGTACGGGAATCTGGGGCAAAGTGTAAAAAAATGAGTTTAAAGTTTTGAATTTTATCGTAAGTAAATAACCCATCACTGCCAATATTTGGTCTATGCCCGTTAGTAGAACACCATAATCTCTAGTTTGCAAAAAAAAATATTTTCACAATTTCTTGTTGTTAATATTGTTAATAAATAAATTGGTCAAAACCGATTATTATTTTGTAAGACAGGTAATCAGCTCATACACATTTGGCTATTTTTTATGAATTGTAGAACTAGTAGAGAGCAGCTATAATCGACTTTTTTTCAACTTATCACCACTCCGGAGCTTAAACGGTAAAAGATATCAACTTCCGGTCTTCGGTGACCCCCAATAAAAGAACAATATCTCCAGCAGTTTTTTTTCTTTCTTCCGCCACCCCCTCCATCCTCTTTAAAACCATGGTTTGTTGTTTGTTTTTTTCTAAAAATTGGCCCGCTTTTCAATGATTTTCGGATATGTTTTAGAGATAATCTAGGCGAACATTTTTTCCAAACACACCTACTGACCAGAAACTTCACCATTTTGCAATATCGTAAGTCAAAGGTCAATCACTTTGATGGGCATATTTTTTAACCGATTTGGTTAAATTTAAAGTTTTTGGAAAGGTATTGAAATTTTGAACAAGACTGCGTCGGCCTTCATCGGCAATAAAGCGGTTAAGTAACGAAAATTGATTAATTTCATCGGAAATTATTTTTTTATTTAATCTTAGGTTTGTTCCCGAGTTAGAGGTCAAACGGTCAAAGATATTGATTTCTGATTTTTAATGACCCGTGCATAAGTGGACATTATTTCCATTATTTCGGAAGGTTTTTAATAAATAGTATAGTACAGGAGGGTAACATTAGCTCTAAAAAATGCGACCAGTTTTAATGTAATGTTTTTCCTGTTTTCGTACATATTTCACGAGATATCTCCAAAACTACGTAGGTTGCCAATTTGAGGTTTTCGGTTGCGTTTTCGTTATTAAATTGGCCTTTATTTTGTATTAGTATTATTTGATAATTCATTCTACAATGATAGAAAACAGCTAATAAACTCAAAAGTTTTTTCGACACGCTAGAAACATATGGGAAACATACGAAACGTATAGTACTGCATGTGCGTATAGTATGTTGTATGTTATCTTTGATGCCGGCTAAAATCCCGAAAGGCTAAAATCCCGAATGGGCAAAAAACCTGAAAACCAAAATTCTTGAATTAGCCAAAAACCCGAAAATCCAAAATTCCGAAAGTCCCAAAAACCGAAATCTCAAAAGCCAAAATCCTGAAAGGGCCAAAATCTCGAAAAAGCTAAAATTATACGGAGGATGATATGTAAAATCATTTCCCAAAATACAGAAAATTTTCCTTTTCCTCCAGCAGGTACGGGTGCAATCTTGAAAAACACTTTTAAGAATTCAGGATTTTGGCTTTTCGGAATTTTCACTCATTCGAGATTTCGATCCATATTCGATTTTGGCTTTTGGGGATTTTGACTTTTCGGTATTTTGATCCATTCGGGATTTCGACCCATTCGTGATCTTAGCCTTCGAGATTAAAGTTTTTCAAAATTTTGGCCTATTTGTAATTTTGGTGTTCAAGATTTTGAAATTCGGGATTGTGACGGGTCTGGTTATCTTTTTCCTGCGCGATTTGTGTTAGCAGATTTTGGAAATTTTTTCGTGTTTTTTTTATTTGTTTGTTTTGGATTGAACATTAATTTCTTTAGTTTTTAAAATTTTTACACAGGGTTGTCCCTTGATAAATAATTTTGTATCATTTCAATATCCTAAGCCTAAGATTTTAATTTCCAAAGTCGTGCAAGCAAGATGCTGTTTCATTCTGCGTTGATCCTATTCCACCCCCCCCCCTGAAGACCACTTTTCTCAAGAAATCTTAGCGTTTCAGACGATTTCTGAGAAATGTCATCAATCATGTTGTTTGTCCGTCTGGCTGTCGCCAGCTCTAGAGGCTAAACGATAAGAGATAGCGACTTGGGACCTTCTTGCCCCACTCCCCTCCCCATAAGTCGACCCAAGGATCGTTGGCAGGTCTCTCATTTTGCAGCCACCCTCCCATTCTCATCCAAAACCTTACTTTTGAGATTGCTCGAATACGCTTCGTTCGATTTTTTTCTTTTTGGATATGTTCTAGCTATAGGTTATTTAGGTGGACATTTTGTCCGTATACACGAAAATACGGTTGAATCATTCCTAATAACGGGGTTTCAAGGTCAAAGATTAAAAAGACACTAGAGAGCGCATTTATCACCCGAATGACGTCATATTAGGCTCGTTGGAAAGGTTTTGGAATTTCCGATAAGACTCAATCAGTTCACAACCGATATTCAATTTTTATCTGAAATTCAATTACATTACTCCTGAGGTGTATTTGAGGCAATGTTTGTTTAGAAGAGTGATTTATAAAACGGTTGAGAACTAGTTATGAACCGATAAGTAATTTTTGTCCGAAAATCAATTTTGTTACTCTTAAAACTATTTTGCAGCATCTTTTGAGTGTTTATGAATCGATTTGAGAGTTTAAATCGGTTAGAGAACCGGTAAAAACGGTAAGAAGTAAATAATGCGAAACGTTAATGACAATTATGTTTGAAGTATTATTAGCTTGCTGAAACTGAGCTTGCTTCAGTATATTCAGGAATTCATTTAAAAGTAATAAAGCAGGGTTAAAAGTAATTAGAAAAAAGAAGTCTGGCATTTCCATTTCAGCCTCTTTTACTGTAAAGTTTGATACGTTTTGGGTAAAGACATCTACGGAAGCAATTTTTGTCAAAAATTGCTTTTTTGCGTTGCTGTAGGTAGAAAAGTCAAAATTTTGTCAAAAATGCAGTTTTTGACGAAAATTGTTCCCAATGTGTAGACGCCTTAACTCTTTCGTCTCTTTTGGGACTCTGAGTACCCAAAGCAACATATGAATGTTCTGTGAAAAACAATGTTTTTTAATTATTCAGAACTGATAAAAATCCAATTCTTGTGGATGATTAAAAACTATAAGAATGTCCAAATGTAAGATATTTTTTGTAGGACCTCAATTAATTCCTGAGCTTAGATATTTTTGATTAGAAAATTGTGAAATTGGTTTGCAGCATATGCTGCGGTCCGGAAAGAGTTAAAAGGAATAAATACACTTGACACAAAATTAAAGATTTAATCGATTTCACGCTTAAAAACTTATCTCAGAATTAAAGAGTAGGGGAAGTGGGGAATCTTTGAATTGAGGAAGCTTGGACTTCTTGTCCTATTTTTAAGAGAAATTGAGACTTATCATAATGTAGTTAATATCATGGTTAGTTCCATATGAAAATATGGGAAATATTTCTGTTTGGGTATTTCTGAGTTTGGGCTGACTTTCCTTGGCTTCTCTGGTTCTGGTTATTTTTTTATTAATGTCTTTTCTTTATAAACTAATTTTCCTATTCTGAACTATTCTTATATATGGTATTGGTTGTAATCTTAAATTTTTTTTCCTTCTTTCCTCTGGGTAATTTCTTGGACTTTCGTTTGCAATTTCATTGGTAACGCCACGAAAATCCTTTGGTTTTCCAGTTGCCTCTTACCTCGTCCCTTTGCTCCTCACGCTACCTACTAAACTGCTTTAGTTTCAGATATAAATTAATGATTTGTAACTTATCTATGTATATAATTCAGCCTGAAGCGGGGTTTCCGCCGTTTACTCGTGGAGGCTGTTGTTAAGACGGCGGCGGCCGCCGCTTGAGTTCCAGCGTCAGGGTATGGGCGGGCTGTGGGTTTAGTGGTATGGGGCGCATTGGGCTCGAGTGTTCAAAATAAATAAATAAAATAAGAGTATAATTTTAAAGCTGTCCCAAATTAAACACTGAGAAAAAAACGGGGGTGCCATTAACTATTTTTCCTCATAACTTTAATACTTTTTAGCTGTAAAAATATATCAACATTTTTTAATGTTAATTTTACACCTTTTTAAGGGTAAAAATAACATGAAAAAGAGTAACTTTAACCCCTAATATACCTAAAAAGCATAATATTTACACCGATTTTCGATCAATACTGCAGGGTAAAATTAACATTTCCGGAATGTTATTTTAACATTTTCGGATTTCTCTGTGAAGGTACCCCACTCCCCCGTAAATTGAATTGAATATCTTAAATTTGGCCGTCGAACATTGCACAAAGTCCAAAATGCTTTACGAAGAATCCAAGTTGCTATAAGTCCATAGTGGTTTATCATACTTTTCGACAAAAATAATAATAAATATCATACTTTTCGACAAAAAAAATCAACAATTTCTTTTAATGGAAGAGCGATAACAACATCGCTTATATATTTATTTAAATCCTTTTTTTCTTAATTGCTAAACAAGTAACTGAGGTGGAAGCCACAGCTACTCCTGTACACTTGAGGGAGTATTTGGGAGTTTTCCGCGAAGGTATCGAGTGCATTTTTCAGCATTTGGAAGGATATCTCCACATGAGTAACATTGGAATCTTCCAGCCACTCTTTAATTTGTGGAATTTCAGCCTCCTGGCCACTTTGGTACATTACTTTCATCGCTGAACCATGGATCAGATGAACGCAGTCTTCCTCAGAGTCCTCCTGACCTCGATAGACCTCGAGATTTTTATCCACAATTTGCAACAGCAGATAAAGGACTTTTCCATCTGGCAGGTGACAATTGAAAGCAATCTTCTGAAAATGAACTAGACCACATTGTCCTGCCATTGTAAAATCCAAAAGAATCTTTCGGACAATTGTACAAAAATTTGCCATTTGATTGATATTTGGCATCAAATGAAGCTCTTCGTGTTTCTCTGTGAAGAAAATGACATTTTCATTCCAGAGCTTCATCCTGTCTCCTTCTAAGCTCTTGCCTAGCATCTGAAGGCATCTCTGGCAGTAGATAAGACGGTTTTTCTCTCGGATATTAACCACGGATCGACGATTCATGGTAAAGAAAAAGTGTCCATAGAGGATTTCATCGAGTTTTGGCGTAAGAATTCCCGTGCCTGCTGTGTGCTTATGGCAAAACCAATCAGATGCATCTGCACTCTCTGAAGGCAATTCGAGGATTCGCCTCAGAAAGATACTTCCTCGGGGCACTAAGGGAGCCCTGCAATTGCTGCAGATAATTCTAAAAGTTTGATTGGCTTTTAAATTAATCGGAATGATTAGATTTTGAGGAAAGCCAGAGGGAGTGCTTTCGGAAATTACTTCTTCGTCAAATTGTCCGTGGTTTGTATTTATCCGGAAGCTGATATGCCGTCCAGAAGCCACCATTGAAGTGAGAGAGCGAGTGTTTAACGTGAATTGTTCAAGGAGGACCTTGAGTGTTTTATTGGGGAATTTCAAGAGGATCTCAGTAGGCTTGACACTAACCTTGACAGATTCTTTGACATTTTCCCCGAGATGGATGAAGACACTGGCTGATTGAAGTCTCGGACGGTGTTCTACGAGGAATTCCCTTACTCCCTCAACCTTATTCTCCTTTGAGGAGTTTCCGGGAAGATCCCTCTCGCCTGTACTCATCCCAGAGGCTGTCGTTCTCGCGTAGGACAAAGGACAGTGTGGCTTTCTGATAGTAATCTGACATTAATTCAATATTGCTGATCACCGTGTCTAGAAGGTGACTCTTCTCGCAGAAAATTCCCGGAGCATCGTGCTTCAGGTAGGTGAAGTGAACGTGAAGATGGTAAAAGCTGGGTTGATAATGCAGATAAATCCTGAGCTGTGATCGTGCAACGGCATATTTCTTCTCAATTGCAGCCACACCCTTTGTCAGGATATTCCGCAAAAGTGGCAAATGTCCCGCATTGAGGTCTCTCAGGGACTTTAGACCGTGCTTCCTCACCAGAGCTAAACAGTACAATGTCTCAGTGGTTTTGCTATCCCACTTGAGATCGGGCAGAAGTATGAAGCCCGTTTCCTCGCATGGATCCTCAAAGATTATTCTCTCACTTTCTTTTTTGTGCTCCAAAATATTATACAGCCACTATTGAAGAAATTAAATTACTTTCTATTTAAAGTTATTATTCAAAAATGAAGACACAAACCTCTAGAGAGAATTGCTCCTTCTCAATGTGCTTCAGTGTGAGTTCCCTGTATAATTCTGGTGTCTCCTGAACAATGTGAATCTCTTGCTTTGAGTACTTTTCAATGTGTCTCTCTGTTGCCGGATAAATAACCGTTGTCTTGATACCTGAAACAAAAACAGAGAAAAATTACCTCATTAATTCCCATGTCACATCACCAGTTGCATTACTGTTGATCTCTGGGCGGGGGAAACACTCAAAATTGCCATAAATATCATTGACAAATTCTGTCCGGAGACTTGTTGAGTCACTGAAGAAACCAGACTTTGAGGTTAGGTCAGCTTCAGTGAATGCTTTCTTCTCCAGAATCACAACTGCCCGCTTCTCAGCTGAGAGATCAGCAAAGTGCCCCAGCAATGACATTGTTTTACTTCCGGAATTGCTATTGAGTACTTTTTCTAGCTGAAATTGCGATAGATTGTACTCCACAGCAGCTTCCTCTCCCTTTGATAATTCTTCACTCATTTTATGCCTTTTCACACTTCACCTTTCTATTGACCTTTTTATCTCGTATCCTCTACGATGTCTTTGGACAAAGATTAGTTAATCAATTGAAGTAATTATTCTGATATTCCTGGATTTTGCAGAAAGAAAAACGCACGACTGTTCTAAGGACGAACGCAGCAACAGTACTAAAAATTTTGTACTAAAATTTGACGCCGCGGCCGCGCTTGATTCCCTCACAAAAACTTGAAGAGAACAGACGCCAAAAATTTCAGGTGAGAAAAAAACTAAAAATACAGTGAAACAAACGTTAATTCAGTGAAAAAATAGTATACAAAAGTATCTAAAATCAAGTGATCAATAATATATTTCGAGATTTTGATATATTCGGTGAAATAATTGACAATTTAAAGATTTTGACAACATAATGCCTAAAAACAAGAAACTTAAGAACAAAAGGGTGATTTCGACGCAAACAGGGTACCAAAAGTCAAAATACCAACGCAGTAAAGAGTTTGATAAACACAGATTAGATCAGTGTGAAGAAAAATCCAAGATGAGTAATAGAGAAATGGATGAAGATGGAATAGCGGTTCGTCGACTTCACATGAGCCAAGGAAAAAATCCACAAATCAAAATGGCGGATGATATCACCATCTCCTCTGCTCAGTTAGCCTGCTTTTAAACTAGGGTATTTTAAAAATGCACCTGTGCTATGCACCGGCGAGACTTGGAAAATCTCCCCTTGAGGTTTGTTTCTGAATAAAATCTCCCAGTTAGCTGTTATAATACTCCCATTTGTGTCTCGACTAAAGTAGAAAGTCTAGCAGACTTTCTACACAGTAAAAAAAACTAACACTATTATAGTGTATAATCTTTCACACCACTATTATAGTGTTAAATTTGGAAAAAATGTTTAATTTAAAATTGTTTAATTTAAAGTTATTGAATTTCAAGATGTTGAATTTGGAATTGTTCAATTTAAAAATTGTTCAATTTTTATGTGTAAACTCAAAAATTGTTGAATTCTGTTTATTGTTGAATTTTCTTTTCATTTCGAATATTTTGATTTTTTTGCTTTTTAGACATTTTTATTGGTTTTTCCTGTACTCGGGATCCCCCCGAATGCGAAATGATTACATCTGATGCTCGGATCTTCACGATATACTTATTATACATATAAATATTTGATGTTCTATATGACTTTTGTCCAATAAAAAGCATTTTGACTGAAGTATAAGTCTTAATTGTAATTTTTTTTTCAATTTTTACACCACTTTTGTTTAAAAATTCAACAAATTTGGTTGAAATACACGAGGCTTCGCACTATAATAGTGTTAAAAATTACGATCAAACTATAATAGTGTTAATTTTTTATCATGTGACAAAAAATATCATAAATTTGTGTATTTTTTCAATAGTTTAAGTTCTTTGACAAATTTTTCGAATTTGTCAAACAACTAAGAGAAGTCTATTCTATTATACACTTCATTTATTAAATCTTTCGTCTCCTTTGGGACTCTGGGTACCCATGGAAACAACAATTTTTTTTTTAGACTATCTAGATTCTAGAATCTCTTCTGGATAATTACAAACTATAAGATGTCCAAATCTAGGATATTTTTGCAGGATCCCAATTAACTCCTGGGCTTAGATATTTTTGGTCAAAAATCGTGAATTTTCGATTTTCTGCTTCCTTGCAGATATTGTGACTTTTTTAATATTTCTATACCAGAATAAGGAGAAACCTCTCGGGGCCAATAAGTATGATAACTAACAATCACAGATTACATAAATTCGAAAAACAATTTTCTATTAAATTTTCAAAAAACTTGTTCAAACTTTATGGCTACTCTCGTCCCCAAAAATTTAGAGATCAAATGTAAGGTTATCCCGTCAATGCCCGCCATTTGCTTTTTGACACCAACCTTGTAACAAAATTCCAAGCGGGAGCGATATTTTTGCCAATATGGCCGATAATTTTGACATTTCGTCGGTTCCGAAGAAGACTATTGTAAGTCCAAAATGTAAACTTTACAGGAAAGAGGTTTAAAGTTTGACAGCTAAAATTTATTTTCTTTAATTTCACTCCAATTAGTATGCTTTCAGCTTTTGAAACTATTTTATCATACTTACGCATTGAATATCTTCTAGTTAACACTACTTTTAAATTAATTATAGCAAAATTGTGGGCAAAAAAAAATCAATAATTGGGCACGCTGATTTTAAGTTTTTTTCTTATAACTTTTGCAGGAATAACTTAATCAACATAAAATTTTGTGAGGATATAGATCTAAGGCTTCTGCATCCAATGATACCATCTTTTTATACTATTGTAAGTAGACTTACAATAGTCTTCTTCGGAACCGACGATTTGGCAGCGCGGGAGATTGCTTTCGGGGAAGTTTTTCCTATTCTTCCTGATTTTAATAAATTCCGATTGTGGATGAAGTGTTTTTTGGCTCTTGAGAAAGCTTAATGTGTCTGCAATAACATCGTGTTGAAAGAAATGTGTTTTAAAGTGTTATTGTGTGAAATATTTTGAAAAATCTGTTGACAAGCAAGAATTTGGTGTCTTCTTAACCACTTCCTGGACATCCCACAAGATACTGGTCAATAATTCTTCTTGTTTTAGTGATCAACATTGTAAAGGAGTAATTTGACACGCAAAAATTATTCACAAAATTGATATTATCGGCTTTTGGAAAAATGAAGTTTGTCTCCTTTTCGTGCTTTTGGGGACGAGAGTACCCATGAGTTTTCCAATTTCCCAGAGGCGGAAAAAATTCTTTCTCTTCAAAAGTATCATATTTGACCACTAAGACTTACGTCTTACAATAAAGTGAGTTTAACTAACATTAAACAAAATGTTAAACAAAAACATCTCAGGATGATTCATTTTCATTGCTGAATATGCATGTATACATAACCTCAAAGGTATTTTAAATATGACCGTCGAGAACTCGTCCGTATTACGGCGATTCGGATTAGAAAGCGGGCACTGTATCAGGAATTATAATTTAGTAATGTTTTTAGAAATGTGAGCAAATCACTTCATGAATATATATATATTTTACATTTGCTTATAAAAAGATAACAGATTTCTAAAATTAAAAGAAAAAAATTGCATTCCTTAAAAACCTAAAAAAATTTCGTTTGACAGTATTACAAAAATACCCGTAATTTATAGGGGAAGTGCTCATAATTTTGGACAGTCTGCATATAAGCATCGATATCCTAAGTTTGAAGTGCCATATTTTCAATACTAATTGACTTTTCTTGTTACTCTCTTTTCAGAAGGATTGTTTAGAAACTTGGCAAGCTATTTATCATCTCATTTTTACTAAAATTAGTTTTAATACGTTTAAAAATGAATTGATATGTAAAGATGAATTTGACTCTTATTTTGGACAACTTGGTTATTAATTTTTACAACTTGTCTGTAAATTTGGACAGATAATCCGCCTCAACAGGATGCCCATTGTTCTTCATTTTATGAACCAATCTTACCAAGTCCTCTTCCTGGTCATGTAAGGGAAACGTGAAATGTCACAAGAAGCCCAGAAACTTTCCATATCATTCATTAAAGTGAGTTGACTTCGGTACTCCAAGTACGTGCGGATTCGCTCATTCCCTGACCTTTCCGGGAGCCTTTCAAGGCATTTCTCACTGCATCTCTTTCGTAGAGATGATGCTCCTTTGTTTCTCCAGGCATTTGTGCAACCTAGTCATCACAAAAGCTAAAACTTCACGAAATTTCGTGAGAAAAACACCTGTACAAAATAAGAATCATCACCTCACTGGTGAATGTCTTAAAAAAATTTCCCATTTTTCACACGAAAAATATAATTCACAAGGCAAATCTCACTTCAGGTCAAATGTACAAATCATCAGTAACGTGAATCAACACAATATTCAATGAATATTCAATAATATCACTCAAAAACAGCGAACAAACTTTGTTAGTACTTCACCAAAACTAAATAAGACTGAAGTAAGCCACGAAGTTCTGTCATATTTCTCGTAAGCAATTGCTCACACTGAATTTTCAACAAAGCAATTTCAACTCAAATCATATTCAAATTTTAACGTATTTAGTGTTAAAATATTCCAAAAAGAACAAATATTTAGATAGAATTCATTATTCGTCAAATATTGGAATAAAAATCCATCATTTTAATCAATTTATTTTTAGTGTCCAATGTTATCCTCAAAGTGTCCAAAATAAGAAACTGGACAAAATTATAAGCATTTCCCCTATCCTTCAATTTAAAAAAACTGATCAAAACCAAAAAAAAAACACTAAAATCATGAAAAATTAATAAAAATCAATACATAGAAAATTTACTTTATCAAACATTAACAAATCTATTGAAATCATCTTGCGCCTTTTAATTAAAACATCTGTGATTTTATAGATGAAAAAGATCTTGCAAGCTCTAAATATGCATTACAATGAAACCATAAAAACATTTTTTATAAAAAGCATATTTTTTTGAAGAAAATTAAAACAAAAAAAATTAAATAAATATCATATTATATAAATGTAACCGTTCGGATAGATGGATCTTTTTGAATCCGACAGCTGTACTAAAATAGAAGAAGAAGACGCCGCGCCTCATACATCCGCCGGCTATCCTCTGCACGTGTTTTTGTTTTGACTTTGTGCCTTCTGCCTGTCCCAGAAAGAAAAAGAAAAATCGTGCAAAATGTGTGAAGAAAACATTAAATTAGGTGATTATATTGTAATTCAACGACAGAAATACACAAAGTTGTACAAGTTTACTGGAAAAACTGCAGTAGCCGTTTTGGGTAAGCAGAAAATAGACTTGTCCAGCATTGAGGGTCTGCCCTATTTCTCGACATTCCGAATGATGCCCCAGAATGGGGATAAAAGTGGAGTTTTCAAATTGGAAATTTGCACAAATCCTCATGACATCAAGGAGTCTATCTCCATAGACAAAAGTGGAACAGACAATAGAGATATTTTGGATGATGGAAGATCTCAGGTGCTGACTGAGGATGAGATTAAGAATCTCAGGGAAACTTGTGAGACATCGACAGAGATTGTCGAGCACCTCGTGGACAATTCAAAGACTTTCAATTCCAAGACAGAATATGCCCAAGAGAAGTATTTGAGGCGAAAGGAAAAGAAGTATTATGAGTATGTGCAGATCCGGAAGCCATCGGTGAGGCTTATCTTTGACATCTATTTTCGCCAAGATCCAGACAAGATGATGAACATGCGAATGGATACTCTTTCGCAAATAATCTCATATTCTGGCATCTGTAGCACTGGACAGTACATGGTTTATGAATCTGGAACTAATGGGATATGCCTAGCAGCATTTCTCAACTCAATGGGCGATGCTGGAGATTCCCACATCGTTTATGTCCACCAGGGAAATGTTCCGCACAAGCAAGCTGTCTTGGCGTTGAATTTTCCAGAGTCCTACAATGAAAAGTACACACCGGTCAACATTTACTCTGTCCTGAGACATTTTTACCAAAAGGACTCTACTTCGGACGTGGCTAAGGCCGAAGACACCGAACCGGAACCCAAGAAAGTAAAACTGGAAGATGAAGAGAAGAAGAAATGGGAACTGGAGAATACCAAAGCATGTTCAATTATGAGGCAAAAAGTGGACTCTTTGGTCATTGTGGCCAAAGAACATCCTACAGCAATCTTCAAGGAACTAGTTCAATTTGTACGTCCCGGACGACCTTTTGTCATCTACAGTCCTTACCAAGAAATTGCAACTGAATGCTTTACAGAATTGAAAGCTAATCAGCCTGTTCTCAACGTTAGAATCTACTCCAGCTTCCTCAGAACCTACCAAGTTCTCGCTGATCGAACACATCCGGACGTGAGTATGAATGGCAATTCTGGATTTATAATTTGTGGATATGTAATAAATCAAAATACTGAATGAATACATATTATATTTTTATTCCATCCTATTATTTTTTAATAAAATTGCAAAAACAAACTCAAACCTTTAGCAAAAAAAGTTAATATCATGTAACAAATGCTATGTGTATAGTCATGTTCAATTGACTTGCATTTCAATACACCAACTGCATAAAATGTACTGAAGAGGATATTTGAGCAACGTGTCTGAGAAATTATAAAATTTTAATTTCAATCGTATCTTTGTTATACGCGCTTTGAATTTTCACACAAAAGTGCTTATTGGAAAATTTAATATAGAGCTTAACTAAATTTTTAGAGAGTATCTCTGCCATAGTTTTTAGATTATCTTCAATAGTTATTGAAATTGTGGCTAAACAGTAAATCAGTGGCACTAATTGGCTAAACAAAAACAACTGCATTCCATATTCTGCCAATTTATTTCAAATTAGTTGATCACGGTCAAAGAGAGAGTCCCAAGTGGATAATCTTTCAGTTTCGGGCAATAGACAAAAGGCAAGTTCTTCAGAAATATTGAGACAGCGATAGGGTGGTCCATTAGGAGATACTGGTAGCCACTTTGTTGGTGCAATTGCATCACAGTTGGGATTTCCAGTGATTGCAAAACTCGTCCACATGCTCACCATTCGATTGATTGTTGTGTGCTCAAGGCTTCCAGGTTTGGGTACTGTGTGTACCAGTCCCGACTTGAAAATATAATTAGAATCATCACCATGGCACACACCACTGACCCCATCGCCACAGAAGACTGCTCTCAGAAAATTGTATTCCGGAGAATCGACGGCAAAGCGATAGAGAAAGGTCGGTACTCGTGGGGCGTATTCACATCGTGCACGTACAACGCGATAGAGTCCGTGCCAAAAGTATTTATCTCCCAGAAACTGAAAAGGTAAAAGATATTTCGTTAAAATAAAACGGGACAAATAAGCCTATATCACTTTATTGCAGGTGAGATTCTTCATTCAAATTTCTAAAATAAATCCTGGCTCCGGCTCACCTTTTAGATCAGTCATAAAGTCAAAATTCACATCCTTTTCTTTCTCAAAAGTCCTGCATATGACTATCCTAGTCTTTCGCGCTCTCCTTCTTATTTTGAAAATCACACCAAATTAAATTTAGTTCATCCCAATTTTAGTCAAAAAAAATTTCTTGACAATTTTCACGTTTAATTATGAAGCTAATTCGTTCAAATTCGCTATAAGTTCTTCCTATTTTATCGTGATTCTTTATAATTGAGCGCTTTTTGTGGAATTTACAAAGGCCTTGACGCTCAATTCTATCGATAAACCGGATGACATTTTGCCCCAAATGCCCAATTGAAAGAGAGTCTACTGTACGAAAATCCCGTTGAATCATTTCTAATAATGATTTTTCAAAGTCAAAGGTTAAAATGACACTAAAGAGCGCATTTATCAAGCGAAAGGGGCCATGTTTCGGCTCGTTGGAAAGGTCTTGGAATTTCCGAGAAAACTGAACCAGTTCCAATTGGTTTTGAACTGGTTCATATCCGATAACTAATTTTTATGCGAAAATTAATTCTATTACTTTTAAAACTGTTTTGGGGAAGCTTTTGAGTGATTTATGAATCAGTACAAATCGGTTGAAACCGGTAAACGGTAAATGATGCGAAAGTACGTTTGCGGTATAGCATCTAAGTCACGAGTTCGAGTATTTCGCTTGGACGCTTTGCCACGCCTTTATCTTTATGTTCCTTATGAATTTCACCCATAACTCTTTTCTGATAATTTGAGGCATAAGACTGGCTATAATATAATTGTAATGGGCTATAATCATTTACAACACATTGAAAAAAAAAAAGAATTATTCGATGCATAAATCTTCGGAAGATAGCGCGCTTTCCCTTACCTAATTCCAATTTTCACCTTATTATAACCCTTGCCAAGGGCCCATCAAGCCTAATAAAAAGTGAAGATATTTTTCACTTTTCCTTGTAAAAATGTTACAGATATTGCACCGCGACTTAAACAAATTTGCTCGTCGTTCTTGTATTATTTCGGCGAACATATTAAATATGTATTTTTAGATAGCTTTTAAAGCACAATTTCGAAATATATCAGACTGATAAGTCAATTCTCTTTTGAAAAAGACTTGCCAATAGTCTTCAGTGCCTCTATGCAAAAACGTATGGAAAAATGAGATGCCGAGAGGCCCTTGACCTTTGCCGAAAATCGTAAATCGATATCTCTCTTAGTTTTGGAGTTATTAAATTCCAAAAATTGGCTGGCTGGGAACGTTTTTTAGCCACCCATATCATAGTATTTTGGTGACCAAGTATGGGCGAACTACATTTCGGCCAAAATTTGAACCCGATCGGGGGACGTGAGAATTCGTTAGAATTAAATGAAATTGTTAAGAACCTCATCTACTAAGCCTTCCAACAAAGACAGTAAGATTATAGCTGTTCATGCAAGATATCTGAAAATGTTTTTTTAGCTGAGATTCTTTATATTCTCAGCTTTTGTGGTCACAGGTGAAATGCGACCTCGTCAGATCGGGCCCAAATTTTGGATTTATACGTTTTGACACTCATAGATCACGAATATCATATGTGCTAAAAATCAATTTTCGTGGGACGTCCCGTCCCGTCCGTCCGTCGTATAATCACTTCTGGCGAGAGAGCGAAAAGAGTTATCGACAAGCGGTTTTCGGCAAAGGTTAAATGTCGATGGGTAGCTAGAAATAGGTGATGTCAGATCCACCCATTTTCCACCACTTTGGAATACCCCCAAATTTTGTTTTTTAATAACTCAGCCCCTACATTTTCAATATTTGTAAACCCTTATAGGTAAGGTGTTTCAGAGTAAGGTAAGCGTTCAGAATATAAGGGAGCTTTTGATACGTTCGGTAAGTTTTTAGAGTGTAAGGAAAGTTTTGAGAGTAGAGTAAACCAAAACGTTAACGTAACCCATAAGAGTGCACAATATATTTAAAAATAATATAAAAATATAGACAATAATAATAAAGCCCAAAAAAAATAACAAAGAAAACTATTCTTGTTTTAAGGTAAGTTTATATTTATTTCTTAAAAGACAACTGTTATTTCAAGGTAAGTTTCCTTTTATTAGTTTTTAAACGAAAACGTTTGCAAAACTCAAAAACCACAAAGAGATTAATCAAAAATTCTTGTTATAAGTTTATATTTACTTCTTGAAAGACAACTGTTATTTCAAGGTAAGTTTCTTTTTTTTAGGTTTTAAACGATAACGTTCGCAAAACTCAAAAACCACAAAAAAACATAAAACTTTTACAAACATTAAAAAAAAAAGAAAAAAGAAATGAAAACTGATTGAAGCGATGCGAAAATTACAATTAAATTTTGCAATTTTGGTTACATTTTGTAAACAAATTGTATATAATATTGAGAATATCAAACTAACGTTCATAAGATGTGATTTCTTCATTAGGCTTTGCAGTATTCTAAACAGGAAGCCCACAAAGAAATTGTTATCATTTATAAAGTATTATGTATCAAAATCAGAATTCAAAATATCATTTGATCAAAGTAATACACTTAAAATAATTGGACATATTCCTGAACACTCAGAAGTACGTTCCAATGAAATAATTGAAACTTCTGAACATATTACTGAATATTCAAAAGTATGTTCCAATAAAACACTTGTACTAAATAAAAGTATAATCAAAAGGAAATGACACAATTAACAAAAGGAAAATATTGTAAATTATTTAAAGAAAAAATTAAAAATTAAGTTATACTTCCTGCAACTAAATCTGTGAATAAAAAATGGTACGATACTTAATAGATGACGTGTACATGAAAAATAAAGGGATATAGAAATATAAAATTAAGTCGAAGTAAGGTAAGGTATCCTTAAGTCGGCCAGTTCCTCAACTCGGGCAGTTGCATTGTTTAACCAATTTTTTAACGTGTTATTATAGTCAATTTCTATAAAATTTTCACTGATTTATATTATATACAATGTAATAGACCTTATAATGTTAGATCTGTAAAACCATATTATAGGAAACCTTAGTAAATTGAATAAATAACCCCACTGGCCGAGTTGAGCAACCGGC
The DNA here is from genome assembly GCF_024763615.1 of Phlebotomus papatasi. Lineage (NCBI taxonomy): Eukaryota > Metazoa > Arthropoda > Insecta > Diptera > Psychodidae > Phlebotomus > Phlebotomus papatasi. Next base: position 48,623,877 of record NC_077223.1, read on the forward strand.
CGACTACAGGGTACTTTACCTTAATATTATAATTATTGCATACGGAAAATGCAAACAATTCCACATTCATGAAAGAAGGTTTAAGTTTGTTTTCACAAATATTAATTCTTACAATAGCGAATTTAACAATTTTTGCTAATTTGAGAGAAATTAAATGTCATAGTGAAATTTCAAAACCTAAACAATTAAGAAGAATTCGTCGGCAAATAATAAAAAATAAATTAAAGAACGAATTTCCAAAGACAATTTTAAAAAAGGAAGCAGTGCCGTTGTTAGATGCAGACTTAGCTTCAAGAAGTAACCGTGGATACGAAGTTAAATTGTCAACATTACGAAAAGCTCGTAGCGAGCAATAGTCACGTAATAACCTTTTTATAAAGCATGTGATATCCAAAATTTAATTCTTTGATCAAAAAAAAAAAAATACAACCAATTTATAAAACCTATTGCGAGTGAGCCCACTAACCGTGTATATATTTACAGATGCCCAAATATGTAGGTTGTGCCTACCCCTAAGTACCATTTGGAATGCTCAATAAAAATTTTTTTTATTATGCTGGAGTAATTAAAATTGAAGAAGAGATCAGTCCTATAATGGAAATGATAACATCAACACAAAAAATGACGTCTATTTCATTTTTCCTGCAAAATTTTAGGAGTGAATATGTTATAAATTCAAAAATGTTTAAATGCATCGTCACTGATTGGAGTTTAGCTCTTATGCAAGGATCAGTACTGGTAATAAACAGTTCAAGTTTAGAATTGTATATGAAATTTATATACAGCTTCTCAGTAGAAAAAATAAGCCCAGATAAGCTTATGGTAGCTGAGATTCTTTACAGGCGACCTCGAAATGCGTGCAACTCGGATTGCTTGCAGCTTTGAATGCATGAAAATTTGATTGTGAATTGCATTTTTTGAGGTAAACCAACGCGTCGAGCCAATTTTATCCATTTCGGTGTCCGAGAACCGTTTTCTCAATGTGATTCTTTACCTCCAAAATTCAATTTACAATCGAATTTTCATGCATTCTAAGGTGCAGATACCCAGAGTTCCAAGCACTCCGAAGTTGACTAAAGAATCTCAGCTACCATAAGCTTATCTGAGCCTATCACTGATTTTTTCTCTTTCATTATAAAACTATCAAATCAGGATCGTAATTAAAATTCGTAAATGAAATAATAAGCTCCAATCTCCCATCAGTAGTCTAACGAACTTAAAAATTATATAGTATTTTGCACGTAGTTTATAATATAAAAATTATATAGTATTTTGTATTTTTTGGGGTACGGCAGTTTAAGAGATGTATGACTTTCAAAAATACTAAAGATTGAGATAATAAATTATTTAATAAATCGTATTAAAGTTACCTTGATATGATTCTGAAGGCCATCCTTGCTAGATACATTTCCATTGAAGTAAAAGTCTCTCAGCGTTTTAGCGACATTTTTCCGTTGTGCACTTTGAGGGCCAAGATTGAGTTCCCATGGCACTAAATTGGAGAGATCTCCAAGAAAATTATCATCTGAGCTGATCTCTTTGTACAGCAAAAGTCCCTCATCAGCACAACCGCCAGTCATTATGGGAATGGAGTTTCCCCATGCCGTTCTAGCCATATCACGTGGAAGTTTTGTAATTATCGCATTGGTACTCCAATGTGGCTCAACTACTGGTCCAAAGTGAAAGATTACACCGTTCTTGCGATTTTCATGGGTTATGAAATCAACCTGCTTCTCAGATAGAGTTACTTGATCGACTTTCTGTAAAATCTCTAGCATTCCAGCTTCACCTCCTTCACCATTCCATCCCAAAGACAGAGCAAGTTTAGCTGCCCAATCAAGATCTGGAGGAAATGCCCAAGGGTCATACACTGTTCCAGACATTACGATGGCACGATGGAAAAGACCCTTAGCCAGATCTGAGAGCATTAAGTAATGCACAGATGCTCCTCCTGCACTTTCACCAAAGAGCGTAACATTATTTGGGTCTCCACCGAAATAAGAGATATTGTCCCTAACCCATTTGAGTGCCATCAATTGGTCCTTAAAGAGCAGTTATTTGAGATAAAGCCATAAATATATATATTTAAATATTAAAATACCTTGAGTCCTGCATTTCCAGGGATATTGAGTGTAGGATCCTGAAAACTCATAAAACCCAAAGCTCCCACCCTGTAGTGTAGTGTGACCAAGACCACATCTTTCTCCATAAGAAAGTCAGGGCCAAACATCATTGAAGTGCCAGCACCACTAATGAATGCCCCACCATGAATGTACACCATGACAGGAAGAAGTCTCTTTGGATTTTGCTAAATTTCGAAAGTAAATTTCATTTAAAATAAATTTGAACAATTTTTCAATTTAGTTTAATTTTTCTATGCTCACATTCTTTGTATAAACGTTGACATGAAGACAATCTTCGTCACCTAGAAATCCCTCCAGCAAAATCATTTTCTGAGCACATCCCATGCTCTCCTTTGTACAATCGAGAGTATCTTCCCATGATTCAGGTGGAAGAGGATCCTAGCAGTATTCAATATTTTATTTCTTCAAAGAATTTCAAATTACCTAGTTTTTCAATTATCTACTAAAGGAAACAAAATAATTAGATAACAATGCTTTTGAGATAAGTTAAAAAAAATAATTTTGCTGAGTAATTGAACAAATGAGATTGGAACTCTATCACTATAAAAACCCCGGAAAAAATTAAATTTATTTTAAAGAAGTTGACCCAAATAAAATAGCGTTTTCCTTTTAAGATTTTTAAGATTAAGGTACTTAACCATTTAAGGACGAGAGGGTCAAAAATCGGAGGTCAGAAAAAATCACTTTTTCAGACTTTTTAGGGAAAAACACAATTTTATATGACCATAGGAAAAAATTCATTTTTGGGTCACCGGTGACCCAATCGTCCTTAAAGGGTTAACCGACTCATTACCGATGAAGACCGATGCAGCCGATTTCAAAATTTCAATACCTCTCCAAAAATTCCAAATTTAACCAAATGGAGTGAAAAATTACCCTTCCAAAGTGGTTGACCTTTGACCTTCAATAATTCAAAATGGCGAATTTTCCGGTCATAGGTATATATGTTTGGGCGAAATGTGCGCCTGGACTAGCTTTAAAACATATTCAAAAATCATTTAAAAAGCTCGGGCCAATTTTGAGAAAAACGAAAAAAAAACATGTTTTAGGGGATGGAGGGGAATAGGGGAAAAACGTCTAGAGATATTGTTTTTTTTATTGGGGGTCATCTAGGACTGGAAGTCGATATTTCTTACCGTTTAAGCTCCAGAACATTGAAAAGTTGAAAAAAAATACGATTATATAACTGCTTTCTCTTTGAGTTCGAGCAGTAAAATACAAGGTTAAGTTTACCAAATTCCGGCCAGCTTGTAATTCCAGCCACATTTTTTGTTCCTCAGATTTCCATAAATTTTTAGTTTTTGCATACTCTAGACTAGAGATTATACAATGCAAAATAAAACAAAAAATATCGCTTCACTAGCAAAATGGTCTGAAAAAGGCATTAGAAGAATTCCAGAAAGGCAAGGAACTATGAGAATGAAGGTGGCCGGAATAGGCCACCAATGCTATGTCTACATTTTTATTCATTTTAAAATTATTAAGAATGATTTTAAAGTAAATGAAGACGATAAACTGTCTACAAGGTTCTAAGCAACATTATTTAAAAAGAAGTTACAAAAAAAAATCAAATTTGTATTAAAAATATTACACTTCAAACTTGAGGCTTTGGCGCTTGCATGCAACTATGCCGAAATTTGGCACACTTACCCTAATTCCTGAACATCTGTGAAAACTTACTGCTCAAGGTTTTGTAAATAATTTTTTTTTTAAATTTAGTTACTTCTAAATTTTATTTTAATCTCAAAACTGGTTCAGTTGAGAATAATGCCCTGGACATACTTACGATTTAAGCCGAGAGACGGCTTAACGTTTTTGTAATCAAAATACTGATCAGATTACATTTCCATCAGTTTCTGACTAATCCGTCTTTCGGCTTAAGCCGAGAAATGGCTTAGTTAGTGGGGAAATGATGGGAATTATTTTGATTATAATTACATTAAGCCGTCTCTCGGCTTAAGTCGTAAGTTTGTCTAGGGCGTAGGAACAGTAAAATTTTAAAAATGTTGCAAATATTTATTAAACTTCAAATAATGTCCCTGAGTGGTAATTCTTCATTTTCCTAAAAATAGAGAAATAGAACCAATATATCCACTCAATAAGAAAATTACACTTAAAACGAATTATTTACTTTTGCAATAAAACAACTAAACAAGTATGTTAATAAGGCAAATAAGAGAATTCAAGATCAAACGATTGCAGAGAATAATTCAATTTCAACAATAAATAGACGAAGTGAAACCAGTGTGATGTCTGAATTTGAGCTTTAATCAAATAACCATGAACTTGACACAATCACTTACCGAGGTATCTCAAAAGTTTAATGAAACCCTACCTAAATGTTAAACCCTATTAGTGAATAATAAGGACTCACCTCAAAAACAAGTGGCATAGAGTTAGCTTTTATCATTATTATTATATTATTCACTACGAAATTTGCATTTTTTGATTAGTTTTTGTTAAGTGTTTATTCAAATTCGATCTCATTCTTTCCATTACAAAATTTTTTGAATGTGAATGAACAAACAGAAACCACAAAGCTTTGCCTTGATTTGTGTATTATTAATGTAATTTACTAAAACTCCTTAATTTCGTAAAATACCGAAAGAAAAAAAAGAATAAAATGTTCTCTCACCCTAAATCGCAATTCTCCAATTGGTGGTTTTGCATAGGGAATGCGAAAGAAACTGAGGTATTTAGCACCCCAAACTCCTTCACTTTTTACTCCACGAATTGGTCCTAAAGCTGTACGTGCAACTATTGTGTCCGACATCTCACACAACACTGAATTATCTTCTGTGTTTTATCTACGCGACGATTTTGCCGCGCAATGCTCCGCTCTATCACGGATCATGAAATGAATGTGCAAATTGAGGAGAGTCTCATTAAAAAAAGAATCTTGTGCTGTAATCTCACTGGAGCTTGTATTGTGTGAGAGGCTCACGAATATCGATGTAAACTAAATAAATAATCACAAAATACGTGTGTAATTGTATTTTTGGTGAAAAAAATAAACAGTGCACAATTGGCGGGAGATGTTAGCTTTCAATTGTTGGTGGCGCTGCTGTTAGTAAGGTAGATTTTGAAAGAGCCTCGGAATTTTTTGAATTGAGAAAATGAGAAAAATCTATCTAGACTTTGGACACGGATACTTTAAAAAAAAATATTATTATTGAGTTTTTAAATTTCATCAAAATATTTAGAAAAAAAAATCAAAAAATGAGGCATTTAGAGATATCGGAGCAGGATGTCTTCTATGGCAAAAATGTAGTCCTAAGTAGAATCTATTTGTGTGCTGATTAGAGTAAATTAATATTTAGTTTAGTTTAGTTTATATGATTTCTCAAAAGTTGCTTTCTTAGGTCATTTTTGAGAAGTTTTAGTCACATTTTGTTTTTCTACCCCAAGGATTTTTTTTAAATATCAAATCATTTTTAAGTTGAAGCACAACTACTTACCTTTCCAACGGATGTCTATTTATTAAGTTCTGTACATTAGAACCGGAGGAATAATTGATAATATGAGACAAAACAGCAAAAACAAAAAAAATTAATTAAAGAAAATTGTGACGTATAGGAGAAAAATCAAGAACAGATTCTTGATCAAGGGACTCAACTCTACCAAACGTACCATGTAAGATCCGTGTGTCAAAAAACGTGTTGCATAGTGTAATTACGTTAAACCGCCTCTCGGATTAAGTTGTAAATGTGTCGACCACATTATACAGGGAGTTTTCGCTTTGAAAGAATTCTTCGCGACCGAAAAAAGCCCGCAAATTAACTCCAGTGGCACAGAAAAATTGCATACCCACAGGATAGTCTGGTTCTGGTTGAGTAAGCCACTTCTAAATTTTACTCGTTGTTTTTTATCTGTGTAATATTTTAAAAAACGCTTGTTTTTGGATTGATGAAATTCTTTTTTACTTCATCTAAATCCATAGAATTATTCACTGTTTCATTTAGAAACATAATTAAAAAAAAATTATCAAAAATATTAAAGAAAATTTATAAAATAATGATAATACTAAAATAAGTCAGCACGCACTAACTGGGTCACCTTTTCGCTAATTCACTTAATTAAACCTGTGGATTTAAAATACTTTTTTCATAAAGAAAAAACAAATAAATGTTTTCAATAAACCAGCTGTCATTAGCGAAAATATCACTAACTAGAAAATTTTTAGTGAAGAAACTAGCTGGCACAAGATTGAAATGAGTCGATTACATTCACTTATTTATTGAAAATGAGGGGCATGTTAACGATCCTTGGGTCGACTTATGGGGGGGTCCCCCGAAGATCCCAAGTCGCTATCTCTAACCGTTTGGCCTCTAGAGCTGGCGACAGCCAGACGGACAGACGGATAGACGAACAAACAGCGTGACGACATTTCTCAGAAATTTCTCAGAAAATATTATTTTTGCTTTTTCTCAAACTTGAATAGTTATATTTCGTTACTGTAGTGACTATATTACGGAAATAAAAATAAAAATATTATTTTAAGTGGATTAGTCATAAACGATCCAGATAGCGAAGCGCCCGGATTAGCACACTCGACTATATATTGAAGCAAATTCCCTACGCTTATCCAGGAAAAACTCTTCAATAGCCAATTGATAGCGATGAAGTTCTCCAAAAATTCTGCATACGCAAAATATTTACGGCTATTTCATTTTATACGTTGAGTGATATTGGAATGCTGTAAATTATTTGAAGAGACGTTTTTATTTATAATTCAAAGATATTTTTCTTATTTTGACATAAAATGATGAACATAATTTATTTACAAAAACAATCCAACTTTGGACTTTTCTGTTTATAATTCTTTTTTTTTAGATATACAATGTATACATTATTAAATTAAAACACAAAATACACATTTTTCTTGCCACTTGTATAGGCATTTAGATTCAAAATTAGACTCAAAAACCCAATACTTACTAAGGAAAGGATCTTCTAACACTTTGCCTGACGATTTTATCAGACTACTCGTAAATTTCAGAAGTTAAATCTACATCCTTCATTGGATTAAAAAATGTATATATATGCGTTTATATCAAAGGAAAAATCTCTAGGAAGAACACAATAAACCAGGGAACAAAATTAAGCCTTGAACAAAATCACGAAATATGCTGAAAACATTGCAATACTGTAAGTATAGGATTCAAATGTGCAAGCCTATTAAAGTGTTTACTTTTCTTGGCCAAATTTTCCGTGTTAAGTCAAATCCTTTCTCCCTTTGATTAAAATGATTTTCTTGTGAAAAGAATCCCCAAATAATTTTTTATCAAACTTTCTTAGATTAATTTTTACATTGTTTTGATATTATTAAATTATTAGAAGCGTTCTTTTTTTTACTTTACAACTCGCTTAAAGGTTTTTTTCCTATTTTTTTGTCATTAAAATAATATTACTAATGTCTATAATTTACTCAGATATAAATTTGTTTATTATTCTTGTCGATTAATATGTTTTCACATATCTAAAATATGTTTTTCATTCACACGAAAAGATAATTCAGAGGATGATTAATTTTGTGGTTTACTTCGCAGAGTCCAGCTACCAAAAAAAAACTTGCAATTTAAATTAAACTTTTTTTTAAGATAATGAACCTGATTTAAGCTAATGACTGTTGACATCTGCGTAGAGTTTACTGATTTCCTTTAAAAGATAAATTGTATTAAATTTACAGAAAATCATCATGTAGCTGTGCTAAATGCGAAGCAAAACCAGTCAAACAAAAAATCCTCTAACACAGAATTCGCTACTTTACTCTTCATTTTCTTTTTTTTTTGTTTTCTATAAACCCCTAAATCTAAAAGATAATTCATTTAAAAATCGATTTATGGTCTCCTTTTCATTTGTGATTTCTTCTTGCTGCAAACATGATTAAATGAATTTTTTTAATATAAATATTAAAATATTCATAATCATCACTTTTAGAACACAAAATATATTATCAATAAATTTTAATTCTCATTAATTATATTGTATTCTTTCTAAATATATTGGTTCTCTGTTCACAAATCTATCAATGTTCAGAGATTTTCTTCACCTCAATCATTAAATGCACACCCAAAAATTGCAATATTTCCACAATTCACAATTTATCTCTCCCTCTCACATACACGCAAAAAAAATTATGCACTTTGTCATGTTATCATAATATTATGATACAAATACACTATTAGACATTGTGACGATCTCTTATAAAGTTTCTATCACGGGGAATGTAGTTCTATTCAGCAATATTTTCCACCTTTTCCCCTACATAGAAAATTGTATTAAAACTGCTAAAAAAAACTTCAATGTTTTCCACGCGTTGCTTCCTCAAGTGCTCTAACTTTCATTTCTCTTTCGTGATGCCTGAAAAATTGTTATAAAAATTATTTTATGTAAAACCCATCACCGAAAATGCAATTAATTCAATTAAGACAAAAGTTTTCACAATAGAATTCACATTTTATCAGCGACCCCTAATCGTACTTTTATCCTAATTAAAAATAAAACACTCACCGAAAGTACTGCTCGTGAAATGAATGTGCCCGATCGAGACGTTGGAATTCAGCAGCCTAAAAATGTTGATAAGAAAATGAAATAGCTGGAAGTCTAATAAATAACTAAAAAATTATGCATGAAAAATTTATGTAATATTACAATCATTTAGGTTGGTAGTCGTTACTAAATTATTTAGTAAAATTTACAGTGGTCGTATATCTTACGAAGAGCCTCAAGTGGGTCAGTGGATAGAGTAGTAGCTGTATCGGCGTTATCACACTTGCACATTAAAATTTTGATGTGATTCACATTAATTGTCGCTTGTGAGCGTAAAATATGTTATTTGTATCTTTGAGTCACTTAATATTTGGGGTTTTTCTATTTATTGATAAAGAAGTGGACTTGGCCTGCAAAAATAAGTTTAAATTTACCTAAAGCATCAATATTTTTCACATTAAAAAATTAAAGAGAAAATCTCATTCATTTTCCGTATTAATGCTATAAATCAATTTATATCAAATTTTGCGGGCCAAGTCTACCTTTTTATCAACAAATAGATCAAATTTTGAATATAAAATGACTCAAACACACAAATTACACATTTGGACTCTCACCAGCGACAATTAATGTGAATCATATTAAAATTTTAATGTGCAAGTGTGATAACACAGTTACGGTTGTAAATTTTACTAAACTGTGGGCGAATTCTATTGTAGGGAAAAGTGCCCAAGCTTTGAAAGGTCCCAAGCTTTATAACAATAACAATATTTATTGCATCACAACAATAGGGTCATCCCTCTTACAGTTGTGAGAAAAAGAAAAAGTAAAAACGATTTCAAAAAGAAAGAACTGTGAAAAGAAGAAAAAAATAGAAAAACAAGAAAGAAAAATAAGTCAATTACTCTTAGGTCCAGACTGAAAATGCAGCCGAATAGTATCCGCAGAAGTGCGATTGTCAGCCGGAATGGAGTTATAAAGTACAATGCCCTTCACAAACAGTGTACGATAAAAGTAATCACTGTTGGCTTTAGGCACTATGAGTCCCCGAACCCTGGCCGAACCCCCCCTAACCAAAAGATCCGACAGGTACCCAGGACATTCAGAAAGCAACAAGTTGAACAAAAAGAGCACTACTCTCATGTTCAGAAGAGAAGGTAAAAGGGTAATGTGGTCTCGTCGTCGGTTTGAATCGCAGATATACCTGACACAATTATTAAAGGCAACGGTTAGGCGACGAATTGTGTCACTATCCTGCGCAAAGAAGAGCTCTGCACCATAATTAAAGAAAGGATAAAGCGAGTGTCATAGGGTGTAATGTCCCGGAATCGTCTGAGAGTGTATAGAGAATAGTTGACCTTACGACAAATAGACGTAGCATGATAAGACCAAGAGAGAGTTGTATTAAATATAATACCAAGGTTTTTGACCTGATCAACGAAAGAAATAATTTCACCGTGAAGGTACAGAGGATGTGAAGTCAAAGTAATTGTTTTTTTGGCGATGATGATGGCTTGAGACTTTTTGGGATTCAAAATTAATCCATTTGAAGATGCTCAGTTCTCAATACTGCAAAGATTAGAGTTCATGAGATTGAAGACATGAAGAGGATTAGAAGGATCTCCTTCAACATAGATTTGTAGGTCATCTGCATAGAGATGAAAATGGCAATTATGCAATACTGTGGGTAAATCATTAATGAAAAGGGAAAACATAAGAGGGCCAAGAATGGAGACCTGCCCAATGCCCTTATTTAAGGAACAAGGTGGCGAAACATCTTCACCAAATTTGACAATTTGCGATCTTCCTGTGTTGCGAGCGCAACATATTTAAATTTAAAACTGTGGAGTGTGTTGCCCTGCTGAGGCGACGAGGGCGCTAGCGACGAGGAGAGGAGGTAGAAAAATCAGTAGCAGCTGATAAGAAAAAGAGCGCCAATCGGCCTCTTTCACCACTGACCGCCGAGGAGGCAACATCAATCACCTCGCCCATCTCCACCAGCCCAATCCCCAGCAGCAACACCATCATCACCACCAAGCATTGAAGCCACTGAAGCCACCGGGAGCCCCCAAGAACACCAAGCCCAGTGCTGAGCTTTCCGGAGTAACCTCTGCCACATCCACCTCTCCCAAATTCCCATCTCAACCTCCGTGGGAGTGTTCTCACCGGAGAACACAGGGGAGTGTGGGACATAGTCCTTGCCCCGAACGTGGGACCTGAAGGAAGGAATGAACGGAGGGAATAGAAGGGAGGAATAAAAGATTTTTCCCAATATTTTGGCGCCCGACGCAAAAGGAAATCGTGAGTAGATTTTCAAGTTTATCCCATGGTTAATTTGCCGGTTCCCCAGAGTTCATTGACCTCTTATCAGTGCATTTTTGGTGATTTTTGCAACTCATTAGGAGTGAATGCGATTGACCTAACGGTGGGGTAATAAAAAATTTGGCGCGTGGAAGAGAATGTTAATTTGTTACTTGTCGTCGTGTAATTTATTCCGTATAATATTCTTTGTAATTTTCCGTTGGAGATTTTTTTTTTTCTTTCGTGATTTATATCTCCATTGGGCGTAGTTTTCTGGATTTTTCATCCATTTTCTCTGGAATAGGAGTGTATTAGGATATTTTTCTTTCTTTTTTTCCCTTTTTGGGAGATTTTTTTTTTCTTTTTTCGGCTATTTTTACCCCCTTTTGGGGAGTTCTCTGTTAGAAATGGAGGATTTCAATCCAAAATTTCTCTCAGAAGAACAACTGGATTGGGAATTACAGGCCAGGGGAATTAAATGGCCAGCTTCATTAGAAGAAGCCCGCGATCTTTTAAAGGTTGCTATTGCTGGCGGAAACCCTTTATTTCCCGTTGAAGGCGATGCTAAAAAAATTAGGGATGACACCTTACAAGTTATTAAAAAATTTAGAGAGCAAGTAGGGAATATCGAGGTCCTTTTTTCGAAGCAAGCTGAGATTTTCACAATGTTTCAGCACATCGAAAATAAATTAAAATTCACATCAGACCCTCGAGATCCCAAAAATGCCCTTTATGGTCCTGCTCTTGCTGAACTTGCAAATTTTAGGCAACAGTTCAGGGAACAGTTGAAGAATTATGCTGCCTCGGGAAAAGTGGGGGGTGCTATTCCTCGTCCTGCTTCACCTGTCCAAAAGACTAAACGTCTTAAAAGCCCAAAAAAGTCCCTATTTTCGGACTGTTATGTCCAGGAGAAGAAGAAGGTACCATTTGAGAAGCCCACATCTAAACTTTCTGCCTCCAGTGAGTCCTTTGTCCCAGAATTTCTTAAGCACCCATATCTGAACCTTTCGCAAGACCGTAGGGATACTTTCGACATCCCAAATATTGGATCCACGGTGTCTCAGCCTCAAGATAGGCCCCAATCCCAATTTGTTACGGTTGAGCAATTTAATGTTCAGAATGCTCAAATAAAAGGTCTTGAGAATATCCTGAAAAATATTCAGGATTCGATGGAGCAATTGAGACTCTCATGTGCTGGTAGAAGATTTCGATCCTCCAGCAGATCCAGTTCTGTCCATTCTGGGGAATTTAGGGATTCTCAACCCCAAAATTTGTCACGCCACTACCCGTTTCCTACACCAGCTCCACGTAGATTAAAACCCCTGCAGTTAAAGGACTGGGGAATTAGGTTTTCTGGTGACCGCAAGGGGAAAAAGGCCAAAATCTTCTTGCGGGATGTTGAGAGAATGGCCATGATCCAGGGCGTTTCTCTGCAGGAGGTGGTTTGGTCTATAAGACTCTTACTTTCCGATGGGGCTGAAACGTGGTATGATTCCTTTTCGGAATATCTTTTAAGTGGTACGTGGGAGGAGTTCCGCGAGAAATTTCTAAGTGCTTTTTGCAATCTTGAGAGCGATTTCGCTATTAGGAAGAAAATTGAGGATCGAAAGCAGGGGGTGGGGGAGAATGCAGAAGTCTTTCTTGCATCCATGTTAGCTCTCTTCGAGGAGCTGGATGAAGAAATTTCGGAAGTCGAGAAAGTTCGTCTCATCCGTAGAAATCTCCATTACTCTCTGTCTAATGCTCTTCTTCTATATGAAATCCCAACATTAGCGGAGCTATCCCAAAAATTAAAACTTATTGAGAGGAACCGCTCCTATGCTTTTCTCGATCGTCCCAGAAATGTGCGATTTAATGAGATAGGGAGTTTTCAGGAATCATCCACAAATAATTCAGAGTCCCTGGCCAGGACTTCTGATCAAAGGGGGCGAAGTGGGGGGAACAATTCCTCATCCTGGGGCAATTCCAGGCAATCTGGAAGGGGTGGGGGGAGAAATTCCTCTTCACGTGATAATGGGCGGAATGGGGGGCGAAACACCAATTCTTCCTCAATTCAGAGACAGGGTGGGGGGAGTAACTCATCCAATGGTGCTGAGGGTACTTCTCAATCTTCTAATTCCAATCCTAATTCCAATCTCAATTCCAATTCCAACCCCAATTCACAATTCAGAAAAAATTCTTGTATACATTGTAAGAGCAATTCCCATAATGTTAGAAGTTGCCCAACAAGACCCAAATACCTTTGTTTCAAGTGTGGTAAGATCGGCACTATTTATGGACTTTGTCCAGTTTGTAACCCTCAACAGGGGGAACCCAATGCGACCCAGTAGTAGACAGAGAGTCTGAGGTCGCGGAATCTCCAAAAAACCTCTCTATGGATGATTCCAATGACCAAGATCTCATTTCTTTTGTTGATACCATTAATGTAAATTCAAATACAGTGGGAGATTTAATACAATTTGAGTCAGACAATGAGTCCTTAATTTCTGATGATTCTGTCCCTCCCTCAGAGGTAGAATCCTTTATTATATACCCTAACGGGGAAAATCGTCCCTATATTAAAGTTAAAATTTTTGACATTGAGGAGGCTATGGCTTTATTGGACAGTGGAGCGTCTCAGAGTATATTAGGATGTGGTTGCATGAACTTAGTAAAAATTCTAAAATTAGTCCCAAGAACTTCGAATATCGTTGTGCGTGTAGCCGATGGTTCAACTTATTTATCCACCAAAGTAGTCGATTTAATGATAACTTTCAATGGTAGAACAGAATTGATTCCCACCCTATTAGTCCCTGAAATTTCCATACCCTTTACTTTGGGGATGGATTTTTGGCATGCCTTTGGCATACAACCAGTTTTGTTGAATGCACTTTCAACAGTCCCTGATTCCCAGGATAATCAAATTCTGCTCTCCCAGTCAGAACGACTGGAGTTAGAAAAATCCATCAAAAACTTTTTAATCACTACTGAGGACTTTTTCGGTTGCACGGATATTTTAAAGCACACGATAGATACTGGTGACAACCCTCCCGTAAGGAAACCATCTTATCCTGTCCCATATCATCTTCTTCCCGCAGTGGATATTGAAATTCAGAGACTGGTTAGGATGGGGGTACTTCGGGAGGTTTCTTTTTCTCCATGGAACTCACCTCCTAATATTCAAATGAAGAAATCGGGCAAAATTAGAATTTGCATTGATGCTCGAGGTTTAAATAAAGTAACAATAAGAGATGCTTATGCTATTCCAAATCTTGAAAGCATTATTAATCGTATAGAAGGCTCCAAATATCTATCATCCATTGATCTGAGTGACGCATTCTTGCAAATTCCGCTCGATGAAGAATCTCAGATCAAAACTAGTTTCGCTATCCCAGGACGAAAGATGTACTGCTACAGAAGAATGCCTTTTGGCTTAGTAAATAGTCCTATGACGATGGCGAGACTGATGGATATAGTTATTGGATGCGACTTAGAGCCCAATGTCTTTTGTTTTCTGGACGATATCATTGTTCTCACTCAAGATTTTGAATCCCATTTGAAAATTTTAAATGAGGTCGCTGGTCGTTTGAAAAAAGCCAATCTTTCCATCAACCTGGAGAAGTCTAAATTCTGTATGTCAGAGTTAGACTATCTGGGGTACATTTTAAGCACTCAGGGTCTAAGTACAAACGATGGTAAAGTCCAAGCCATCTGCAATATTCCTGTCCCTAAAACACCCAAGGCATTACGTCAGTTTCTCGGTATGGCAGGATGGTTCAGGCGTTTCATCCCAAATTTTGCGAGTATTTCGGCTCCTTTAACCGACCTTTTAAAAGGTAATCCTTTAAGGATTGAATGGTCTCCTGAGGCCGACCGTGGCTTTTCGGAATTGAAGCAGCTCCTTGTATCTGCCCCTATTTTAAAACTTCCCGACTATTCTCAACCCTTCATAGTGCGTGCTGACGCTAGTGATGTTGGGGCGGGGGGAGTCCTTGTTCAGGGAGTAGGTAATGAGGAAGGAGTTATTTGCTATATTTCGCGAAAGTTCACGGCGGCTGAGCAGAAGTACTCTACTACGGAAAAAGAAGCCTTGGCTTGTCTATTTTGTCTTCGAAGGTTTTCGCAATTCTTGCTTCATACCAAGTTCACTTTGGAGACAGATCATTCTGCACTCCAGTGGATCTTATCCCAGAAGCAAGCCCGTGGTCGTATAGGAAGATGGTTGTTGGAATTTCAGCAATTTGACTTTGACATAGTCCACCGTCCCGGTAAAAGTAACGTGATAGCTGATTTCCTTTCACGGAACGTTAATACCATTTCGACCCGGGAAGATAAATGGTATGCGTCCCTATATGACCAAGTCTCGAAATCCCCGAGCAGCCTTCCGGAGTATAAATTAGAAGACGGCCGGCTTTACAAGTATATCCGCTATAAAACTCCTTTAGGAACTTATAGTTTTAGGTGGAGATGCTGTGTCCCTAAGGGTGAACGTCAGGCCATTTTGCAGAAATACCATGATGATCCCACTTCGGCACATTTCGGGTTCTTTAAAACCTTCCGCAGAATTACGGAATATTTTTATTGGCCTTGCCTTCGCACAGACGTGCGCAATTATATCCGTAAATGCGAAACTTGTAAGAAATCTAAGGCCCCGAATTATGATTTAACACCTCCGATGGGTAATCATGTAGTTGCATCACGTCCCTGGGAACATCTATCAGCCGATTTTATCGGACCTTTAGTACCTAGTACTATGGGCCATCGCTTTATCTTGGTCTTGATCGACAAGCTGACCAAGTATGTCCTTTTATATCCTCTTAGAAATTCTACTGCAAACTCTGTTATCAAAATTTTGTCTCAAAATGTCTTCCCACAGTTCGGAGTCCCTCGTGTCCTTCTGACCGATAATGGTAGTAGTTTCAAATCCGCTCAACTTCAGTCCTTTTTGAGAAATCTCGGTGTTGCCCAATGGTTTACCTCAGGGTATACCCCACAAGCCAATCCTACTGAGAGAGCAAATAGGACTATTGTTACTGCTATCAGGTCGTATATAGGGTCTAAACACACAAATTGGCCAAAATATTTAGCCGAAATAGGGATGGCTATGCGATCCTCGGTACACGACACTACACAATTTTCTCCGTATTATTTAAATTTTGGGCAAAATATGATTTCACATGGGGATGAGTATACGCATTCCGATGCTAATACGATTCCATCGATCGAAGAGAGGATAAAGGAGTTAAAATTGGCCAGACAGAAGGCCATGGATGGGTCGAAGAAATGCCATGAGTCGTCTAAAAAGCGATACGATTTACGTAAGAAGCCGGGTAGATTTTCCGTGGGTGACGTGGTCTACAGGCGATCCTTTGTGTTGTCTGATGCCAATAAAAAGATTCAGGCGAAATTTTGTCCATGGGTGAAGAGCAAGGTGTTGTCCGTTCACGGACAAACTTACGAGTTGGAAGACCTGAACACTCATCGCAAGGCAGTATTCCACCGTAAGGACATCAAGCCAGGTTAAGGGATTTTTGCCAGCAGGACGGATTATTTTTTTGGCAACAATATCGGCATCGTCACTGGAACTTTCTTTTGTATCTAACGTAACTTGATTTTTGTACGGGTGTATGAGCGGGTAACGTAGAGAGACCATATTATTAATTTTATTTAATTTCTATTTCTTGTGAACGGAGAAATTCATAAGTAGGCCATCGTTCATTATGGATAGACCTAAATTAAAATTATGGTCGTTCGCCTTTAGGTGTTCATTTTGATCGAGATGATTGATACAGATATAGCCCAGCCTTATGCTGAAGCGAACTATGTTCGGCTATTTCAATCATCAAACTGTTATCCCCTTTTAAGACACATTGCTAGCAGTGTCCCTTGGGAATTTAAAGTCAGTAGCACTTCTTGCTGTCACTAGTATTTTGATTCGGTATTTCGTCAAGACGACAAAACCAATCAATTTTTATTGGCCAATACTTTAATTATTTTTCTTCTTCGTCAGTTTTGACGTCACATATAATTTCGGACACCTTAATTCGATTATCTATTTTATTTTACTTTTTTTTCGATTGGGATGCACTGAATTTGGTCGCGATTTGTTTCCCATTTCTCTGCAGTTAGAGGCAGCCACATTTTTCTGATCGGGATGTAGTTTCTCGAGTAAAATTTTATCATGTTCAATATTCGAGGCAATAGGGCAGTGTCGGTGGAAAAAGGGGTTTTCTCTTTGCCCTTCAGGATTTCTCTTTCCCCAACATTGTAATTCGGCTGAGACTCTCCTTCCCGCTTCTACATTTTTACGCGGAATGCTCTTCAGCGGAATAGCTGAAATCCTGATCGGATTATAATGGTGCTGAGGCGGGAGATTTGGGGGGATAAAATCGTGACCATTCGTGTAGAGTAATTCCCTATTAGATCATGTATATTAATGATCCGCCTTGGTGATCGAAATGGGGTGGTCCTTAGTAATAATATCTTATTCTTTTGAAAGTAGTTACACACACTTTAAACTTATAGTTAAGTTATTTCGCTGGCGCTAATAATTAGGTCGGCCTATCGATGCGAAATCCTTAACATTTTTGACTTATAACTATTAATTCTAAATTTTACTTTTTTCTCTCGAAATTGTTACTCTCTAATACTACTCATTTTGTTTTGCTCTACTACTTATTAATTGTTATTGTTATTAATGAGATTTGTTATATTTTGTTTTTTTTTTGAGATTGTGGCTTATTGCCCCCTGGGGGGTTCGAAATCTTTTTTTTTTTCTCTTTTTTTTTGGTGACCCCGGGGTGTGTGTTGCGAGCGCAACATATTTAAATTTAAAACTGTGGAGTGTGTTGCCCTGCTGAGGCGACGAGGGCGCTAGCGACGAGGAGAGGAGGTAGAAAAATCAGTAGCAGCTGATAAGAAAAAGAGCGCCAATCGGCCTCTTTCACCACTGACCGCCGAGGAGGCAACATCAATCACCTCGCCCATCTCCACCAGCCCAATCCCCAGCAGCAACACCATCATCACCACCAAGCATTGAAGCCACTGAAGCCACCGGGAGCCCCCAAGAACACCAAGCCCAGTGCTGAGCTTTCCGGAGTAACCTCTGCCACATCCACCTCTCCCAAATTCCCATCTCAACCTCCGTGGGAGTGTTCTCACCGGAGAACACAGGGGAGTGTGGGACATAGTCCTTGCCCCGAACGTGGGACCTGAAGGAAGGAATGAACGGAGGGAATAGAGGGGAGGAATAAAAGATTTTTCCCAATACCTGTAAGATCGAATGAGGGCAACTGCTGAAGATGAGAATTTGAAAAGAGTGCATAATTTATACCAAAGTAGGTTGTGAGGTAGACTATCAAAGGCTTTTGTGAAATCTAAGAGAACTAGAATTACAAAATGACCACGATCAATAGACGAGGCAATATCATGGTCTACTTTGAGGAGGGGGCCTTTGTGCCGTGACCCTTTAGGAAGCCCGACTGAAGGTCACAAAGCAAACCATTGTCAGTTAAATGTTGAGAGATGTGTTCATGAAGAATGAACTCAAAAGCTTTAGAGAGAACGGGAAGGCGGCTGATAGGCCGGAAGGCAGATGGAGACCTGGGGTTAGGAATTTTGGGAATTGGAACTACAAGAGCCCGTTTCCAAGAATCTGGGAAAGTCGAAGGATTACCGGGAGAAGAATTTTAATGAATTCAAGAGAGACACCATCACACTCCATGGCATTCGACTTGACACGGGAGATAGCATGAACAACATCTGATTGTAAGATGCAGCGAAAGCTAAAACCCTCCCAGGACGCGGAAGGAAAAGAAGGACAGACCAGGGAGTCAGTAGAAGATGCAGAAAAGAATACGCAAAGCTCAAGAGCAGTGAGAGAGCAAGCCTCCCCATTTGATACAGATGGCCGCAGACCTAGCTTTTTTATGTTGGACCAAAGAGTTAGAACCTTTCAACGCCACATGGCGAATAAATTGGATTAAATCCTTCATGTTTCGAAACATAACTCGATAAGGAATACTGGCAACATTGTCAAATGCTATCGTGGAGGTAAAACAAACATCATCGTTTAGGTTAAGAAGCGAATTAAAATTAGAAAAGAGTCTCTCTATGTGAATCCCTAAAAATCTCAGATCTCTCAGATACTATCCTAGCACTGCTCAAAAAAAGTTCTGCTCGAAAGAGCAAAGAAACAACAGCCGAAAAACTTCGCTTTGTCGTTAGAGGCCAATTGACAAACATCGTCTCCTTCGATTGAGACCGCACTCAGTCCCGGGATTATGCACATTTTCGGGACCGATAAAAAACGCGCGAAATGGCTTTATGCATCAAGAAAATTCGCATACCCGCAGGCGATTTCTTTTGAATGAATTGTCCGTAGGATGCATTTCGCGCGGAGTAAAATTATTCAGAGCAAAAAGATTCAACTGTTTAAAGGAAATTCATCAACAAACAGTACTCTTTGGCCCAGAGTTCTTTAGTACATTATTAGAATATTTAAAATTTTTACCTTAATAAAAGAAATTAGAGTTTTATACTGAAAAATAAGCATATTGTCTTCAAATTTCCAGTGTCCCAAATTATACACATTCAGGCGTATTTCAAAATTGATTTCATAAATTGACTCCCAAAGATAGGCAAACTTGCATAATTGTATGTGCATAATTCCGTCAGGTGCATAATCCCGAACTTTATGAAGAAAATTCATATGCCGGAACTGAGTGAGTGTAGAGCTAAACTTACGGAGAGGACACGCTAGAAAAGTTTTTAAGGAGAAACTGAATCGTCATATTTTTTTTCATTTCCTGTCCAGGAAAAACCAACAATTCTGTGATAGTGAACTAGGCATGCATAGAAACCTAAAAGATCAGAGAACTTTCTGGTGTAGTGCAATTCACTGGCCATTTTACAGTTCACTCAGAAAAAAGTCCTGAATATGGAGCACGAAAAAATGTGCGAAGGCTGCCTACAGTCCCCTATGGAGCTATTTGAAGCCAACTTATGAATTCATCTCACAGAGTCTTCGTGACCCATCTAACCTCTTAAGCTTCAATAGTTCAACTAGCAATATTCCTTGGATTTTCTGACAAATCTGAACCGGTTTCAATCAGTTACGAACCGACAATAAACCGGTTAAGGATCAATAATCGAAATTTAAATGTCTCTTTTCTAAGCTTTGTTTGGGCGACTTTTTGAGTGCTTAATAAATTGGTTGAAACCTGTTGTGAATTTCCTTTTCAGGAGTAGGGGAGATTGGGGCAAAACTTGTCAAAACGCGTATTTAATTCTTTCACGAGCTCTGAGAAAACTTAAATGTTTTATAATGAGCATATTCTTATAGGAAATTTACTGCTCTACAACGTTACAGAAGACTATTTTCCTCTATCTCGAAAGAAATGTGATTTTCGAATCATTTTCTAAAAGTCGATTTTGTGGAGATTCTCAAAAATTCTGGGGCAAATTTTGTCAGTCTTCGGATAATTTGTGATGTTTTACTCTCGCAAACGTTAAAAATATTAAATAGACATATTATTTATAGGAAATTTATTCCTCTACAACTTTGTCAAAGATCAATAGGAACATAAATTTCTTCAGTGTGTAGGGGAAAGTGTGCTACCTTCAAACGATTTATGCTTCAAACATTTAATTTTTTTTCCAATGTGTTATAAATAAATCTGGCCCATTATAATATTATATTTTAATAGTTGCTAGTACAATGCCCCAAATTTTCAGAAAAGAGTTATATGTGAAACCGGTGAAATTCATAAGGAACACAGAGAAAAAATTAAATTGTCCAAAGCTTGATTCGTCTGAAGGTAGCGCGCTTTCCCCTAGAGACAGGAATTGTACGATCTCTAGAAAAAAAAACAAAAACCAAAAAAAAAAACAAAAGGTTATGGAATTTTGAGTAACAAAAACAAGTGTCCCAAATTTATAAGCTGTTCCGAATTAGGTACTGTTTCTCTATGATTTTTCCTTATGAATTAAGTAGCTAGAAAACTTTGTTAAGGCAAAATTCGTGTTCAAGAATTTCGCAAGGGTTATCAAAATTCGCGAACTTGAACTTGTACTCTCAAATTCGTCATATTTACTCTTTTAATTTTTTTTCTTTCATACCTGGATCTGATCAGCGTAGGACATACGCAGAAGAACATCAGGATGTGGCTCTCTAGGCAATAATACATTCGGACGAGTATATGGTGGAACATTTGCTGTAAAAGATTCAAAAGAAAAGGAATATGTTGACGCCTCAGGCTTTGATGAAATATCAATTTGTGTATGGATTTTTTTTATAATTAAAAAGAAAATAAGACTGCATATTTTCGTCCAAGTGTTCCAAAATAATATCCAGAATCCTTTTTTTATCTGGATAGACAATCTACGAATACAAACTCACGTGGTAGCTGAAATCCAGCGGCTTCCTGTTGTTGTTGCGAATGTAAGTGCAAATGTGTGTGAGAATGAGCATGATATTCGCCCGTCAGGCGGATCTACGGGCAGAAGAGAGATACCCATTAGCAAGGCATTTAGCGTGTTCATGGTTACACGGCGTTATTCCTTCGGAGGAACTTACCATTGGATCATTGGGATCGAGTCCAACATGGTGAGGTTGTGGAATACCTATGGAGATTTTTTTGTATTGTAATTTTTTTTCAATTATTAGATTTAGGGTAAGTGTACCAAATTTCGGCATAGGTGCATGCAAGCGCCTTTGAACTTTCGCACACTAAAATGATGTTCAAGTTCAGTGATTTATTCTGACTACCATGCAAACCGTATCGATTCTCCAACTATGCCAAAAAAGTCTCTTATAGGGTTCATAATCCCACCTCAGATAATCCCAGGAAATCCTCAGATTTTCCTCTAAAGGAAAATGAAACTTTAATGGCGATTTGTGCGAAAGTTCAATCAAATTTTCATTTTCGCACACGATTCACTTTATCATTGAACACCCCATTTTTACCGTAAATTTTGCACCGGACACTAAAAGTTGCACATCATTGTTTGAAGGGAACTCTACTCGATTAAACCGTTTATTAAGGAATAAAACGTTTTAATATCACTCTTTTGGAACTTTTCTAAGACATATTTTCATGACACTAAAAACCACTTTTTTCTTAATTCTATGAGAATTTCACTCTGGAAACGGTAAATCTGGTGAATGCTTTCTTGAAAAGTCCAAATATCATCAAATTTACACTAATCAATAAGTTTTTTAAGCTAAAAATTGACTAAAACTCTGCAAGCGAGAAGACCGCAAAGATTCCACCATTCCTCTAGGGCAGAGACGTGCAAGAACCGTTGAAACCGAATAAACGTGAAATGAAGCATGTACGTCAATGGTCAAAACGCTACTACAGTAGACTCTCTCAAATTCGGGCATATGGTACGGAAATGTCAGCCGGATTAGACAGAAATTCGGGCGACAAACTTTTTGAAATGTAACGATTTTTTATTCATGTGCATATAGATATTGAGTTTACACACTGATATATAACGCAAATTGCATGAAAATCCCTTAATAATGCAAAATCACATCAAAACTAAAACAAACCATTCCAAATTTGAGCATATTTGATTCATTTGATAATCATAATCAAACTTGAAAAATGACAACAAACTTTTTTCAAATTAAAAAGTAGCCCGATCTTAAAAGAGCCGAATTAGCGAGAGTCTACTGTAATATCCCAAAATTTTCTTGTGAATTTATTCAGTGGAATCTCTGATGAGCCAAATATCCCGAGCGGCGTGCACAGTGTGACCCAAAACAGTGAAGAATTCTCAAATGCGGTGGTCAGTAATTTTGACAGATGTTTTTACGAAGCTGCAAAATTCAATTTTCCTGAGCTGCAAGGGTGGTAATTTTTATGAATTTTCCTCCACCCACAAAAACGACCCCCTTCAAACAAAAGATTTTCACGGTAAATATTAACCCTAATAAACCCTCCGTAACTTGGAATAGTTGCTTTTTCGAAAAGACACTTGCAGTGTGCAAAAATGCATAAAATATTACACATCAGAATTACGATTTTAGGCCAATTTTTTTATTTTTGCCTTTTGGACTTAGGAAAAAAGGTCTAGGCTTCCAAGTTTGTCAGGAAGTGTGAGATGTAGGACTAGCTTTTAGATTATATGTCCATGGATGAAATTCATTTAGTAACTTGGAAAAAAATTAACTTTTACGAAGCTGCAACATTTACGATGCTGCAAAACCTTCCCCTACAGTACTAGTTTTTACGCATCTTAGCGACGTTTCGTGATTTATTTGATCACTTCCTCAGGCTCTGTACAAAGAAATTACACGAAACATTGATGAGAAAATTTTTTGAAGTAACAACCATCTTTAACTTTAAACGGAAAAAATAAACTCACAGAGCGACACAAGTGGTACCCTGGTCAAGAAAACACATATTATTCACCATCCACGAAACGAGAAAATACAATGAACTAGATAATTAGGACGCAGCACAACTAAAAATCACAATTCTCAGAGCTTGTCGTAGATTAACTGAGGTTCACTGATTCCAAATCAATGCGGAGTACCAGGGGCTCAGGGCACTTCCCTCAGCCCTGTTGTTGACACACTCTCTCTCATGCTTTTGGATATAGTACATCTCCATTACATTGAGATGATGTGCCCTCCTAGTGCAGTCCAGAATATCAGTGCTGTCGAAATTGAACCTGTGTTGCTCTTCTCTCATGTGTTGCACCAGCGAAGTGGCCTCCTTGCTGAAATCTTTGACCGACAACTTATGTTATTTGATTCTACTATCTAATTTCTGGGAGGTGCGTCCAATATATATTTTCCCGCATTCACAAGGAATGCTGTAAATGACATTGGACCTGTCTTTCACTGGAATACTGTCTTGAGATTAGTGTACATGCGTTCTAGAGTGTTCGGAGACTTAAAAGAAATCTTTGAAGAAATCTTTTGTACAGAGCCTGAGGAAGTGATCAATTAATCATGAAACGTCGCTAAGATGCGTAAAAACTAGTACCCAGTTTATTTTGGCTGCTATACCGAATTTTTCCAACTCATATTAACCACAGTCGTCATTCTTCAATTACTTTCCCCTACACTTTAAAATTAATAAAAATGTAAACATTACATTGGTGGCGTATTCCGACCATCTTCATTCTCATAGTTCCTTGTCCTTCCGGAATTCTTCAAATGTCTTTTTCAGATCATTTCGTTCGTCTAAGCGACATTTTTTGTTATTTTTTGCATTGTATAATCTCTAGAGTATGCAAAAACTAACAATTCATGGAAATTTGAGGAACAAAAAATGTGTCCGGAATTGTAAGCTGGCCGGAATTTGGTACACTTACCCTATTATCAACTGAATTTAATTTAAAAAAAAGTAATAATAATTTCTTACCCAGTCTTTCTCGTTCCAATTGCGATATAGCAGCTGGATTTCCGTAAAGAGGAAATTGCGAAGGATGTATACCTCTGTTATGTTGTTTTCACATGACGAATGGAGAAGAAAATATTTATTTTAGACCAGGACCACATTATTTGATTTTATATTTATATATAGATTGTGAATCACCTCATGCGATAGAATTCCATCCAATGTGGATTTGTTGGTCCAACAGCAGCTGCCTGTTGATTCTTCAACTCTTCAAATTCTCTGAAATTGTTGATTAATCTATAAGCGAAGGGGATGGCAGAAAGTGGTAAAATATCAATAAGAGCCATTTACATCTACATTACTCTACAGTTTTTTTCTCTCTCTCTCTCTCTCTCTATCAAGATGAAAATAACCTTTGAAAATGTGTAAATATTTTTTTTCTTTTTTTTTTTGCAGTAAAACTGTGAAAGAGTAATAATGTGAAATTGTTCATGTTTAATTAGATGAATGAAAAATAGACATGAGAGATCATTTTGACAATATCGCAAGTTCATTTGGTTTCTCTTTCCTTGCAAACTTTTTTTTTGTATGAGATAATGAGATAATATTTCATTTTACTGTGTTTTTCTTTGTATCCAAAAAAGAAAAAGAAGCTAAAGCATTTCAAGCCTTTACCAAATAAATTTAAAAAAATTAAATAGAGAACACCAACACCACATATTTTAACAAGGCATAATTTAATATAGCATTTACAGATGATGTAATATTCAGTAATGCGGTGAAATATTTTGTAATAATTGTCATGATAGCAATTGATGGTATTTTTTTGTGAATTTGATGAGAATAAAAAATGATTTTTAGAAGGTTAAAATTTCAATGAAAGTACCTTTCTCTACTATACATTTGGCCCATTGGATGATATGGTGGTACCATTGGTTCAACAGGGCTGAAAATTTTTACATAGAGACGTTTTTTTAGAATTGCATTGTGATGATCTCTCTCTCAAGAGGGAATTTCTTTCTCGTGATTTCTTTTCTAATCATTCTCTTTTTTTTCTCCATCTTATTAGTTTTCAAATTTTGGCAAAAAATAATGGTAGCATTAATAAATTTCTATTTTAGAATTCACCCCAAAAATGTTCACAGAAAATAATTCCCTAATCGTACAAGCTAAAAAAAACAAAACAAACACGCGAAAAATGAAATTTCATCATTACCTGAATGCAACATGCGGCCTAGCATACTCTGAGAGTTGCCTGAGAGCTGGAGTATCGCTGAATGGTTTGATTTCAGACTTCAGTTTGACCTGCTGCTTGAAAAATTAACAAAAAAACATCCTGCTGTAGACCACAAAAATGTTGCAAAAAGATTTTTATCCTTACCTGAGCTTGTTGTGCTTGCTGTTGCTGTTGTTGTTGCTGCTGCTGTTGCTGTTGTTGCTGCTGTTGACGCCTCTCACGTTCCCTCTCAGCCAACTTCCTGTCCCTTTCTTCACGCTTCCTCGCCAATGTTGTTCCGGCCACCGGTTTAAATTCCAAATCCGTCCGAGTACACGAATTGTAATCCCCACGATCGCATCGTCGAACAAATCTAAAAGAAAAAATCACACATCCATTGAAAAAATAAATTCCCGACCAGCAAAGAAAAAAATGCATCACAAAAATTTACATTGCTGACTGAGATCTATGACACTCAGTATCGTCGGGTTTCGCCTCGGGACTAGGACCACGTTGTATGTGCTGTGGTGGACTGGGAACTTCCGGTTCAGGATCCGGATCAATATCCACATGTACTGGTTCCACAGGATGATGCCCACCCAGATTATTGCTGGCAGCATGAGCATGCGCCCGCAGAGCATCCATGTGACTCGTTTTGCTCGACAATGGGCTCTCGGGAAAGCCATGCGATGAAGGATATCCATGTACAGGACTTGGATACTGACTACCACTGCCACCACTTGGAGTACTACCACCCGTAGTTGGTATCTGTTGACCTTTTGGTGGTTGACTCTTGATCTAAACAAGTTAAATAGCAAAATGCATTTTTTTTTTCTAAATAACTCTAAAAAAAAAGGTCTCTACACAGAAAAAAAAATTGTAAAAATGATCGTAAATGTTTGTGAATTCCTATGGGCGAGTTACAAAATGCTCGTGAATCGTATAACTCACAAACAAGTTCGTAAAAGTTTGTACTTTTTTCACAAACATTGTTCGTAAAATGATCACTTGACGAGCATTTTTTGTACTTTTACAAACAATTGTTCGTAAATGTTCGTAAACACACAAAAAATGTTCGTAAAATTTTGTCATTTGTTCGTAAATGTTCGTAAAATGTTCGACAGGAAAACAAAATTTTTAACAAATGACAAAATTTGCGAACATTTTTGTGTCACACGAACAAATGTTTGTAAAAGTACAAAAAATGTTCGTCCAATGATCATGTTACGAACAACGTTTGTGAAAAAAGTACAAATTTTTACGAACATGTTTGTTGGTTATATGAATCACGAGCATTTCGTAACTCCCACATAGGAATTCACAAACATTTACGAACATTTTTACAATTTTTTTTTCTGTGTATAGAGCTTTCTATCATTTTAGGTAAATCTGAATTCGTTGGAAAAATCTAGGAGTAAATAACTTATTAGGGGAAAGCGCGCTAACTTCGGAAGATTCAAGATTCGCACAACTAATTTTTTTCAATACTATGTTGTTAATGAATTAAAACCAATTATAATATTATATTTTAATAGGTATTCCAACGCCTGAAATTTCTAGAAAATATGAAAAAAGTGAGTTGTTCGAAGCTTGAGTCGTCCGAAGGTAGCGTGCGTTCCCTTATTAAAATTGTGGCACCCGAGTGGAAATAACAAGAGGATGGGTGAGAGTGAACTGAACTGCTGATTTATTAAAGCTATAGGGGAAAGTGCTCTCCCTTCGAACGTTCATGCCTTCGAATAATGTGAATTTCTTTTGTTTTTCGAAAGAGATTTACACTAAATTATAATGGAATTAACAATTGATGATAATTCAACTAATATTTCATAGAAATGTGTAAGTCTCTTAAGAAAACTAAAAGAAAATTCAAATTATTCGAAGGTACGAACGTTCGAAGGGAGAGTACCTTCCCCTAGTTTTTATACATTTTGTGATCCTTTTAAGAGGACCGCTATTTGATAGTCCTAATGGACTTTGCTATCTTATTGTGGGTCTTATCCAATGGATGGTACATTGGACCCTCTTTGATATGTCTCATACATGAGGGAATGAATTCTGAATGATTTCACTGAAAACGTAATACCCGATCAGTAGAACAAAATATAGAGTCCTGTTCAATTTGTCGGAGAGTGAAGACGAACTTTTTCACTCATGGATTACATTTTATGAATTAAAACCGTTGTTCTATTTATAAGAAGAGTTTTCCTTTAATATCTCCTCTTTTCCCTAATCCTACAATGAGGAGGTCGATGAAAAAATAAGTGGAGAAAAGCGATGAAAAATTAATGAAAAAACGGGATCGGAAGTATAAGATGTGAAAAGAACAATAATAGATGAAAAGACGGTGCAGAAGCACAAGAAGTATCCTTAGTGAGAGCGAAAATTGCAAAGACGACGGAAGACGGTAACTGTTAAAGAGTTACAAGAAGACGAAAGATTGTAACTGTAACTGCGGAATAGTTGCGAAGACGAAAGACGGCAACTGCTGAAGAGTTACAAAAAGACGAAAGACGGTAAACTGCGATAAAGTTACAAGAACACGAAAGATGATAACTGTGGAACAAATGACGAAAGATGCCAAGCTTTAATGAATTAGTGACTTTTTTTACCAAGTATGGACTTATGAAAGAATGTAAGTGAGAAGTGAGATTTGCCTTTCGATGGGAAGAAGAAGGATCTTGTACGATGAATTATGCAATACGACAAATTGCTAAACTTTCTAACGAATAAAGGACTTATCAATCCGTGAAAAGAAATTTGCCTTCCGATGGAAGTGAAAAAGAGTTTACACTGCACATTGTGCGACATGATTAAGCTTTGATTTATGTTCAGAAGAGTAAACCAAAGATTAATGAAGAAAACGGTGCCTCAAGGATGCCTCAAATATTGGTTCAGGACAAAGATGAAGACGAAACTCCAAATATAGAAAATACGAAGGAAGGACTCTTTGATGATGACAATTAGATTATGCAGATTCGATGTGACGAATATGAGAATGGTAAGGAGAAATTGGTTGATGAAGCTAGATGCCTACGAGTGTAAAGATGACACTCTTTAGACAGAAATGACGAAAAAAAGATGTCTCTGAAGATGAGAATTGGATCACACAGATTCAATACGATGAATATGAGACTGAAGATATATGAGATAATGACAGAGATATGAAGATACAGCTGAAGACGAAACAGCGAAATATTGGAGAAACTTTAAAAGTTTCAAAAAGGAAGGAGACAAGACCGTTAAACATTAGCAAAGTGGACAGAAGACGAAAACAGAAGTGGAAAGCAATCTTTTCGTGCTTAGGAACTGCCGTAACACCATGCAATGCTACAGGTTTAATGGTTGCAATTGGGAAAATTCGATCACTTTGGGTTGCAAACGATAAAAAGACACGAATTGACCTTACTACTTTTCACTCCTTTACTTTCCTTACAACGTTTCGGAGGCTTGTTTCCTCCTTCCTCAGGTATTTTCCTCCCAATAATTTTCATACCTGAGAAAGGTGGAAACAAGCCTCCGAAACGTTGTTAGGAAAGTAAAGAAGTTAAAAGCAGTAAGGTCAATCTGTGTCTTTTTATCGTTTAATGGTTGCTCCCGAAGATGATTAAAGTGTAATGAAGATTAGCTCAGAAGTTGCCCTGGGGTCAATTTATTTTCAGGAAGGGCCGTGTGGGAATGAATTTGGAATGATTTCACTGCTCTCTCCGTAGAGTTCGAGCAGTAATAGACTAAATGAAGTGTATTTCTTGCACGATTGGGATAACTTCAACTTCATCAGAAATGTTTCTGAATCCCTGAGAAGCCTAATGACCTCTACACACTAGAGAAATTTGTGTCCATGTTGAAGAATTTCTAAACCATTCTAAATATTTTTGTACTGATAATCCCTTCTTTTGGGATCTAAATGGGGAGGTAATGCGACACATAGCCTCTTCCTCTCAATTCCTATGTTTGCCCTCAAGCGGGCTAGATGCTTGATAGGCCCCGGTATACTCAGGTGAGTGATAGAAGATTGGGTAACCAACTCCAGTGGGAAGTCACGAACCTGAGGCTAACGAACAAGGGAACTGGTCCTGCTAGAGAGGGTTCGGCGAGGGGCTAACAACCGCTCCCGTAAAAGCAAGATTGTTACGAAAACTCACAAGGAGCCTCTGATAGGACGGACTTTTCGATAGTAACCTATTCTACGTTTCTGGAGTGAGCTGACAGAAAGTCGTAAGGACTGGAGGAGGTTAGTGCGAGAGGCCCGGTCCCTTAAAGGGATGTTGCAGCCACCTAAATAAGTAAGTAAAGTTAACTCGTTTCGGATCATAACCCAGTCAATATCACGATTTTTTTTAGATAGAATATCCTAGATTTTTATATCCTTCTAATTATGAAGAATCAAATTTTCCTTTGGGTACCCAGCCCAAAGTCCCAAAGAATGCGAAAGAGTTAGGATCCAAATAGGGTCCAGCTGATCCTCGTGAATATTTAGCCTGTAAAATTTCGCAGTAAATATTGATCAGAAGAAATTGTAATCAAATTTTATATAACTGAATAGCCTTCCATAAACCTTGTTCCCATGCCCAGTTTCAGCTTTCTACCTTTTCTCAGAGAGGAGTTATATGGGAAAAGGTCCTCATTTTGTATGGTGACTGCTGGAAAGAGTGACGGGGGGGAAACGTATATATACACGGTTAAAGAGCCTTCCAGTGCCCTTGGTCCTATGCCAATTTTCTGACTTCTACTTCTTCTCAGAGGAAAGTTAAAATGAAAAAGTCCGTTAGCTAATGTTCAGTAATTCGATGTCAAAATAGTATTTTTTTTTTTCGAAAGGATAAAGGCGTTTTTACAAGGACTCCTGGCCAAATATCGTCCTGGGTCTCGATAGTTTATCATCCTACACCATTACCTATAAAATATGCCTAGTCCCATCTGTGGTCACCACATAGACCAAACTTCCATACATTTTTGCCCAAATGTTAACAGGCTAAATATTCCCGGGGTAAGTACACTAAGACAAAACCTAAAAAGTTAAAACAACTCTATGGCAGAGTTGAATTAACTCTACAAATATCGATGTAATTATTACTCTTTTTCGATGTAAAATTTCATCTCGACTGAAGTATATGCTTAAGTGTTTTCGTTTTAAGAATATACTTCAGTTAAGAAGATTTTCGTGTTCGACAATTTTTCTGAGTGGCTCTTACGTCTAAAAATATCGTATAATAAAGCTTACTTTGTGTTGAACACTCTGGGAGCTGGTAATGGTCATTTGCTTCTCCACGTGCGTTGGTGTCTCTTCACATCGTGACGTGACACTCTGATGGTGTGATATAACACTGGGCTCTAGAGGTCCTCCGGGCGGTGGAGGCTTCATGTAGGAAAAGCTAGGTCCATACGGGTGATAGGGATAGGGAGAGTTGAAGGGACTATGGTGATGGGGATAAAACATAGATGGGTGTATGAGATGATGTGGATAGGCGTTCTGAGCGGCGGGATGGACACCCATTGGTGTAGGTATTCCAGCTGGTGGTCCGATCAACGGAAGTGGCAGTGGCATTTGAGGATGACGAACAACTGGTGGTGAGGCACCGGGACGCAGGTGATGAGAAGGTGGTGGTGGCGAAGCGCCCAAATGCCGCTGAATCGCACTCGGTGGCCCATACATTTTGCTCAGAGGACTGGGCATAAATGAGGAGGCAGTTGTGGGTGGAGGTGTCATATGTGGTGATTGTTGACGCATTGTATGCCTATCACGCTCAACCGTTGACAGAGCCGCAGCCGCAGATGGATGATGAGCCGCAATAGGACTCTGGGGCACTAAATGTAAGGGACTCGTGCGACTGAGGCCAGCTGTGAGAGGTAGGGGTGAACCGGGTCTATGGGGTGGTGGTGGTCCATTTCCTGGTACCCCAGATGTCCCGGAAGCACCTGACTGTAGTTGAGGTACAGGTTGGGGCGCTGTACTTGGACTGGCCCGACTGAAAGAACTGCTTGGTGTGAGAGCAGAAGTGCTCTGACATGTAGAAACGACACCCATGTGAAGACTACTGGCTGATGAAATAGGTGTTCGTCGACCAGGATCAGTTAGGGAAAGAGCCGTTGGAGGACCTCCAAGCAGAGGCAGTGGCATATTGCCAGGTGTCATTGACGAGGAAAGCAGTGAATTATGCCCTAATGGTGCACCAAGGTGTACTGGATGATGTGACAGGGGTATTCCACCAGCAGCATGATGACTCAGGTGCAATGGAAGTGGATGACCCACCATAGCAGTATTGGAGATCATTGCACTAATTGGAGGTGGTGGGGAAGCTCTTCCTGGATGTCCAGTATTCTCCTTGGCCATTCCACTGCTTGAACTATCACTGCGTACACTCAGAGTTGTCGGCGACGGACTCCTTCGTTGACCTCCGGATCCCTGAACACTCGCCTGATGGTGAGAATGTGGAGATGTTGTTTGACTATTGAGTGGATGTCCAGGTCCACTTAGTGAATCCTGATGTGGTCGATGCAGTGGATGTTGTTGTTGACCAGATGGCGGTAGAAGAGAATTTGTTGGCATTTTGAGAGTAGTGCCCTGACTAAGGGAAGATGGAACACTGGTTGGTGGCATAGTCAGTGGTTGATGAATTGTCGGTGGTGGTGGTACTGCTGATGGAGATGCTGCGGCACTCATTAGAGATGGATGATTGGCCGGTAGCGGTGGTAGGAGACCCGGATGACTTACAATTAGTGAAGATGGTTGCTGTGGTGGAAAATGCGATGCTGTTGTAAGCGGTGAAATTGTCTGATTTGACAGTGGTGATGAGATACTTCCATGCAAATGCAATGGTTGTGACTGTGAATTGCTATTACTGCTCTGACTATCCTGATTAGGTGTTGATCTCGATGAGGCATCTAACGGACTCTCTGACGGTGGATACTTCATATTGGATGCATCAAAGGCACCCTTTATAAGATTATCTGCTGAAAATTGACTCTTCATCATGCCACCACCGCCATCTGGTGGATATTTCATGGAATGCTGTTGATTTTCAGGATTATGACTTTGATTCGGTGGTGGTCCACCAATACCATGATACTTCATCATTTGATCACCAAATTTCATCATTGGACTTGGATCATATGGTGACCTAGGGACACCATGTGGTGGTGTTGGACCCGAATCATTAAAGTGTCCCTTACCCATACCCGGACTGGCTGGTTCACTACCACCATATTTCATACCATCAGCCGGTGGTGGTGTATATTTAATATTTGGTGGGTAAACCTTCATATCGGGTCCGGGATAGGAACCCTTTAGCATATGAACGGCATCCGGAGGACCTTGTTGTTGTTGGGTATTTGGTGGCATTTTCAGTGTACTCTCTGGATAGGGCTTAAGAGCACCTTCGGGATACTTGAGATTCTGCGGTTGATCCATATACGGTTTCATTTCATACTTTATTGGACCATCTGGACCAGTATTTCCATATTTTGTGGCATCAATTGGTGTCTGATACTTATGAACATTCCCACTCATATCCGTTGGATACTTCATAATGATATCAGCACTGTATTTCAATGTATCACCATATTTCATTGGATCCTCTTGAACACCAAATTTCATACCATGTGGCCCCATCTCAGTAGGCGGAAATTTAATTGTAGCCTCATACGCCGGCTTCATTTCAGGATCATATTTATTGTCCTGAACACCAGTCATCTCATCAATCTGCACCTTACCTTCAGTCTTAATTTCCACCTTACACTTGATATCTTGCGTCTCAGAATTGATGTTGGATGTACTGTCCTCCAGGGAATCTTCTCCAGGTTCACGTTTAATGAACATTACATCAGTCTGCGGTGCTGTAGCCGGATCAGATTGAATCTGCTGCGAAGGTTGTTGATTAAAATCACCCGAAGCTATCCCCTGACCCGGTGGATTAACCTCTTGCTTCATATTGGTAATTTTTGACAGCATCTCCTGCTGCTGCTGCTGTTGTTGTTGCTGTTGCTGCTGCTGTTGACATTCTTTAGCCGATGACGATGATGTAGAATCCTCATCGGACTTCTTTTCCACACACTTTATTTCCTCCTCAGAGAGATTCTTTGTCTCACTACTTTCCGTCACAAGAGCCATTGGTTCCTCAGGTTTATTGCTTAGTGATATTGGTTCATCCTCTGGCTCCTTTGCACCCTGGACATTGCTTATATTAGCGACATCGATAGGTGCTTGAACTGACAGAGGATCTGTGAGTTTTTCATCTATCTCCTTAGGAACACTGTAAAAGAGATTTTTTTTATTGTAATTCAGTATTATACTTATTTTTAACAAATTAAATCATTTACTTTAGCAAATTGGCTTCTGGTGATTCTCTGGGATTTTCCACTTCATCCAGAACAGACTCTGGACGACTATCAGAATTACCACTTTCAGATGGTGTATCAGAGCGCTTTCTCTTGTCCTTCTCATCACTCTCATCACTAGCGTCATTCTGACGTTTACGTCCCTTGTTAGGTGTTTCAGTTTTACTCTTTTTCCTACAAATAACAAAATAATTTGTTAGCTTCATTTTTTTTTAAATAGGTTGTCGAAGATTCCTATGTTTTGCTCAGCCAAAAGCTCTGGCGTTATCATTTTCTGCAGCAGAATATGCGGCTGAGGTATGGGAAAAATCGACGCATTTAAAAAGCACACCTGTTACCAAAATATGCTCGTGAGCGGGAATTGCTCCTCTACAAATAAGGAGACAAATCATCTCCAGCAAAGCGATGTCTAAAACCCAAAATAGACACAGGGATCGGCTTAAGGATCAGCCCGAAAAGTGAGGATTGGTGTCGATACACTCACGGATCAACCCATAATTTGGAGGATCAGTCTCATCTTCAAAATTCACGAGGTATAGTGAAATAACGGGGATTAGGCGACATCAGCGCTAGTGCTGAAAATAAAAAGCTTCACTTTGGGTGTTTTTCGGTGCTTTTCGAAATGTCAATTGGGTGAAAAAAGATGAAGATAATGCTACGCGGAGGTCTCGGTAGCTCAATAGGCAAATCGTTGGCTTTGTGACGCAGAGGCCCTCGGTTCGATCCTTGATCGAAGCGCGTCCGGTATTATTATTAATCGTGTCGGAATACTTAATACAATGTAATCATGTTATATTGGTGCTGTTGTATCCCGTGTTGGAAGAATCCGCTAAGTCCATGTGTAGACCGCCCAGGAGCGCCTTCCCCGTGATGTGGATGCTTCTTCCATGCTCCTGATGAAACTCTTCCTCTTGGTGGCGACCAAGACAGGAGAACGTGAAGAGCGCTCAATCGTTTGAGAAGCGGTGTCGCAAGACCAAGAGATTATTATTATTAATCGTTTCAAGGTCTAAAATCAAGTTTGTCTTGCCCAAGAAATCAAATCCCCTGTTTCGCATTAAGCAGGGGACGACGGACAAACACAGAGGTGGGAGGGTGGTTTAGATCACCCCGCAGTAACAAAGGATGTCACATTCGGAGAATCTCCATCGTCTCTCGATCGCGCTACGCCGCTTCTCAAACGATTGAGAGACTTCCATGTCTTCCAGTCTTGGTCACCACCAGGAGGAAAGCCTTCCCTTAGTTCGACAAAATCTGGTCTGAAGCTCTTGCGAGACTTCAGCCTTGCTCTTGGTTTTTTGTGACCGTGGAGAAGATGCCTTGGTTCGGAAAGAACTTTGGATATCTCTCTACTGGAGATGATTTGTCTCCTCACCCGTGGTGGAGCAATTCCTGCTAAGGGATAGAGTTTGTCCACTGGCGTGCACTTTAGGCACCCTGTTACTATACGGGCGGTATCATTAAGAGTGACGTCAACTTGCTTAGCGTGCACCGATCTCTTCCATACTTCAGCTGCGTACTCTGCTACGGAAAAAGATAGGGCAAGTGCAGAGGTACGCATCAGTTTTGGCTGAGCTCTCCACTGAGCGTTGACAAGTTTCCGCAGTAAGTTATTTCGCGTCTTGATCTTGTTTTTAACATTACTGCAGTGGGTCTTGTACGTAAGAGTTCGATCGAGAGTTACTCCAAGGTACTTAGGCGTGAAATTGTGTTTCAGAAAGTTCCCCTCCCAACTTACATTCAAGCGACTCGTGACGCAGATGGAAACAACTTACGCCGCCTTCAGACTGGAGGTTTAGCTCACTTCCCAAAGGTCTCAAAAATATTAATAACAAGCAATTTTACTGATTTTTCAAAATCTAATGAATTATTTGCCCTTAATATTCAATCCTGAACAACAATTTCCTAAAAAAAATCATGCTTGATGAGGAATTAGAGGAGTTAAGCCAGATAGCTAAGCCTTAGGTCTGAAGCCCGTATAACCTCTATTTTAGAGGGATTTGGTTTTAGTTGATTCTCCTTGTAGAATTTGGAAAATTCCACAAGGCTGATCTCAAGCTGGGACCTGGGACTTCACGTCTTGAAATGTGTTTACCTTAACAGCTAGAGCCAAATCATCTGCGTACAAGAAGGCTTTGGAGGGAGACGGCAGTGGCCGATCATTTGTGTAGATATTAAAAAATGTGGGAGCCAGAACACTACCTTGCGGTAGGCCATTTTTTTGCAGCCTCCATTTGCTTTTCTGACTACGGAACTCAACAAAGAAACTGCGGTTCTCTAAAAGAACCCCAATCATCTGTGCGAGATCGTAGTCGTTTGTCAGATTGTAGACCTTTGAGAGAAGGATTCTGTGGTTTACTGTGTCAAAGGCTACCGAGAGGTCAACGAAAGGCAACATCTGTGATTTTGCCTTCCTCGAAACCATCTTCAATAAATTGAGTGAGGTTCAAAACTTGACCGAAGCTGGATTTTCCCGAGCGGTACCCAGCTTGGTCTCCGATCAGCTTGTCCTCTACAGCAGGTGCAATCAAAGGATTGCAACAGCATACTTTCAAATATTTTAAAGATTAAGAGAAAATGAGGGGCATCTTAATGGTCCTAGGGTCGACTTATGACAGGCGTGGTGACGTCATTTCTCAAACATCGTTTGAAACATGTTGAGAAAAGTGGTTTCCGGGGGATGAAAAGTGAAAATTTTGAGTGGCCAAAAAATCAAAGAATTATATATACTGCTCTCCCTGTGCAGTTCGAACTGAAAAAGAAAATCATACTTGTCTGATTTATTTGGTGTTCGTGGACTTTCAGCAGTTGTGTCCGGTGTTTCAGAGCCACGTTTTGGCCTCTTGTTGCTCGGCTGATCTTTGGACGACTGCTTATTTCTCGTTCGCATCCTTGTTGGTGATTCGTCACCGAGAAAATCACTTCCAGCCGGTGTTGATCCTTAAGGAAAAAAAAATTTAAAAAATGCAGTCCAATAAAAAACTTAATATTCCTAACTTACTCTTATTTGTAGCACTTGAATCACTATCACATTCACTAGCGTCGTCTTCCGTTAGTGAACTGTTTTCTTCTTTAGAAACAGGTGACGGTCTCTGTTCCTGCTGATAAAGTTAATACCGATTAGTATTTTTTAATTTTTTTTTAATAACCATATAAAGAAAATTATCATTTGAAACATTTACCAATAATGGTTCTGGAGCTTCCTCCTTTTTGGCGTTTGGTGTTGAATTTGTTGCCCTTGTATTACGAATTCGTCTCAATGATCCTTGGCGACGTCGTCGATGTGGACGATTATTATTTGCGCCTGGTGTCTTTTTCCACAAATAGTAAAATTCAACAAGTTCCGGTGTTTGTTTGTGGGGCAAAAGATCTTTGTGTATACGAAAAAAATTCTTTCCAAATTGACGTAAACCTTTAATAAAACGCTTTGTTTCGTCCTCAGTCCACTTTTTATCGATACCTTTTGGTACGGGACACTTTACTAATGTCTGAAGAGCTTTCCCAGGATCATACCCTGAGTCATGTAACTGCAAAAAAATAATTCATTTAAGAAAGCAAAAAAACTTATCTTTGCCCTTGATAACTTACAACGTCTAATGCGTTTATTGTTGTGTCGTCCCTGCTAGCAGCTAAACATCCATCCTCGGGTGAGCCTCCATCGCACATACCTATCGTCA
Source organism: Phlebotomus papatasi (assembly GCF_024763615.1). NCBI lineage: Eukaryota > Metazoa > Arthropoda > Insecta > Diptera > Psychodidae > Phlebotomus > Phlebotomus papatasi. The sequence goes on from NC_077223.1 coordinate 48,661,378, forward strand.
TATCTATCCCAATTAGCTTCTGTCTCAGCAAACAATCGCCAGGGAAGAGAAAAAAAGATCAAGATAGCAAATGGATTTACCTTGAAACGCGGCCATTGATCGAGCTGCACGTAAGTACATCATCAAATCACCGTCCAAAACAACACCAGGACTCCATCGGGGATCTTCCAGGTCACGGTCAGAGTCCTTGTCGAATTGGTACTTCGAAATTGGTTGATATTCTGGTAACTTGGCCTTCAAGACACCAAATGCAAACTCATACAGAGTTAGATGATTTCTTCCAACGTTCTTCATTGACTATTTTCTATTCACTCTCTCTCTCTCTCTCTCTCTCTCCAATATTAACAGGCTACAAATGCTCAATTCTTTGCACACTCAATAACTCTTTTAGCATAACATTCATTTGTTATTTGTTAATTCATGTTAATATGCGAACTAAATAATACTAAGAAAAAGCATAATACATTGAATTGCATTTTTTTGTCATAACTAGATTTGCAAAATTCTTCTAGGGAAATAATGTCGGACAGTGCTGAAAATCGGACATAATGAAAGACGGAGTATGAAACACTGCTTCAGCTTTTGTGAAGTTGATGAGTTGTTTCTTAAGTGTTCCACTTCAATATAATATTAATAATAAAAGTAATAGGAGAAGAGTTCATAATTTTGGACAGTTTCGAAATTTGGACACTTTGAGGGTAAAATTGGACACTAAAAATAAATTGATTAAAATTGTGGAAGTTTATTCCAATATTTGATTAATAATGAATTTTATCTTAATACTTGTTGATCACTAAAACAAGAAGAATTATTGACCAGTATCTTGTGGGATGTCCAAGAAGTGCTAAAAAGGACACCCAGCTCCTGTTTGCCAACAGATACCTCAAAATATTTCACACAATAACACTTTAAAACACATTTCTCTCAACACGATGTTATTGTAGACACATTAAGCTTTCTCAAGAGCCAAAAAAACACTTCCTGGACAATCACAATTCACCAAAATCAGGAAGAATAGGAAAAACTTCCCCGAAAGCAATCTCCCTTGCTGCCAAATGTCAAAATTATCGGCCATATTGGCAAAAATGTCGCTACCGCTTGGAATTTTGTTACAAGGTTGGTGTCAAAAAGCAAATGGCGGACATTGGCGGGATAACCTTACATTTGACCTTTAGATTTTTGGGGACGAAAGTACCCATAAAGTTTGAACGAGTTTTTTGAAAATTTAAGAAATAATTGTTTTTCGAATTTATGTAATCTGTAATTGTTAGTTATCATATTTATTGGCCCCGGGAGTTTTTTTCTTATTCTGGTCTAAAAATATTTACAAAAAAAGTCAGGATATCTGCAAGGAAGCAGAAAATCGAAAATTCACGATTTTTGACCAAAAATATCTAAGCTCAGGAGTTAATTAGGATCCTGCAAAAAATATCCTAGATTTGGACATCCTTATAGTTTGTAATTATCCAGAAGAATCGGATTTTTGTCGATTCTAGATAGTGTAAAAAAAATTGTTGTTTCCATGGGTATCCAGAGTCCCAAAGGAGACGAAAGAGTTAAGTGGTGCGAACACCTGATAACGACCCTCAGACACCACTGCATTGCCTTGGCGCTCGTCATGTACTGAGTGACTGACCGAGCAATGAGCGAATGTCTCACCTCGAGGTGCACGCTATGCTCGTGTGGGACATACCGTTCGCTATGATATAAACTCGATAGGTAAGCTACAGCAGAGGGATTTTACGCTTATCGTGGCTTTTCGTCTAACATATTATTTATTATTATATAAAGCAACATAGAATGACATTTGTTCTGCAAAAATGTTTATTGTCATTTCTCTGTGAGAAAGCGAAATCTATCTAGGGGGAGGCTTTGATGTTTCGCATATACGCTACCATCAAACACTTCGTATTTCTTCCGTATTCCTTTATGAATCTCACATATGGCTATATATTTTAATAGCTACTCTTAAATCCCACCTCTCCTGAAAAAATTGGGTGTGTAATCCTTTTTTCCTAGTTTCAGGAAGCAAAAATTAAAAACAGGTGCAAAACTGTAATTTTAATGTGTAATATTTTGTACAATATTGCACGATTGATATCACTTTTTTGGAAAACTACTATCACAGGATGTAGAGGGGTTATTAGGGTTTAAATTTGTATAAAAACCTCTTGGAATGAAGAAGGCCGTTTTTGTGGGTGGAAAAAAATTCGCAAACTTGACCCATATTCATCGATCGGATATTAAGAATTATTATGTATCGCATAGTGAATCTGGCAACACTATAATTTTAGTGTTCTAACATAACCTCACTTGTGTGTTATGATTTTGATGAAAAATAAATTGAGTGATATACTAAAAATCTTGTGATTCAATAAAAAAGGTAAGGAAATTGTGTTTAGTTTTGTGATAAAGATGCCACATTTAATTTGTTTTACAAAAGATGGAGAAACACACTGCGAAAAATAAAAAACTCAGCAGCATTGATGAAACAGTCATGCGCAGGAAGCTCTTCAGGAGGTTGTCCAAAAAAGGCTTAGCCTTAATAAAGCTGCCGTGATATTCAAAATCCGGAGAAGCACACTGTTCTCGAGACTTAAAAATGTGAGAAAAGAACTAGCTGATTCGCAGGAAGTGCCCTTGATGATGGGGTTGCAAAATAAGGAAATGGTTAACAAATATGCGGGAAGGCAATTTTTCACTATGCGACAAGAAGAAAACCTTGTTAATTATTTGTTGGCTTCCTCTAAGGTCAATTTTGGCCTCACCCTACAGCAAACCCGAGAACTGGCCTTCAGTTATGCCATCAGCATTGGCCAAAATGTTTCAGAAAGCTGGAAAACCAACAAGAGCGCTGGAAAAGCATGGGCCACTGGTTTTTTAAAGAGGCACAGGTGATATCCTAGACAGACTTAAACGGTTTGTTCATTTTTAATACTCACTTTAATTTTTCTAGTGAACTCTCGCTTCGAAAACCCGAAGCCATCTCTACGGCGAGAAACTGTGGTTTTACGCGAGAAAATGTTCAAATATTTTTGAAAAATCTGCAAGAAATAATGGAGAGATATCATTTTGATTCTTCAAGGATCTTCAATCTCGATGAGACGGGACTGAGTACAGTCCTCCAGCCACCAAAAGTGGCATGAGAATGTTCATCGATGTTTTTCCCGGACGTCAAGATACAACATAACCTTCAAATTTTCACATACATTTTGGGGTTGCCAAAGTGACACTTTCATGGAATTTGAAGATCAAAGAAAGAAAATGGTTTCCTAAGTGTATAAAATTATGCCTTTTACAAATCTTCATAAAAGTGATATTAAAAGATATTATTCCTCACATAAACTATTTAATCAGATAGACTAGAGTTCCGTCTAAACAATGATGTGTAACTTTTAGTGTCGGGTGCAAAATTTACGGTGAAAATGGGACGTTTTTGAGTGATGTAAATTTGTATGCGAAAATAGAAACTTGATTCAACTATCGGACAAATCGCCATTAAATTTTCATTTTCTTCTAGAGAAAAATGTGAGGATTTCCCAGGATTTTGTGAGATAGGATTTTGAACCTAGTAAGTAAGAGATTTTTTTGGCATAATTGGTGAATTGATACGGTTCGTGTGGTAGTCAGAAAAAATTACTTAAGTTGGACATCATTTTTATATGCGAAACATCAAAGCCTCCCCCTACTTGTTTTGTTGTTTCTCATATGCACTTTTAAAAACTTATTTAACAAACAAAAGTAATTTTGTGTAGACTTTAGTAGGGGAGACCGGGTAGGTTTGGGACAGGGGTAGTGTGGGACAAAGCGATTATTTCATTAATTTTTGAAATAAATGGGATTTAACCACTACTCAATCGTAGGCAATATTAAGATGTATCTTGACTAAAAGAATGGATATCCTCAGTTTTATTGTTTTAATTCTATAAACATTTTTTTAAAAATTGATAAAAATCGTATATTTTGACGTCTCAGTTTTCCTCTTTGTGTTTTATATCAGCGATATATAATCAAAACTTTTTTATCTTATTAGGTAGCAGTGTAATCTGGGAACATATTTTTATAAAAGTTTCAGAGATTATACGCTCTTGTTTTTTACATAAAGGTTTTAAATAGCAAAACTACCCGCGGGGATGTTTGGGACACCTGAAAGGGGATGAATTGGACGTTGATTTTCGACAATATTGTAGGTGGTATGCAATTGTTTATGGTCAAAATGAAGAGTAATGCCCAGTTTCTACTGGAAATCTCCCTCCTCTTGTGCAAAGTTTACCAGTGGAGCAGATTTCTCTAACTACAGGGACAATTAAACCATCAATGTCTTGGGAATCAATAATTCCTTCTCAGAGGATATTCGATCTTTGCCCAATCTAGTTAAAAACTATTTTTTTCGAAAATTTCTCGAACAAGTTCTCCAGAAAAGGCAAGGCGAAGGCTAATTCAGAGAAATAATGAGAAAACAGGTACAATGCAGTTGTCGTAAAATCAAACAGGAATCCATCAATGAGTTCAAAACTAAGAGTTGCCAGAAAATCTACTCGCCTGAGGAATTTGATAATCATGATTGCAATATTTAGAATAAAAAAAGAAAAGAAAGGTAGATGGAAAATAAGAAAATACTTTAAATAATTGATTGACAATAAATGACTCTACTGTACAAATAAAATTGATATTAATTTCTAAGTATGAAATACAAGATTAAACATTTTTATTTCGATTAGAAATATTTTTAATCTGGTATTTAAAATTAATTAACGTGTTCCAGTAATACAAATTATGCGAGAAAAAACGGGTCCCAAACATCCTCTTTTGCGTCCCATATTGCCCCACATCGGGGAGGTTTGGGACAAAGCGTCAAGTAAAATGTTTTATGTTCTCCAAGAAAACTCAGTTGTTTTCCAAGTTCTGTCAAGTACTTTTTATAAAGTCAATACCCATAAGTATCCTATAGACCGCATAAAATTGTAATACACTAACGTGGTTTTTTGGAATAGTATCTCAAAGTCAAAACATGAAAAAGTGTCCCATACCTCCCCGGTCTCCCCTATTATTATTAATATTGACGATAACGTAGATGCGGGTGACTTTGCACTCGGGGGTTACTACTATATGCCCCTGCTTTACGTAAGCTTTTCTTTAATTCTAGAACTCAAGGTTAATGTGAAGGCCATAAGGGCACTAAACCAGTAAAGGACGATTGGGTTATCGGTTACCCAAAAAAAAACATTATTTTTTGTCTACGGCCATTTAAATAAGTTATGTTTTGCTCTAAAGTCAGAAAAAATTATATTTCTTTTCCTCAATTTTTTATCCTCTCGTCCATAAAGGGTTAAGGATAATCTAAAGAGACCATTCTTAAGTCCTACAATTAAAGAAAAACTTACGAAAACCAGGGGTGCAAAATCACCCACATCTACGGTAATATGATAAACAACATATTAAATAAAATCATTTAGAATTTAGACAGTTATAGAGCAAACAGGCGATTTACGCACAATTTTAATTAAGAAAAACCCGACACATCCAAGCACAAAGAGTTATTTTGTGAACCAAAGAAATCAGCAAAGCTAATCACACACAATAATATTCTAATGATGATTATGAAATGATTCTCTGTGAGTAACAAGTGATGATGGTAACAAGGGGTATTTCGTTTTTTTTTAATAGAGAATTAAATAATAAACAAATAAAATTATATACAATAAATTTAGGATCATAGAATTAAAAACAAAATATAATTAATGTATTGACTACACTGAGAGAAAATTTAAATATTTAAAAACTACTACATTTTTTACGGCTAAACTTAATTTCCACAAAACGAATTCATTCCGACGAAAAAATTGTTATTCTAAACAAAAAAGCATAAAAACTTGATAAAACACAAGATGGACTTCAAAACTAATTGACATCCCAATTGAGTGATTCAGCTAAGTAAAAAACGTAAAACCCACTTATAAGCTCAAATAAGATAATGATAGATCGGAATTTTTAACAAATTTCGACCGCACCAAACCGATTTGCTGGACGCAATTCTTTGCACCCAAATTTGATTTGAAGAATATTTTCCTATAAAGAATATTAACCACTACAAATGTATCTGTCACCGGTGTACCTGCTTCAACTGATTTGAATTCAGAGGATCAGCAAAAAAAAGGTCTTTAAAATCGGTTATTATACACCGAAGATAAGTGTAGTACGATCGAGTTATTAGTTCACTTTAAAGAAAACCGAACTATCGTTAAAAATATCCCAACTTCAGGTACCATTATATTAATAATTTCATCGAAATGAAAAAGAAGGACTTCAGCTATAATATTATAACTAAACAAAATTCAAAATTTTTATTTATATCACACAATAACTTTTGTTTTGTAAACATGTTTTTGACATTTCTGTGAGAGTAAATGATATGTAGATCTAGTCATCTCGCTCATTCTCACAGAAAATTTTGAAAACATGTTTACAAGTAAAAGTTATTGTACGTTGATCATTATGTCCAATGCACAATAACTTTTGTTTGCAAACATGTTTTCAAAATTTCCTATAAGAGAGAGCGAGATTACTAGATCTCGGTTTCATTCACTCTCATTGAAGTGTCAAAAACATGTTTACAAAACAAAAGTTATTGTGCATTGGGCATTATGCCCAACGCACAATAAATTTTGTTTGTAAACATGTTTTCAAAATTTCATATGAGAGAGAGCGAGATGACTAGATCTCACTTTCATTCACTTTCACTCAAATGTCAAAAACATGTTTACAAAACAAAACTTATTGTGCGCTGGACATTATAATAGCATTGTCTATAAATATTTAATACAACGCAAAAGAATATGTACAAAAGTGTCCCATAAGTTAATCTTTAAGCAAATAAAATGCCGTAGAATATTTACAGAGTGTATGAAGAAATAAAATAATCTGAATGTCCATATTTATCCGTAATGATTATTTAGATTTTGACCCACAACGAAAAAAAAGATAAATTTATTACAATTTAAGAGAAAAATATTGTCTTTAACAAATTATTTTAAAATTATATCCATTATATTCTCTAGAAAACGTCTCAATACACCAAACAAACAAGTAAACTCTCCCAAAGAAATATTCAAGAATACTAAAGTTAAAATAAAATTCAATGTCAATTCTTTTTTTCCGTGTATATCAATAGAGAAATGCAATGTCAAAAAAAAATTATTTGCCAATAAAAAAAGTACTATAATCTTAAAATATGATACAAAAACCAAAATAACAAAAAAACATTCTGCGTACAGAAAATCCAAAAGATAAGGAAGTGAAAAGAATTTATAATGAAGGGATAAAATTATAATTTTGGAAAAATTTTGACTTTGTTACCGTGATTTTGGATGAATTACGTACATAGATATCGTTTACCTGGTGGCCAGGACCCACTCTTATTTCGCCCTGAGTGGAGGCCGCCATACCGCCCAAGCTGTTACGAAGTTAAGGCTCGTCGTGACGTCGATTGTGGTGTCGTCACGGTCACTGTAAAGTCGACGGTTGGCTCGGATGGATGAGTTCTGTAAAAGAAAAATAAGTTATAAATATTCACATGATGGGAATTAAAATCTCAATTAAAGATAATATATAGGATCTAATTGGGGACAGTGCCTCAGAATCTCTTCTAGGCGATAAGGTCTACACTTGCTATCTAAATTGTTTTCTGGTTTCACAAAAACACGAAGATATTAATATATAGGGTAAATGTCCTAATTCAAAACCATTTCCAGATGCTTTAACTTTGACAGAAGATTTAACACATTAAGTTCATATTTTTTTCTGAAGAGAATTACATAAATTTGCTCCATGACTCTCCTAGAATGTTACTGATTAGTGAAAATTCTTTAGATATAATTTGAAAACTTCTTAAACACAAGAAAAATACGCGAGTGTAAAATGCTGCTATTGGAAACAAATTAATCCAAATGGAGACAAGAGAAAGTTTCTAATTGGAGACAAACAGTGTAAGTGAAACCGTGACGAAAGGATTCCAAAACCTTATTGAGTTGCTTTTGAGTGCAGGGTTTGTTCTTATTCCTGATCTTTTCTCATTTCCCCATCTAAAACAATAAGAAGATCTCTCCAAAAAAATCATATTTCCGGGGTTTCCTATTGAAGCATTTGCAAACACTTCAGAAGAACCCTTTTTGTTCACGAAATAGGTAATTATTTCATTTGAAAACTTCACGAACAATTTCGATCAAAATCGTAAGATTTTAAATAGGTAAATAGGTACACTCAAAATTTGAAGGTTATTTGGCATTCAGTGTTTATCAATGATGAGTTGAGGGTCTATCCGCGAATAGTTTCAATTTTGATCAAGTAGGAGCATGTGGAATGGTCAAACCTTTTCTGTTCTCTTTAAGAGTTTGACGGTACCAGAGCAAGGAGTAATCGCAAAGGTCATAATTTTTATTGTGCTAAATTGTCAAAACCAAAAATTCCCAACAAAATATAACATTTGAATAAATTCAAAACTTCTGAATATGTCCCTTAAGTAAATCATTTAAAGAAAACAAAAACAAGAAAGGACTTTCGTATTATAAATTGACACTCTGAAAAATTTAAGGCAGAAAATTTCCCAGGTAGGTCCTGAAAGGTATAAAAATGTTATAAGAAATGTATAAATGTTCGTGAGGATACAAACTTATAGCTGATTTTGCCTTTTCTAAATTTCGATAGAGTATATGACTCATTTGAAATAGCAGAGGCAATAGACGACTTTCATTTAAGGGGTTACGTGGGTCACATAGACAAAAAATAACAGCATATTATTTAGTTTTTTTTTGACGTGAGATTAAGAATTGTCTAGCAAAAAATGTTTTCTTTTTTTTTCAAAAAAAGGTCTACGAAAATCAGATTCCATCGTCTGAATTTTTAAGATTTTAAAATGCAAATTTCAGAAAATACAGTTTAAGTACTTTAAAATTCCTAAGAACTTAAAATAAAAAAGTATTATGTTAAAAAAAAATAGGGAAAATAGGGTAAGTGCGCCAAATTTCGGCATAGTTGCATGCAAGCGTCAAAGTCTCAAGTTTGAAATGTTATATTTTAAATACAAATTAATTTTTTTAAATTCTTTCTTTTGTAAGAGTGTGGCTTGGAACCTTGTAAGGAGTTTACCGTCTTTATTTACTCTAAAATCATTCTTAATACATTTTAAAATGAATAAAAATATAGACATAGCTTTGGTGCCCTATTTCGGCAACCTTCATTCTCATAGTTCCTTATCCTTCGGGAATTCTTCCAATATCTTTTTCACGTCATCTCGTTTGTCGAAGCTACATTTTTTGTTATTCTTTTGCATTGTAATAATCTCTAGAGTACGTAAAGTCTAAAAGTTCATGGAAATTCGAGGAACAAAAAAGGTGGCCGAAATTGCAAGCTGGCCGGAATTTGGCACACTTACCCTATGTTGTTTTCTAGTCTTTTTGACCCATGTTACCACTTAAGCGTACTTTCTGTAATACCGTTTTAAATTTTATGATTATCTTTCTTTTTTAAGATATAGCACAAATAAGAAAACTCATAATCAGAGATAGAAATATTTGAACTATTAAATTAAGAGTAATTTCTCGCTAAAAGTTGCTTCAGCCAGAAAATTGTGTGACTATTCGTATTAAATAAACTGTACTTATCCCTATATCAGGTAAGACCGCCTCAAGACCGTCATTACACAAATCACATTTACTGCGATAATATTACCTACTTTTATTAAGTTAAAAGTACTTCAGTGTCCTCAATTATACTCATACGGATATTTCATCTAGAGGTTTGAAAATATGTTGACACTTCGTTTGCTTATTGTCGTCAGGTTTGCGTAACAGGTTGAGAAAAAACAGCAAATTTTTTTTGTTCAAAATTTTAAATTCACAAAATAAAGCAAAACACATTACCTATCACGTTCCTGACTAAAGTACTTTTTTTACTGAAAGGTATGTCATGTTAATCAATTAAAAAAATGATAGTGTCAGTTTTATAAGCAAAAAGAGATAGTGAAAAAACAAATAATGTTCTTGCAAATTAAAGATATTTAGCACTTGTTAAGAGTTGAATATTTCAAACTTAACTTTTTTTCGAATATATAAATATTTAATTGATATTATATTATTTAATATAATGTAATTAAAATAACAATCACTAATATTTAAATTTAGATAAATCAAATAAATTTCACTACTGAATTTATTGAATTTAAAAATCCCGATAATTTGCTTGATGCCACTCTTTATCCGTATTATACTTTTTACCCTCTTTATACAATCAAATTTGTAAGCGCTCGGATGTCGTCTAAAAGAATAGAGTCACCACATGTAATCTTAAATACTATTTTGAAATATGTTTAGCTTTACCGACACCGACCTTTATAATAAAAATTAAATAAATCGGTTACTATACTAAGTTAAAACATTTTATGCTAGTTCCAAATGTCACCAATGATAGTAAGACAAATTTGCTCATAAACAAAAATTGTAAAGAAAGAGAATCACAGCTCCCATAAGCTTAAATAAGGTTGTCAGTGTATTTGCAATAGCAAATTACCACCCCTCTGCCAATAGTCCTCTAGTCGACTTTTTCACCCCTCAGAAAATATAATAAGCATTATTGAGCACGCCTGCGCATCAACGGAAACCACATCACACCCATATTGTTAACACTTTGCTTACACAGCCATCGTTCTGATGGTCCTGATACTTGCATCTCCGGCAAGAGCATCATCCTCACTCTACTGCTACGTTAACGACATTTAAATAAGACCACAAAGATTGAAAGGGATTCAATTATTTACAGTGTAAGAAAGTAAAATAATAAAAAATGAAACCTAATGGAGAACGGACGGTTGATTGGTAGAACCGATTAGATTATTATTTTTTTTATGGAATAGTAACCAGATACTAGATAGAAAATGTACGGTAAGAAATACCGACTTAAGGTTTTTTTTAAGTAAAAAGCTAAGTAAAGATAGGCAAGAACAAGTTTGTTTATGAGTTTGTCTGATCTAAATGAAATATTTCTATAGTTTGACGTAAAGGCCTGTACTCATGAGAAGAATTTGCATCAAAATTTTAGATTTTGACGTAAATATCTCCTAAAACAGAGGCGTGCAAGAACCGTTGAAACCCAATTAACGTCAAATGAAACACGTACGTCAATGGTCAAAATGCTACCAAAACAAACTTTTTTGACGTATATTTGGATTCAACGGTTCTTGCTTCTTGCACACCTCTGTCCTAAAATGTGTATAGTGCCCCCTCTCTAATCCGGATCGCCGTAAACCGGACGAGTTATCGACGGTTACATTTAAAATAATTTTGAGGTCATGTATGCATGCGTGTGCAGCAATGAAAATGAATTATCCTGTGATGTTTTTGTTTAATAAATGAAGTATAATAGCATAGAATTCTTTAATTAATGTCTTTTTAAGCTCCTTTAAAACTGTTATTCTAATTATAGAAAAAAACCTTGTATTATATTTTCGAGACGTTGAACAAATTCTAAAAATCCATCCGGATTACGAAGCGGACATCTGTCATATTGTCTCCCAATCATCCGAATAACGAAGCGGGCACTGTACTTAAATGATGGCACACATTTTATCCTATAATTTTTCATTTTTAACTTTCTTCTTCAAAACGTTTGCTAAAATGAGTATGTAGAAATTCGCTCCAGAGAAAAAAGGTAAATATTTTGTACCGGGATTTAATGCTCAACGCACAATAACTTTTGTTTTGTAAACATATTTTTGAGATTTCAGTGAGAGTGAATGAAAGCTTGATCTAGTCATCTTGCTCACTCTCACAGGAAATTTTGAAAACATATTTACAAACAAAAGTTATTGTGCGGTGGGCATAATGACCAGCGCACAATAACTTTTGTTTGTAAACATGTTTTCAAATTTTCCTATGAAAGAGAGCGAGATGACTAGACTAGATCTCATTCACTCTCATTGAAATGTCAAAAACATGTTTACAAAATAAAATTTATTGTGCGTTCGACATAATACTCTGGTTTAATCCACAGTACTCTATTACACATTTTTCTTATTTTTTATTGTTCTAATTAAAATTTGAAAAATAAATTAAATTCTAAAAATGACAAAAATACAGGCTTGACCATTTGTTTTGTCGTCTGTTATAACAAATAAAGAATAAATTGTTATACAGATAACGATTTTGAGTTTTCGGAAAACCTTGTGTAGGATAACACTCTGATCCATGACTTTGATGTTGAAGTAATTGTTCTGAAGAGTTGCAGCGTTTCCTATGAATTGACTATTAAGAAGTATGTTTTCTTATGCTTTTTAAAAGAACTTTTGCCTTTTATTAAAAGTTATCTAACTAAATCACTATCACAGTTAAGATAAGTCATGTCGTTTATGTGAAGGTTTAACTTTGATAAACGTATAAAAGAACATTTGCAGGTAAATTGGTTTTATATTATGGAGAAAAAATGATTTTGTTGACAATAAATGGAAAGGTCGACTTAAGTTTAATCAACTAATTTCAATACTTTTTTTTTATTTTGGAAGTTTTCTAATTTTCGCTTTTGATCCTACCTTACCACTTGAAATAGATATAAAAAAGTCTAAAGCCTAAAGCCTATCGGATTATTTTGACAAAGAACTTACTTTAAATACCATTTAATAGTTTTAAAAAACCAGTGAAGTTACCTTAAGTATTGACATCAAATCGAATTTCCTAAAATCATGTGTACTTTTTAATATTGTTCTTCAGGCTTACTTTTTTTTAATGATTCATTTAATACAGACTTCGTAATAAATTCAATGATGAATTGCAGTGTTAGTGAGTGCCAAGATAAATTTCTATCATTATTGAAAAGCTGAAATCGAGACTTCCTTTTAGAGTATGAAGCTTTCTTTGTTGATGTTCAACCACATGGCCGCTATAATGAAGAGGATAACATTTGTGATCTTTGATTGATCTCACAGAATTAGACATCAATTTTATAAGGAGTAATCAAATAAAGGCGTAAAGTGGTTCAGTGTTGTAGACACTGAATATATTAAAGAAGAACGAGCATCATACCCAAGAAACTCGTAACACTCATATAAATTTTAGTACATTTCAGAGAAAATTATTTTACATGAAAAGTTTCACAGATATTTTTCCAAAGTCATTACACTATTTAAAAGCGCTGCAATCTTCTTCAAAAATTTAGACGTTTTCTGAAGATTCTGAGATTTTCTTATTTTCATATGTAAATGTGGACTTACTGAAGTACTGGAATCGCGGAACTTTGCAGTCGGTAATTTAATAATAAATGCAATTATCTTTACCATCAACGGTAAGACGGCGGTGGCCGCTATTACTCAAATATGAAATTCTTTAAGCTCTGAATCTCTGAAATACTCTTTCAAGAGCACTAGCTCAAATCATTTATATTATATATTAATAAATTAAAATTGAAATATTAATAATTGTTATTTTAAATGACAATAATTATTGAACAAAACGGGAGTGGTGGGCACAGCATTTCAATTTTACAAGGTCCTAAGGGCCCGAATAAATCACGGACATACACTGATTATGATCATCGATTAGAGGAGTTTTGCATAAATTCCCTTTACCTAATCCATTAGAGTAAGATGGAGTAATTCGGAATGATGTCAATTTTGGAATTTTAAGATTTTCTAACTGTTTCAGATGATCAAAGAGAAAAAAGAAACCACGAAGAAGTAGAAAATCGAAATTGTAAATTGGTCAAAAAATAAATCATACACTCAGTCATGTGTTGATCGTAGAATCAACAAGTCTTTACACTTCAATACATCCTGCACAAAATTTACTTTAAAATAATTCAATTGAATTTGGGATAAAGAAGGGGCGGTAAAGTGTTCCACACTTTGCAAAATACTCGAACTCGTGAGTTGGATGCTACACCTTGAAAGTACTTTCGCATTCTTAATGGTTTACTTGTGTTCACCTGTTCATAACTGATTACTACTCTAAACTACTACTACTAAATCACTCAAAATATCGTCTAAAATAGCCGAGAGGCCCGAGATGTAATACAATTGATTTTCTGAAAAAATTACCTATTTATCAATTTGAACCCGTTTAGAATCGATTGGTAGAGGTACAGTCTCGTTAGAATTTTCAAGACCTTTCGAAAGGGTCCAAATGTTACCCCATTCAGTCGAGTACCACGCTATCTGGAGCCTTTATAACCTTTGACCTTGAAAAATCATTTCATTACACTCAGTCCCGGGATTATGCACATTTTCGGGACCGAAAAAAAACCCACGAAATGGCATTACTGTGGCACTATTTTCAAAAAAAAATCCCCGCATTTCCCTTATTCACTTGAGAGTGGATAAGGATCCCGTTTTCCCTATAACATTCCCTCTCCTCTTCATATCGAGTGGCTGTGCTACTGTGGAAAAACAGGTGGCACAGGTAGGTATAGTGCCGATCGTGGAAGAAATCGGGTGTTTTTCCGCAGGAGTTCCGGCCCTGTCCACTAATTCCATCTCTACATGTCCACATTACGCATCGAGAAAATTTGCATAACCGCAGGGACTTTCTTTTGAAAAATCCGTAGAACGAATTTCTCATGGAGTAAAAGTAGCTCAAACAAAAATATTCAAATGTTTAATATAAATGCATTAACAAACAGTACTTTTTAGCAAGAGCTCTTCAACAAAATGATTCGAATATTTAAAAATTTTGTCTTAATAAAAGAAATTAAAGTTTTATTCTGAAAAAGTAGCAAAATGTTTTCAAATTTCCCGCGTCGCAACATAGTATACATTCAGGCGTATTTCGAAAATGATTTCACAAATTGACTCCCAATGGTAGGCAAAGTTGCATAATTGTATAGTAAGGTGGGGTAACTGGATCGTTTTCCAAACAGTGCTACTTAAACGCTTGTTTTTGGACTGATGAAATTCTTTTTTACTTCTTCTAAATCCATAGAATTATTTACTGTTTCATTCAGAAACATAATATAAAAACAATTATCAAAAATATTAAAGAAAATTTATAAAATAATGATAATACTGAAATAAGTCAGCATTCACTAACTGGATCGCCTTTTCGCTAATTCACTTTTAATTAAACCTGTGGATTTAAAATACTTTTTTTCACAAGGAAAAAACAATAAATGTTTTCAATCAACCAGCTGTCATTAGCGAAAATATCACTGCTAGAAAATTTTTAGTGAAGAACCCAGCTGGCACAAGATTAAAATGAGTCGATTACACTATGGATAAAAATATTATTTTTGCTTTTTCTCAAATTTGAATAGTTATATTATGTTAATGTATTGACTATATTACGGAAATAAAAATATTATTACGGACGAAATGTTCGCCTAGGAAATCTTTTCAACTTCTATTATTATTAAACTATTAAGGCTTTGTTAATATCGCCTTTGGTTTTGAGTGCTTAATGAACATTGTGTATTTTTTAAGATTTAGTGTGTATGTAGAATTTTGATTAATTGTTTATTATTATTATTGTATTTTTTTTGTTTTTGTTTAATTTTGGTGTTGAGCTTACATGACCAGAGACCACTCAGTCGACCCGTTGGAGCAGTCTGTGGTTGTATTATAGCTCTTTGTGTAAGCCGATCTCCATTATGAATTTAACAATTTTCTTATGACCCAATGGGTCACAAAGCAAATTTTGTACAGACTGGCTCCCTAGAATAGAATTTCTCTGACCAGTATACTTGCGACAGATATTAAGCAAATGGGGGACATCTAGGATTTCATGACATATATCGCACATAGGTGGATTGTTTCTCTCCATTTTATATTTTGTGGGTCAGTCGAGTGTGCCCAATTCTGAGTCTGGCTATTAAAGTATTTTCTATCCTTGATGCATCTAAAGTATATGGAGGTCCTTTAATGTTTATCAACTTCTAAAACATATCCAAAAATGAATAAAATCGTACGACGCATTTTTGATCAATCCCAAAAAAAATATTGTTGGGGAGGGGGGAGTGCGAAGTAGGGGGAAATTAGTAGCATGCTTATTAGCTGTGGCCGTCTTATGGGGGGTCCCCCAGGGCCCAAGTCGCTATCTCCATCCATTTGGCCTGGAGAGGTGGTAACATACGGACAAACAGCGCATCGTAATTTTTCGCAAATCGTCTAAAACGTGTTACGAAAAGTGGTTTCCGGAAGGTGAGAATGGGAAGTGAAAAATCAAGGGATCATTACTACATTCTGCTCTGTTTGGAGTTCGAGCAGTAATTTATTATTGGATCGTAATAGATTCCAGTTTTACAATGAATATTCTTGAAGCTTTTTCGAAATATCACAAAATACATGATTTTGGAGGAAAAGGGGGAAAGATTAAGGAGAAAATAATGGTTGAATTGATGGGCTCAAGATAGACTTATCAAGTTTCACTGAAGAACTACGAACCGTTTTAATGATTATTATTAACTAACTAAATAATAATTTCGAAAAATTACTTCTAGTCTGGGCATGAGACACAAAAATTCGAACTATCGATATGTTGATCTCGAAGTATATATTTCGATGTTTATATGCTTTATGTATATATAATTTACGTATTTAGTATATATATATATATATAATGTGCAATATGTTGCTCTCTGCATGGAGTTCGAACAATACAACGAGCCTCCTCATCGCTAGAGAGTACATCATTTCTCTCGTGAGTTACGAAGAGAAGTTCTAGATTCGAGTTGGAGAGGGGTCAGAGAATCGAAAAATTAATTGAACCGGAGTCATGGCAGGAAAATGGTGGAAACGCTTTGCGCGCCGATTAAATTTTATTTTTCTATTCCACAGACTTCCTGATATTTTGCATCCTGGCACATTTTGTAAGAAGGTCACTTTAATAAATTTCACTCCACTCTTAAATATTTTGGAAATTTTAATTCCATAATGTTGAAAAAAAAGTCACAAAAGCACCCAAAAATTTCCACTCACTCCCACACCCCGTAAAATCCTTCTGAATTACCCCAAAATCATAAATTGCATAAGAATTTGTAATGTGCAAGAGAAACTTAACAAAGTTATTGGAATAATTTATCGGTATTTACAAAGGAAAGGTGTGTGGAGAAGAAAATCTTCGTTTCAATTTACCATTCACAAGTGCATCATGAGCTTGCTTGTCAGACACAAAAGAAAATCACAAAATTCGCAGGAAATTCTACAATGCTCGATGATAGAAACACTCCACATTTGTTCACACACAATTAGTGCATATTATTTAGATAGTTTTGCGTGTAAAAGAGCACTTAAATAGCAATTTTTAATCACTTTTCTAAAATAAATGGTCTGCCGATAAACTTTATGTGGCAGCCATTTTCCCTTCACTTGCAGCGCCCTCTCACATAATTCATAGGAATACTAAGTTTTCTCCACCTGGATAATCCATATTGTTTGCATTTTTTATCCCAATGTCAATTTATTTTGTGATTTCTTCAGGACCAACGCGAGTTTTCTTTTGATTGAATTTCCTTTAAATACGCAGTTCACAGTGATTTCTTTTCAAAAGAATTTTGCCACATTGAAAAAATGACACAATCAACATCAACAGTTAATCAATCAACCCTTTTGCCACTCGGTCAGCTAAGAATTTTTGGAGAATTTTGCACCTGAAAAATATCAATAACTATTTGGATTTTTAATAATTTCCAGAGCTCGTGGATAAGTGTATAGGCTCCAGGATTCACATAATTATGAAAAATGATAAAGAAATCGTTGGAACTCTTTTGGGTTTTGATGATTTCGTCAATATGTTGCTTGAGGATGTTACCGAATATGAACACACACCTGAGGGACGCAGGATAACAAAACTTGATCAAATATTGTTGAATGGCAATAATATAACAATGGTAAGAAGAAATTAACAAGATATGTATGGTAAAACGGCACATATAAAGTTTCCGGTTTGTTTTCAGCTCGTTCCCGGTGGAGATATGCCTGATTCAGCATGAACACTGGACAGGAAAAATTTGAATTTTTATTTTCCTTAATGTATTTAAGCTTGAAATAAATAATCATTCTGGAAACATTTGTTTTCTCAGTTTTTTAAAGGAATTTTAGAAAAAAAAACAATGTTATCCGCATGCCTTGTGGTTTGTGGAACATATCAAAGACCCTCCCGGCCGGCTATTCGTACTGACTACAGATCGTACTCTGAGTATATACATTGTATTTATGTGAGGAAAGTACTAATTTCCACACTTACTATACTGAGAAAAAAAGAGGGTGCGATTAACATTTTTTCCTTAGAATTTTAACACTTTTTAGGTGTAAAAACATACCAACATTTTTTAGTGCTAATTTTGCACCTTTTTAAGGGTAAAATTAACATGAAAAAGAGTACCTTTAACCCACAATACACCTAAAAAGCATAATATTTACACCGATTTCGGATCAATATTGTAGGGTAAAATAAACATTTCCGGAATGTTATTTTAACTTTTTCGGATTTCTCTCACAGTATATGTATATACTATGTACGTATACTATGTACGTGAAAGATATACAAATTTAAATATATACTCAAGTAATACGTTGTATCTATACGCAAAAAATACTATGTTGAAGGAATACTCTGTACAGTAGACTCTACCAAATTCGGGCATTTGGGACCGATATGTCACCCGAATTAGACAGAAATTCGGGCGACATATTTTTTGAAACGCAACGAATTTTTATTCATCTGCATACATATATTGATTTTACATACTGTAAATTTCATGAAAAGCTTTTAATAACGCAAAATCACATCAAAACTTAGACAAACCATGCCAAATTTGAGCATATTTGCTTCATTTGATAATCATAATTAAACTTGAAAAATGTCAACAAACTTTTTTTTCGAATTTAACAGCCGCCCGAATTAAAAAGTAGCCCGATCTTAAAAGAGCCGAATTAGCGAGAGTCTACTGCAGGGGTGTGAAATACCCGTTAGAAACCGAATAAACGTCAAAATAAGTATGTTCTGCTTTTTGACCATTGACGTACAAGTTTAATTTGACGTTTATTCGTTTTCAACGGTTCTTGCACGCCTCTAGTGTACTGTATATCGAGTATAAACTTGGTATTTCTGAAGGCCAATTTTTGAAACTCTCACTCGCACCCGCGAGCTCTTTAGTGGCCGAGAGAAATTTACTCGCACACCCCGCAGATTCTTGATTACCTGCAACGAGTAGTTTATGTTATAAAGAAGTCGTTACTTGAATCTGCAGGGTGTGCGAGTCAATTTCTCTCGGCCACTAAAGAGCTTGCGGGTGCGAGTCAGTTTCAAAAATTGGCCCTCTGGTTTAAGGATCCTGTAACTACACAGCTTGGTCTATCGGTGTGCCCGTCGACCATTTTCTCTCTAGTTCACAAAGTTGTGAAATGTCTGTGTTGTGACAACGTGGATAATTTATTTCCAAACCTTCCGCAAACATTTTTAGTGACTCCTGCGACGAATTATAATATAATTAATTATGCGACACTGCGTTTCGTGTACATAGTGAAGTGATTACATTAAATAGGTCGCCAACCTAAAATAATACTGTTTTTACGTAATTTAATATATATTTTAGGAAAAATTATTTTTTTTATAAAATATTTTTTTATTGCTCAAAGTGTTAATTAGTTATTGTTGGTTTAGTAAAACATATTATTATCCTCGTAATCTTTGCTATTTCTTTAATATTCGGAAGTAAAATCATGAGGTGCATGTGACAGCTTCATTTTTTCTCCATTTTATTTTGGTGGAAAAATCCACATAAATTCCACGAGCATTTCCATGGATGTATTCTATATAAAAAAAATCCAGCATAAATCCATTAATTTTCCTTGGAATGTATTATGGAAAATTCCTATGGAATTTTTTAAGGAAGATAGTGGAAAAATCCCAAGGAATTTTTCGCTTGTTATTCCTATTCCGCTTTCTTTTGCTATGGGGCACTGTATATAAAGTAGAATGACATATCTTTCAGTGAAAAAATAAATTTATTTTAGTCAGATAACTTTAAATCGGTATTTTTATGGAAATTGGGAATGAGTTTTTTTGCACAAATATTTTTTGTTGCTTTTTCTCTGACCTGTCACACAAAACTGGGAATAGCAACCAAACGAAGAGTGAAAATGAGTTCAAACTTTCAAGAGATGTTTATAAGACTATTACCGTGGACACTATAGCACTTTTAAATAAATAAAACCTTTATTGTCGCTGTAAATGTGATTTTTGTGAAGACCGCCTGGAGGCGGTCTTACCCGTTAGAGGGTTAAGGTGGCGAAAAATACTTATTCTACCCTACTCAGTATTATATACTCAGGTATATATGTCGACTCACGCACACTAATGATGAGTATTTGAGACATTTCACATAAAATCTACTATGTATTTTATATGGGCATCTAGTTTCGTACTAAGTATTATACTCAGTATATACTGAGTTTGTACATAGTAGATTAGCCAGCCGGGCTGTAACTTATGTGGAACTTAGCTAGGACACATTTTTTCACTTAGAAGCATTTTAATGATTGATTAAATCCAGTTTGTGTTTACTTCAGGGAGATCAAGAGTGGAGAAGCAGCTGGTGAAGCAGAAAAAAATAGTTTTGTGCAATTTGTAGTAATTTAATTAGCTTTTTCTAATTGTACTTACTTGCTGGAGGTGATAATTGTGTGGCATGTCTAAAGTTGGCTATGAGTAAGTGGATTTTGTGATTGAATTCGTGAAAACAATTAAACGTTTGACAATATAACCTCCAAAAAAAATTGGGTGGAAAATTTGGAAAAATTGACGGAAAATCTGCAATTTTTGATCTTCCGTAGGATGAATTCATCGGATGCATCGTCGCCTGAAACAAAATCAAAGGTATCTGAGGTGAAAAAGAAAAAGCACAAGAAGCATAAGAAGCACAAAAAGTCCGGAAAGAGTGACCGTGTTGAGAAGGTGAAGAAGCATAAGAAGCACAAAAAACGACGAAAAGAGGATGAAAATGAACAGGAGGCTGTTCCTATTGTTGTACTGGATGACGAACCGGTGCACAAGAAGCTTCTGGTGGAAAAATCCAATGGACATCCGGCGGCAAAAGGTAAGAAAATCAGCAAGATTCCTACTGATCCCTCCAAGTTGGTGGAAATCATTACAAAAAGTTTAGATCCGACATCTGGACCGGCTTTAGAAATTGTCTCATCGGAATCTGACGACACAGAAGGGTTAGTTTTTTTAAGGAATAGATCTGTGACAAAAAAATAATATTAATAAAATGGGAAAATATTTGAATAGTTTGGTGGAGGATTGTGCTAGTCCGGATGTTGCAGTAATCGAAGATGATCTGAACTTGGAGGAGTTGATGAAGCAGAAGGCGCTGCTGCAGGCTCGTCTTGGTGCCTATCTGTCAGACTCAGATGATGAACATATTAGTAAGGCACAAAGTGGTGAGAAAGATGGTAAAAGCAAAACAGAATCAGATGTCATTTTATTGGACGATTCCAGTGGTGAAGCGATCGTGAAGGTCGACAGTGCCAACAAAAGGCATCGGAGTCGGTCGCAAAGCCACACACTCAAATCCACTGACAATCATCGTCGCGGGCGCGATGATAGGCTCAATGACATGGGTAGGAGGCGTGATCGCCAGGACAGTGACAGGAGTCGCAGCCGGCGTGAAAATGAAAATCGCCATAAGGAGGATTTGAGGCGAGAACTGGAACGGGATAGGGAGCGATCTTTTCGCGAACGCGAACGTGCTAAGCGTCACGAGAGGCAAGATATGGAACGCAATCTTCAGCGTGATCGATCACGAAATCGTGATCAGTATTCGGTGCGCAGGGGCAGGAGTTACGACAGAATGGGACGCGAGAGGACGCCTGAACGATTCAGAAATCGGCAGTTAGGACGAGATAAGGGGCGTGATCGGCATGAGAAGGAAGAAGTAAAGGACAAATACAAAGACTCACTGAGTGAGGGTCAGACTCATCCAAAGAATCGAAAGGATTCAAGTAGCGAGAGTGAGATTGTAGACATTGACATCAAAGACGACGATGAGGATGAGGAAAAGATCATTGAACAGAGACGAAAACGTCGTGAGGAGCTACTTAAGGTGAGTTCAATTGAAAATAAACAATTTCAGCTACAGTAGACTCACTCAATCGGCAAAAATTTTGTTGACAATTTTCACGTTTAATTATGAAGCTAATTTGCTCAAATTCGCTGTAGTTCTTCCTATTTTATCGTAATCTTTTATAATTGAGCGCTTTTTGTGGAATTTACAAACCGTATATCTATAAACCGGATGACATTTCGCCAAAAAAAGGCCCATTTGAGAGAGAGTCTCCTGTAACTAAAAATTGCATGAATTCTGGATGCAATTTTTTTTTTATAAAACAGCGACTAAAAGTAAAAGATGAGATTTTTATCCCAAAAACCAATGATAAGCCCAGATAGGCTTATGGCGGCTGAGATTCTTTACAGGCAATCACAGAGTACTTACAACTCGGAATGCGTAAAAAACAATTGTGACTTGAATTTTGTGGGCAATGGCTCTGACACACCTTTTAGATCAGGAAAATTTCATAAATTAGAAATTCGGTTTCCTTTCTTTCTCACATGTTTTGCATATGTCTATCTCATTCTTTCGCACTCTTCTTCTTCTCTTAAACATCCCTCCAAATTCAATTTAACTCAATCAAATTTGGTATGCGAAAGAATGTGTTAGTTAGTCATATGCGAAACATGTGAGAAAGAAAGGGTTTCAAATTTCAACTTTATGAAATTTTCCTGATCTAAAAGGTGTGCCGGAGAGTCATAAAAGCTTTGCATATGTCTATCCTACTCTTTCAGACTTTTCTTCTTCTTTTGAACATCACACCAAATTAAATTTAGTTCAGTCCAATTTTGAGACCGAAAGAAAGTGACAGACTTATGCAAATCTTGAGAAAGATAGGGACGCGAATTTTCGCGGACTCAAAATCGAATTTTAATTGCATTCCGAATTATCCCCGTTGTGTGCATTCCTTCACAGAGAAAAATCCGAAAAAGTCAAAATAACATTCCGGAAATGTTAATTTTACCCTGCAGTAGGGGGAGGTGGGGCTACATTGAGCTGTGGGGCTACATTGTTATACGATTTTTTCGCATATTTCTAAATGAAACTGGGTTTTAACATAATGTAATTTGGATAGACAAAATAATTGTGCTTCTAAATAAAATAATTACAAGGACCAGTTTCATTTAGAAATATGCGAAAAAGTCGTATAACAATCTAGCCCCACAGCTCAATGTAGCCCCACCTCCCCCTACTGACCGAAATCGGTGTAAATATTACTCTTTTTAGGTGTATTGAGGGTTATAGTTACCCTATTCATGTCAATTTTACACTTAAAAAGGTGTAAAATTAACATTAAAAAATGTTAATATTTTTTACACTTAAAAAATGTTAAAGTTCCGAGGAGAAAATCTTAATCGCACCCTCTTTTTTTTCTCAGTGGTCGCCTGTAAATATCTCATTTGCCATAAGCTTATATGGGCTTATCACTTGTTATTTTCGATTTTAAATAATTTCAAAATGGTACGGTCATCAAACAAAAATTTTCATTGAAATCAATTAAATAAACAACAGAGGCATTCCGGTTAATTTGGGTATTAATAAGGATCGGAGTGAAGTGGAAATGTTTTGAAAAGTGGTAGAATTTAACGAAGCCTTTTTAAAATATCCAGGGCAAAATTTGAAAAGTCTGACACTTAACTTCAAATGTATTTTTATTCTTTTCTTGATGAGGCACCTTAAAAAAAATATTTTATCAGTTTTATTACAGTTTCAATTATAAATTTCCACCCAATAATAAAAAAGATGAAGCTTTATAAAAAAGGGGTAGCAAGTCGTGCGGGCTTTGCAAAGTGTTCGAATTCGTAACTTGGAGGCTACACTTCAAAAGTACCGTCGCATCATTTACTGTTTACCGGTTCTCAACCGATTTGGGCCGATTCATAGATCACTCAAAACTTGAACTTGATTAAAAGTTAGTTATCGCTTATGAACCGGTTTATTACCGATTCAAAACCGGTTGAAATCAAGTAAATTTTATCGAAAATTTCAAGACCTTTCCAACGAGCCCACAACATGATTGCGTATTTCTCATTCGGACGAGAAATACGCTTTGTAGAGCCTTTTTAATCTTTTGCCTTTAAAACACTTTATTAGGAACTATTCAACGGTATTTGGTGTGATTCCTTATAATCACTCCTATTTTCACATAAGAACGAAATGTCCGCCTTTATACTCTCTAATGGCTCCTACACACTAGAGAAATTTATGTCCATATTGAAGGCAATTCCCTACACTGGTGCAGAAGAAAACTCTTCAATATGGACATATTTTTCTCTAGTATGTAGAGGCCATAAAAGATATTCAAAAAATGAAAAAAATCGCACGACATATTTTTGAGCAATCCCAAAAACATGGGGTTTGGAGGGGAAGGGACGGGATGATCGGAGTGGAAATAAGGAGCATGCTAACAATCTTTGGGTCGACTTATGAGGGGTCCTCGCAATTCGCTATCTCTAACCGTTTGGCCTCTAGAGCTGCCGACAGTCGGACAGACAAACGACAAACAGCGTGACGGATTAGACAACTGCTCTCTCTCTGTGGAATTTGAGCAGTAAAAAACGGCATATTCCCAGAAAAAGTGGAACCAAAGTAGTTGGAAAGTCGGATATACTGAATAATAGAATGAAATGCGTAAAAACTAGGGTAAGCGCTCATTATTTTGGACAATTTCTTTTTTTGGACACATTGAGGATAAAATTGGACATTAAAAATAAATTGATTAAAAATATGGATTTTATTCCAATATTTGATGAATAATGTATTCTATCTAAATATTTGTTCTTTTTGAAAGATTTTAACACTAAATTCATTAAACTTTGAATAAGATTTGAGTTAAAATTGCTTTGTTGAAAATTCAGTGTGAGCAATTGCTTACGAGAAATATGTCAGAACTTCGTGTTTACTTCAGTCTTATTTAGCTGTGTTGAAGTACACAGGAAAAAATATTTCGTAAAAATGTTTGTAAATGTTTGTGAATTCCTATGGAGGAGTTACGAAATGCTCGTGAATCGTATAACTCACAAACATGTTCGTAAAAGTTTGTACTTTTTTCACAAACATTTTTCGTAACATGATCACTTGACGAGCATTTTTTGTACTTTTACAAACATTTGTTCGTAAATGTTCGTAAACACACAAAAAATGTTCGTAAAATTTTGTCATTTGTTCGTAAATGTTTGCTTTCCTGTCGAACATTTTACAAAAATTTACGAACAAATGACAACATTTTACGAACATTTTTTGTGTGTTTACGAACATTTACGATTTTACGAACATTTACGCCATTTTGAATTTTCGAAAGTTAAAAGATAATCCGGTCAACCAGTTTGCAGTGCTCGATTTTCGACAGAATGATTTGAATTTGGTTTTTTTCGAAAGGTCTTGAAAATTCCAACTCAATTGCATTGGTACATCAACTGGTGATGATTCGGTAGAGTTCCTGTAATTGATTTATCTTATCAAAACATTGTTTTTACGGGTTTTTCGATCTGGAGATCAAATTGTGAGAAATATAAAGTTTCTGAGTTCGATTTGATTATACAGTGGGACCTCGATAGAGTCAACCTCCGATACAGTCTAAAAAAAAACAGGTAAAATTTGTATATTAATCTAAGCATTTTCTAACAAAATAATTTTCTTTTCGTGATTTTAAGCGTTTTGACCGATTGAAAGTTCTCCTGTCTTTTCTCTCTTGCCTTAAGATTTTTTTGATTAGGCCAATGAGCGTAATATAAGGAAATTTGTAAACAAAAACGTATAGGATGCTAGAGTTTTTTAATACAACATAGCAAAAAACTTTTTCGAAATTTATTCATACTTTTTAAAGAAATTACTTGTTTAAAAAATGTACATGATAAACGAACATAAAAGTTACCCTTCTAAGGAAAACACGTAAATTAATTTTAAAATTTCACATTTTAATTGATTTTTTTAGGACTCCGATAGAGTCAACGAATCCAATGGAGTCAACAGGCCTGAAAATAATTAGTTGACTCTATCGAGGTTCCACTGTATTTAGATTTTTTTGGAAAGGTCTTGAAAAATCCAACTAACTGTATCGATTTTAATCAGCAATGAATCGGTAAAATATCAATAATTGATATTACCTTTTTCGAATTTACTTTTTTATTTGTCCGTGTGTTACTTATGCCAAAAACATTCTAACTAAAATGCGCATTTCTTAACCAATTTTCGATTCCGGAATGCTTTTGTAAATCAATTTAATCGGTAGTGACCCGGTATTCACCCAAAAACCATGTGAAAAAAAAACAATTAACAGAGATTTCTTTTTTGTGAGTGCGTGAATTCTGCAAAGTGGAAGGCTTTACCATCTCTTTTCACGTGGAAATTAGAGAATAATATAATAGATTTCTATGAAAATCTCATTTTAAAAATGCAATTTGAGAATATTTGACGACTCTTGATGCAATTTTGGTTTCTTATTATTTCTTGAGTAGAAATTAGGAGCAGTTAGTGAGGATAGCAATCAAGCATTAACTTCGCGTGAGCCTTCAGTGAGTCATACCATTGAGAGAAGAACAACACCAAAAATTACAACTGTTCCAGAGTCGTCTCCCATGAAGAATAAATTCGTGGAACCAGATGCAACTCCGAAGGTTGCTCCAATGGAAACTCCTGACAAGGCTGAAGTAGAGGATTCTCTAACGCCTCCTATACCGGCCTCAAGAAAGGATCTACAGGCGATAATACAGGAGAAGAAGCACACGATAGTTGTGGGCAATAAAGTAGTCAATCGACCAGCTAAGGATAACAATGCCAAAAAAGGAGAATGGGATATGTTTGCAGAGCAGGATATTGCATCAAACTACGATGTGAGTTTCAGTTCTTGATTCTTTTTTTGTTTTAATTAGAATCTGTCAGTGTTACAATCGTTTGGATTTTCAGTCTCCCAGCACCATTGTGGCCAGTAAGCAGATCCAAGACAATCCAGCCCTTACAGACAATTGGGATGATGCAGAGGGTTACTATCGTGTGAGAATTGGAGAAATTTTGGACAATCGCTATGTTGTGTCTAGTTATACTGGACAAGGTGTTTTCAGCAATGTTGTTCGGGCACGGGATCAAGCCAGAGGAAATGTCAATGTTGCCGTGAAGATCATCAGAAATAATGAAATCATGTAAGTTTTCTGAAATCTACCCAGCTTTGCAATACATAGGGTAAAATAAGCTAATTCAAAACCTGCTCCAAATGGAAACTTTTCGCTACTCTAAATGGAAACGTCACTGTTTTCATGATAAATACAGTACAAAATTACTATATTTATATATTTTCTAAACCACAGTTTCATTATTTAGTTAATTTTGCTCAAAATAAAGCGAAAATCCATTCATATTCACAAATTTTAACTTGTTAATTTCTCAGAAAAATTAAAAGTGTACCTTTTCACCATCGAATTTTTCATAGATCGAGCATGTTTTTCAATGAAAAAACACAATAAAGTGACCATAGGCGTACCGTGGCGGGGGCGAAGGGGGCGATCGCCCCGGGCACTGTTAAAATAAAGAGCGCCGTGAGGCAACTAAAAAAATTTAAGGGCATAAAAAATTAAATCGTTATAAAATGAAGACGCTTTTTTAAAAATAAACACTTAGAAAATTAGAGATCTTAGGCATCATGAAATTATAAAGAAAAAAACTGACATAAAAAATTAGGGGCATTTAAAAATTTGGACATTTAAATTTGCAGCGCCTAAAAAATTAGGAGCATCAATAAATTAAATTAGTCGGTGAAAGTTTAAGGCGTTAAAATATGTAGGCGCTCTAAGAATAAGGAAACGTATTAAAAATATTGCACCCACAAAATAGAGGCGCCGAAAAGTTATAGAGAGAAAAAGCCAGTCAAATGCCTATAATTCAGCTTATAAAGGTGTGATTCTGTCATTGTAAATTCAATTTCTTGGCAAATTTCAGGGGATTCATATTTCTAAAATAATGCTAATTTGCATTCGTAATGTACTAGACCTACTAAACATATTATATTGTATTGTATGTATTGTATTGTCTACTTGTACTTATTGTATTGTCTGTCACGGTAAATATTAACCCTAATAAACCCTCTATAACTTGGAATAGTTGCTTTTTCGAAAAGACACTTGCAGTGTGCAAAAATGCATAAAATATTAGGGGAAGGTTTTGCACATTCGTAATGTTGCAGCTTCGTAAAAGTTGATTTTTTTCCAAGTTACTAAATGAAATTCATCAATGGACAAATAATCTAAAAGCTGGCCCTATATCTCACATTTCCTAACAAACTTGGAAGCCTAGGCCTTTTTTCCTGGGTCCAAAAGGCAAAAATAAAAAATGGGCCTAAAATCATAATTCTGATGTGTAATATTTTATGCATTTTTGCACACTGCAAGTGTCTTTTCGAAAAAGCAACTATTCCAAGTTACGGAGGGTTTATTAGGGTTAATATTTACCGTGAAAATCTTTTGTTTGAAGGGGGTCGTTTTTGTGGGTGGAGGAAAATTCATAAAAATTACCACCCTTGCAGCTCAGGAAAATTGAATTTTGCAGCTTCGTAAAAACATCTGTCAAAATTACTGACCACCGAATTTGAAAATTCCTCACTGTTTTGGGTCACACTGTGCACGCCGCTTGGGATATTTGGCTCATCAGAGATTCCACTGAATAAATTCATAAGAAAATTTTGGGATATTACATAATTTTAACTAAAATCTCGAAGGAAAACACGCGCTTCCCCATCAAAATGAGACTTCATCAGATGTTTATAATAAGTTTATTCATCGCATTTTTTTTTTTCTTTACATAAATATTTCAATTTTTCTTCCACTCTTCACATTTACATTAAGAAAAAAAAGAAGATGCGAGTAAGTAATGACTGGTGACAAAAAAAAATGTCAACGTGTTGTCATCACTGAGTTCAGTTATTACAGAATATGGTCAAACATTACTTTATGTGTTTTTGTACTTTTCAATATCATCTAGAGAATTAATATTCAATACTTTATCATTCTCTTTTTTCCGCAAAAGTATCCTTCCCTTTTTCACCCAGACGAAACTCCACCCCACATCTCTTGCTACTGCTTTTGCCTGGAACAACAGATCTCGTGTCGACTTGCTCAATCTCTCATTCATTCTGATCGGAAGACCAGTATGTCCTAGCACGTCAAATGTGGTCTTCCCAGATTTCCACACACCTCTCCAACACTCCAATGCTGTCTCTCTGAGTCTCCGAGATACAAAGTGCACAACTAAAAAATCACATCCCGTTTTCGATGCAGAGTTCAATTTTTTTGTGCTATTCAATCCAGTTTTGTCAGCGGAATTTTTTTTCTTGATTATAAGGCATTCATCCAAATCACGTTCTTCGATATGTATATTTAGAACTTCTTTTAAGATACGTTCAGTTATTCCAAATTTATTATCCTCATTCACATGGGGCAATCTCTGAAGTCCATGGATCTCAATCGCGTTCAAATCCAAAGAGTTTATTTTAGATACTTCATTTTTTAAATGCGCTACATCTTTTTTCAAAGCATCATTCTCTTTCTTTAAGTCCACGATATCCTTAGTAAATGCGGGAAGCGAATTTTTCACCTCAAGAATAGATGCCTCAACGTGATCGAAGCGGGTTTCCAAAAACTTTTTCAACTCTGAAAATTCAGAGCCCATAGATACTTTAGCTGATTCTGCAACCGTAACTGGATTTCTCTCTTTGACACTAATACGTCTCTCCCTGCATGATAGGCAACTCCACGAACTTTTCTGCGCGGGTGAAGAATTTACATAATTCTCAAATTCACTTTTGTCCATTCTTTGACATCGCGCATGATAAATATTATCGCACACATTGCATTTAACGCAATCTCCAGCATCTCTAATAATTTTGCTTTTGCACTCAGAACAATAACACGGCATATTGTACCAATGAACACAGCTGATTGGAATACGTCTGCACTGGCCGAGATACTCAACTGAACTGAGTTTTTATTTCACTTCTGTCAAATTAAACATTAAGCCTGAATCTGCTTATGGTGGATGTGATTCTTTCATTGCCCATGCGGTGCGTTTTGAGAATTTTTCATGCTTTTTTTTCAAGCGGAATTTTTCACATTTTACTTTAAATTAATCACTGGTGATCCTAAGAATCACTTATGTTCAAAAAATGTTCTGTAAGTCAGATTCGAGACGTTAGAGAAAAAACAAGGATTACAATAGGTGTGATTACTACTTTCTGATTTATGCAGTGATGAAACTAGACTGCTTATGGTTGATGTGATTCTTTAATTTCCACTTCGATGTATTTTGAGTATTTTTCATTCAATTTTTCATCGATCGACCATGCTTTCCAATGAATAACACAATAAGTTGACTGTTATTTATTCGTTTTGCTTAATATTTATGTCATATTTCTAGCTAATTTTAGTTAAATTAAGTGCTAATCTTTATTGTTAACGGTACGTGAATTTTTTAAATGAAATAATTACTTATTTCGTGAACAAAAAGGGTTTTTCTGAAATGTCTGCAAATGCTTCAATTGGAAATACCGGAAATATGATTTTTTTTTGGAGAGATTTTCTTATTGTTTTAGATTGAAAAGGAGAAAATACCAGGAATAAGAACAAATCCTGCACTCAAGAGCAACTCAACAAGGTTTTGGAAGTCTTTCGTCGCGATTTCACTTACACTATTTGTCTCCAATTAGAAACTTTCCCTTGTCTCCATTTGGATCAATATGTTTCCAATAGAAGCATTTTACGCTCGCGTATTTTTCTTGTATTTAAGAAGTTTTCAAATTATATTTAAAGAATTTTCACTAACATTCTAGAAGAGTGAAGGAGTAAATTTATGTAATTCTCTTCAGAAGAAATATGAACTTAATGTGTTGAATCTTCTGTCAAAGTTAAAGCGTCTGGAAATGGTTTTGAATTAGGACAGTTACCCTACTTAATATCCTTAAAACAAAATGTTATTATATTTTAAAATTCAGGCATAAGACCGGCCTTCGTGAGTTGGAGATTCTGAAGAAGCTCAATGATTCTGATCCTGAGGATCGATTTCACTGCTTACGCCTGTTTAGGCACTTTTTCCACAAGCAGCATCTCTGTATGGTTCTTGAGCCACTCTCAATGAATCTCAGGGAGGTGCTGAAGAAATATGGAAAAAATGTGGGTCTTCATATTAAAGCAGTTCGAAGTTATACTCAACAACTCCTGCTATCTCTAAAACTACTTAAGAAAACGGGCATTCTCCATGCTGATATAAAGCCAGACAATATTTTGGTGAATGAAAGTCATCTAATTCTGAAACTTTGTGACTTTGGATCAGCATCTGTTATAACAGATAATGAGATAACACCTTATCTGGTGTCAAGATTTTACAGAGCCCCTGAGATCATTCTCGGCATTCAGTATGATTATGGAATTGATATGTGGTCAGCAGGATGCACGATCTATGAATTGTACACAGGTAAAATTCTCTTCAGTGGCAAGTCGAACAATCAAATGCTGAAGTTCTTCATGGATCTCAAGGGAAAGTTTCCCAATAAAGTCATTCGAAGAGGACAGTTTAGAGATCAGCACTTTGACCAGAATTGCAATTTTCTCTATCATGAGATAGATAAAATAACAGAAAGGGTAAGTTTTGCATTTTTTTTCTTCATTTTATTACATTTTATTTATTTTTTTTATTTTATTGGATTTTATATATTATTCCATGAAATTCGTAAAAATTTCACAATTCGTGATAGTCCGGCGAATAATTTCGCGGTCTCTAAAAATCCGCGAAAAAATTCCGCGGTCTGTGACAATTCGTGGAAAATTCCGTGGTTCATGAAAATCAGTGAAAAAATCCACAAAAAAATCTGTGGTTCACAAAAATCTAGAAAAAGTTCATGAACCGCGAAAAAATCCGTGATTCACGAAAATCTGCGAAAACATTCGCAGACCGTGTAAATCCGTGACAAATTCCGCGGTACGTCAAAATTTGCGGAAAATTTTGTTACCCGCTATAAATTTCGCAATTTGTCATATTTCATTTCATTTCATTTTATTAAGGGGTTTTCGACATTATTGGCGATTCCCCTACAATTTGTCATAGTCCGCGAAAAATTTCGTGATTTGTAAAAATCCTCGAAAAGTTCCGCAATTCTTATAAATCCGCGAGAAAGTCCGCGGTTCGTGATAATTCGTAAAAAAATCCGTGTTTCGTGAAAAGCAGTGAAAAAATCTGCGATATCAGAAAATCTGCGTAAAATCTGTGCTCGATTTTCGTTTGAACCTCAATTTCGAGGTTAAAAAACAATCTGAGAGAAAAATTGCACATGGATGAAAATGTAACTAATAAAATTCTCTATCAAACACATAAAACAGATTGTTAGGGACAGCCCTAGTTTTCGAGATATTTTTGATTAAAATTGATAAAAAGTTTGGTTTTTCCATGTTTTCTGACATATGAGACTACAGCGCCCCTGGTGTCAGTTTTACGAACTCCATATGTCCGAAGGTTTATCGGACATGTAAAGGAGTACAAATGTTCCCAGATTAAGAATTAAATCGGTTCAGCAGAATCGGAGATATAGGCACCCAAGTATCAAAAAACGACAAAAACGGTTTTGCCTAGATTCCAGGCGCAAAAATAAAATGAAATCGTAAATCATTTGACCTTAGCAATAGAAAAAATAGCATGAGAACCCAGGGACAAAATCACTGTTGCACAGTGTTATGATTATCGAATGAAGCAAATATATATCCTTAAATTTACAATGGTTTGTCCTTAGTTTTGATGTGATTTTGCATTATTCAGGGACTTTCATGAAATTTACAACAAATATAAGTATGTAAACTTAATATGTGCATGCAGATAAACAAGAAATCGTTGCATTTCAAAAAGTTTGGTGCCCGAATTTCTCCCTAATTCGGGTGACATTTCGGTCCCAAATGTCCGAATTTGAGAGACTCTACTGTATTTTCAGCTGAATTGAAATCGGTTAATATTAAAAAAAAAAATGAAAATTCAGAGAATTACTTTGACCGTAAAGACCGTAAAATGTTCGATGAAAAAGCATTAATCTATGATTCTGATAAAGATGAAAACATCGAAATCGAATGGTTAGAAATCTTTAGATGCAGTACCCAAGGAAATGAAATTTCTTATTGAGACACCAGAAAAGTACTGACTAAAGCTCCGAATGTTAAAATATAAGTAAAAATATCAAAATATTTTGTAAAATCCGATAAATGGTAGCGACTGCCACTTGATCCCTCCGTGACACTTTTAGTTAGGGTTCTACGAAGTGTTAAACTATTGCAGAAAGTAAATAAAGCAGATTTGACAACTGAGAATGTATGAAGTGAAGTTAGCGTCGCCTATTGAAAAGCAATGGCGATAGGTGGTGAATCAATTTTAGAATATTACCACTTTCCGCCATGGCTCATTTTTACCATAAAAGTAATATAAAATGAAATATTAAGTAACTAGGGTAAGTGTGCCAAATTTCGGCATAGTTGCATGCAAGCGTCAAAGTCTCAAGTTTGAAATGTAATATTTTAAATACAAATTGATTTATTTTATTCCTTCTTCTGAAGGAGTGTTGCTTGGAACCTTGTAAAGAGTTTACCGTCTTTATTTACTCTAAAATCATTCTTAATACATTTTAAAATGAATAAAAATATAGACATAGCTTTGGTGCCTTATTTCGGCCACCTTCATTCTCATAGTTCCTTGCCCTTTAGGAATTCTTCCAATGTCTTCACGTCATCTCGTTAGTCGAAGCTACATTTTTTGTCATTCTTTTGCATTGTATAATCTCTAGAATATGTAAAAACTAAAAATTCATGGAAATTCGAGGAATAAAAAATGTGTCTGGAATTGCAAGCTGGCCGGAATTTGGCACACTTACCATACTATATTTGGTAAGAAATATTGGATTCGATTCACTTGCTTAAAATATTCCTCTAAAAAATGCCTAAACATTTAAATTCAAAACAAAAAATTAGTTTTTCGATTCTATACGTAGCAGCAATAAAAATACAAGTAACTTTGTGGCCCGTTTATTTCATAAATCGTGAAAAATAGCGATTTCAATATACGTGGCGAGAAGTGGTGATTCCACTCTAACATTTCAAATGAGGCAACAAACTTTTGACGCATGAAAAATGAACAACTTTTAGAAACCAATTATTTTTTGTATGAAATAAAATGAAATATTGTTTTTCGAAATTCATAAATAAGATCTACGGATTACAGGCAACTAATTTGCAATAAGAAAAATTGTAAAAAGTATTTTTTTTCTATCATTTGTTGCACCTGATTTGCCGAACATACATGAGGCAACAAACTTTTGAAACCTACTGTAACTGTTCTCTTTTTGAGTTCGAGCAGTAAAATTAGGTCAATGAGTAATAAAATCATATCAAAAAATAAATAAAAAGAATTCACAAACATCAAACTTATATTTTCTTTTTTTTGTTTTATTTTATTATTTACAGGAAAAGATCGTAGTGCAATCTGTCATAAAACCCACACGCGATCTACAGCAGGAGTTGATTGCTGACCAAAATTTGCCGGATGATCAACATAGGAAGGTGACACAATTGAAGGATCTCTTGGAGAAGCTGTTTGTTTTGGATCCTGCTAAGAGAATATCTCTGAATCAGGCATTAGCACATCCCTTTATTCAAGATAAGATGTGAAAAAAATATGTGAGTCCAAATGGCATCGAAGAGATTTATTTTTAATTTTTACTTTTTTTTCCAATTGGTTTAACAGACATTTTACGTCGTCATTTTATTCACGTTATTATTTAATTTAATTTCTTTTTCTTTCAATTTATAAAAAGAAGAGAAAAAAAACTTATAATAGTGGATTTGCATATAATGAGGAACAAAATTAAAGTATATGTTTGCTAGAATTTGAAAATGTAGTTGAGTCGGATAATAAAATAATCAGATAGAGAGTATTTGAATGCACATATAATGCAAGATTCAAAGAACACAAAAAAAGAAAATGATTAAAAAGATTTTAGTAGAGAAAATAAATTCAAGATAGTTTAATTTAAAATATATGAGCGGTCATTGAGTGTTTAAAATGTATTTCTACAATTCCTTTTTGCCTTTTTCCAGAGCATTTTTTGGAGAGACCTTCGATTACCTTCCGGATGGGTTTAATTGTGTGTGACTTAAGTGTCGATCCCGATTAAGAGATTAACGTTTGAGACATCATCAAGGGTTAGTGAAACATTGATGACGACTTAAACACACTTAAAAAAATATATATGAGCATTTTTTTTTTCGTTTACTATATTAAAAGTCTCTTGAATATTCTTTTGTATAGTTCTTTACTATTACTCTGTCTTCCAGATTAACTCAAATAAGGATTTTTAGGATTTGAAAATCGGCCAATTACGTTCAGCTCGTGCATTGGATCTCGGGTTTTCCTTTTAGGTAAGTACTTTTAAAGTTTTTTAATTGATTTTTAATTTATTAAGAAATGTATGTTTTATAACAATTTTTGAATTAGCTAAAATTCCTAGAACATTTTCTGATTTTCTCTTTTCAGAATCCTTACTGGAGAGTAGATTTGACATAATTTATTCCGGAAGGATGTGATTTTCGAGCGGTAATTCAATGATATTCTTGATAGACTGACATTCCTGGAGGGTAGGAAGTGACTGTTGCTGTGTACTTCTAAGTTCAATCTTTACTTGTTTGCATTTCCAGTTATTGGGTCCGGTCGAAGGATCTTGAACTAGGCCAAAGGCACTTTCAAATATCCCAACCCACCGATTGGTCACATGAAGGGTACCACAGCAGACCACGAAGACCAATCCATGGGGATTTATTCGTCCTTGAACTCCAGAGTGATTGATATTGGGGTTAAATGTGAAGTTATAGTTGTTTCTCGTAGTGATGAGTTTTTCCAAGACTGCCTCACTACCATGGGCATTCTCATCCGATACCATGTCATTTTGGACCAATCTTATGGCACACGATGCATCTGGCCAGAGATCATCAAGTGCTAGGGTGGTTTCATTGAGTTTCCGGAAGAACCATGATGCAAATTGTCGAGATAGAACATTAACAGGGAAGTCTTCAACAGCAACTGCTGCCACTTTTTCCGGCTGCGTAGGACTAGGTGAAATTTCTATGGCTTGTGCAATACCTGAGGAAACTGGTTTATCTTGCCAAAAACGAATTATTCGTTGAATAAGTGCCTGTTTGGTGGAGTTTGGGGAGAATGTTGCTCCTCTCTGCATCAAATACGTAATCAGAATATCCTTTGTCACGGCCTTCTTGTCCAAAATGATTTGAATGGATTCACAGTAGTGTAAAATTTTCTCAATGGCATCTGTGATCGTAAAATGGTGTTGAAAAAAAATGAAGGTAAAGTAAAATTTAGAGAAAATTTTTGTTTACCTGCTGATGTTTTTGGTGAGGTTATGCTCACTCGACTTAGAAAAAATTTAGCCATATCAATTGCAATAGCTTCAGTGCGGACATCAAATGTAAAGAAATCACGCAGACCGGCTTTTTCCCATTCCTGCAACTGGGACATTTTCCAGGAGAGCAATATAAAATCGTTCTGATACAATTGAAAAAAACAATAACACAGCAAGATTATGACAAATGAAAACACCGCCCAACTGACACAGCAGGAACTTCCCGGTTGAACTGAGATTCCTTACAGAATGTTTTATACAGTTTCAATTCCAAATGAATATGGTATACATAATTAGTACGCATAATGATATTATTTTGGTTCGCGATGCTATTTGAATATTACGTCCGCGTTAAGCCACTATTCTTAGGAACTTCTACATAGGGTGGAGTAAGTACTTTTGGCCACTTTAAGGTTGCATGTTCTTGTAATTTTTATAATCTTTATTTAAATAAAATGAAATTTTGTACAAAGATACCTTAAAGCCGTTTCTTCCTAATAATCCAAGAGAATTCCCAATTTTTTATGGATATTTTAGTGAAAAATTCATTTTATGCAATTATGCATGTTTCAGTACTTTTGGCCACTTTGTAAGCACTTTTGGACATTGTGTGTAAGGACTTTTGGCCACTTGTTTCCAATGGAATTTTAATACAGTAGACTCTCGCTTATCCGTGGACTCTTTTTCCGGGTGACATAAAAAAATCCGTGAGACAGTTGAATTTTAAAAATTTTGTTGACATATTTTCCCCGTTTTGGGTTTTTTTGTTAAAGCAAATGTGCTCTATCTACTGTTAATTCTTTCTCATTGTAACTTTTTTGGACAGTACGCATGTTTAGAGAGAATGTCGATTCAGTCAGATCAGAATTCACTCCATAAATTTGCAATGCAAACAAAAAAATCGTTAGATTTCAAACAATTTGATGTGTATCACTCTCAAAATCCGTGTGACATTTCGGTCCCGTTCCACGGATAAGCGAGAGTCTACTGTAAAATAACAGAAGAAATAGCTCTCGAAAACTTTCACAAATACACAGCACAAGTGTTATTCTTATTTAACACCAATTTTATGTGATTATTAGAGTATTTTAAATGACTTTTTGCACATTTTCTATTTGATGTAAAAATCAGTCAAAAGTCACGATTGTATTTACTGAAATCCGCGAGGTGCGCCACGTGTAAAATGTATGGGAAAATGAAAGGCCAAAAGTACTTACACAGCCGAAAAAAGTAAGCTCTTTTAGCCACATCCGATTTTCATTTAATTTGTTAGAAAATCTTATTAAGGATGATATCACAATAAAATTTAGTTAATTAAGAAATGGACTTTCATTGAATAACATCAAATATTTTCATCAAAAATATGAAATAATGCAAAACAATCTCTCTTAACATTAACAAGTTTCTTAAGAATCCCATGTTTTTTAGTGATTGTTTACCTTGTCAAGAATTTCTTTCAATAACTTAGAATTAATCAAGTCGATACAAAATCAAATATGGTTTTCTGATTCGTTAGATTAGAGGTCACAAAAAATAAGACCCATTTTGCTGTTCTAAATAAACTCATAATTGTCTTACAATGTGATTTTACTTTAAGTGGCCAAAAGTGCTCACAGGGCCAAAAGGGCTGACTCTACCCTACAAGCGTTCAAAACATTAAATACACATGAGGGGCAATTCCAAGCTCATGGCAAGTTGCCTGAAATTTGAAGCCACTTTCTCATACTTCGATTGTAATTTATATGGGATTTTCTTTTCACTCGCGGCCGTTACGCTAAATATCTAAAAAGTGAGAAGTTTTTTGCATTATAAGATACCGTTCCGTATAGAGGGATAAATATACTAAATTTTTGTTTAAATAAATTTTTTCCCCGGAGCACTGAGCTGAGCCCGAGATCAATTTAGGAATTGGCTTCAAATAGCTCCATAAAAGGCTAACTTGCCAAGCGCTTGGGCAATTCCCGAAAGTATCCAGAAAAAATTTTGACTGGTTTCTGACTGTTTTCTGTGCAGCGAATTTCTCCTTCCCGTTAAAAAGTACGTTTTCTCGCTAAAAATGGTGGGTGTACAAAGTTTTGGGTCTGCTGGAATTTTGGGATTCCAGACAATTTTACCCTCCAGCTTGCGACTTGTGGGTACATTTTTTTTTTACGACCAAAATCTTATGAAAAAATATTTCTTTGCATTATTTTATTTAAGTAAAGATGACCAGACATAACAATAATAAGAAATTAATGGATTTTAAAATTTTATAAACGTTTAACTCTTTCACGTCATTAGGGTCATATATGACCCGGGGAATTTTTTTTTTACTATTTACATTAATTGAAATCTATCTGTTTGTGCACGACATCATAATAGAAGGATGTAAAATTCTTGGCTAATTTTCTCAAGACTCCAGATATTCAGGAAAAGAAAATATTTGAGATCAAAAATCACGAATTTCGAACATTGTGAAAATACTTATTTTTTCAAATTTTTTTATATCCATTTATTTTTTTTAGCAAAAAGTTCTTTAGAAGCACAAAATAGAATATCCAAAGATTGGAGAATGCATATTTTGATATAATAAACTACTCTCAATTTTCCAGAAAAGCGCGTAGAATTTTCCGGGTCTATGACCCTATTGTCAGCAAGGGAAAAGTTTATGAAAGTGTTTTCATGCCAACAATGTAGTTGGGACAATTGAGACATTGTTTTTCTTAGTGAAATCCAGGAGGAAAATATCTTGCGCTCCTGGACATTTCATCTTATATCTGATGAATTATAACATATTTTGCAATATTTTAGAGTATTCTGCAAGCGTCTCATATTGTGCAATTGTATTGTGTGTGAATAAATATGTAGATGAGATTATTTTTGCCAAATACCACTCAAAATATTGTGACACAGACTGTTCAAGGGATTACCAGGAAGATTCCTTGAACACCAGGAGTTCAGTGTTCATCAAGACAATCCAGTTTGCCATGGTTTTGGCCAAATCAATAACTTCAAGCAAAAAACTCTTAGAAAGCCCGTGATATAGATTTTGAAAATGATATGTATACTTCCCTTGCCGACAATAGGGTCATATATGACCCAGAGTTTTTCCGAGTTTTCAAGCAATGGAAATTTTTTTTTCCTCTCAGAACTATTATATTTGATCATAAAGTATTAGGAAAAACTCAATTTTACATGAATTCACTTGCTGAATAAAAGTGTGACGCGAAAGACTTAAAAAACTGCAGTGTTTGGTGGTACCCCTGTTTGGTGGTGCTCCAGTTTCCCCTAATTTTTTCACAAAAAAAATTTTTGACGTTTGTTTACTTCGCTTAATTTTTTTTATTTCTAAAAAATTATATTATGAATGAAATTATGAATTTCGTTCATTTTCGCTTTTTTCAGATTTTCGCTTTATTTGGAGTAAAATTAACTAAATAATGAAATTAAGGTATAAAAAATATATAAATAAAAATTTTATATTGTATTTATAATGGAAAAAATGATATTTCCATTTGGAACGTTTTGAATTAGTTTAATTTACGGAGCGATGCAACTTTACAGATCTCGTCTATTAATCTATTGACTTAAGAGATTTGCGGATGCAACTTTATGAACGAGATGTCAAATCTCGTAATTTTATTGACAGGGTCTATTTAGAACGAGATTTTATATGAACGAGATTTGCGATGAAACCCTGAGTGGTGAATTTTATAAAATATGAATTCCAACCTCAAAACGTCTCATAACTAATGGACACTTTTTCTTAATTTGACGTTGATATTTAATTCATTAAAATAAAGTATTTTTTCCTTGGAAAATTGGATTTATATATTTTTTAGAAGATATTATTTTACATATTGATTTTAACAATCCCAAGTTTTTTTCGAACACATTGATAGTTCTGCTTACATTATTGCCGGTTAAGGGAATTATTCTACCCTTTCTGGTCTCATAATCTAGCATAGAATAATCTGAAAACACCTCCGGGAGATAAAAAGGACTGCAATTTTTGGCGTTGGATCATTTATATCCGCTTCCTAATCCAATCCACTCGCTAGGAATGAAATATTTGTCCAATTTCTGATAGATCGTTCATAAAAACGAATCATTTGTCCAGCATCATCATCTTGTTTTACCAATTCTTGATTCAATTCGGTTCTGCAACTATTTCATCTCCCGGTGACCTCTTTGATTCTCCTGTATCGTTCAAGCATATTAGTCTATTCCAAAGTTTGTGATAACAAGGATGCAAGCATACCTGCAATGTCAACGAACCCTTTCCGATGAACCTCTTGGCTACCAATTTTGATACCCCCTGTTGCACAAGAATTCAAAGATCTGTAAAAAAGATCTATTGTCCTGTCGTATGTATGGATTACTTGATTCCAAAGAATAGCTACTCACCAGTAGGCTCAGCTTTTGCACTTTCATTTTCCATAGTTTCATCAAAATTAATTTTTTCACCAAATATTTTCCACTTTTTCACTGTTTTTTCTTCCTGCCCTCTATTTTTCAATGAACCAAATTAGCACGGGAATTAAATGACACCCCTAGTTTGCATGACAGTCTCGTTCAAATAAACTCACGCACCATTATAGAACCTAATCTTGCATACCAAATTCTTCAAAATTTGACCTTATATCTTGTAAGATACGAAAATAAAGTTGCATCGCTCTGTTAATTGTTACCCTCTGTCACATAAATAGTCTTATAAGAAAGTAACACTACTGTGATTGTGTTCCAGCCGGGTATTTCAGTGATGTTCTTGCATAAGCATATCGTTATGCATTACATATGATATGTATTGTACAGCCAGTCGGGACTGGGATGGTTAATTCGACACTGGAAAATTGAAGAGAGAGCTAGAGATATTCAGTGGACGCATTTTTGATTAAATTTTTCACGATAATTATGTAAAAAGTTGTGCTTCATTCAAGAAAAAATTACACTATGGCTTATAGACTTTTAAGTAGTGCAAAGAAATTGGAGAGAAATCTCTTAAGTAGCCTGAGAAAGGGACATTTAAGTTCTGTGAGTGACATAACCTACAATTTGTGATGCAATTCGAGTGATTTTGTGAAAATAATCTTTTTAATATTTTTACCTTATTTTGGTAGTTTCACCATGATATTGCGACTTTGCGAAGGGATGTCAGCCCTTGGACGTGGGATGCACTTTTGAAGGAGTGGCGAACATTTTGTGAGAAACCACCAAAGGGATTTGAGAAGTATTTCAGGCAATCGGGTGGAAAACAACGGAAAGAAGCAAGTGAGACGGATAAGAATAAAAAGACTCCGTCATCTGATGAACATCCACCGCGTAAGAGTTCACCTGGACCACCGAGGGGTGATCCAGGCAAGAATGACTGGAATTTTGGGATGTTTAATCCAAGTCCGGCACGTGGTAAAGGCAGAGGATCATCAGGACGTCCAATTGGTGGCGATGGAGGTGACAAGGAGAAGTGGATACTATTTGGAGCACTAGGAACTGTAGCCCTTGTGGGAACGTTAGCGTACTTTGAGATGGGATACAAGGAAATTGGTTGGAAAGAATTTGTGACCAAGTAAGAGGATTTTTCGAATGTTTTCTCAAAAACAAATAATTTACAAAAAAAATAAAAATTTCTTACAGTTATCTGGCCAGAGGAGTTGTTGAAAAACTCGAAGTGGTCAATAAGAAATGGGTGAGAGTTCGACTGACTCCAGGGAGTTCGAGTGATTCAGGGGTGAGTTTTTTTTCCGTTACTTAGGATTTCTCAATGTGACAGTCACAAAAGGATTCTTGAAGTTTCAGCGATAGTCAATGAAATGATAGTATAAGTATTTTGTCAAAAAACGGCTCCGTGAAAAAGTTATCTGAAGGTGCAATTTCAAAAGCGATTTCAGTGTAGTAGGGTGGAATCACCACTTCTCGCCAGTGCCCCACTTTTCGCCACTTTTTAATGAAATCGCTATTTTTCGCGATTTATGAAATAAATGAGCCGCAAAAAGTTACTTGTATTTTTACTGCTGCTACGTATAGAGTCGAAAAATATTAATTATTCGTTTTGAATTTACGACTTTGAGCATTTGTTAGAGCAAAATTTTAAGCAAGTGCATCGAATCCAATATTTCTTACCCAATATACTAAGTGTCATCAAATTTTTTCCAAGCAAAATGTATCCTTTTGGATAAATAATTTGCCTATTGAATATTTAATTACACTTGTGGAATAGATAAAATTTGTATTAAGTTAATTAATATTTTATTTTATATTATATTTATGTAAAAATTAGGCATGGCGAAAAGTGGTAATATATTTGAATGATTTGACCACCTGTCGCCATCTGTTTTAAATAGGCGACGCTAACTTCACTTCGTAGATTCTCAGGTGTCAAATCTGCTTTGTTTACTTTATGCAATAGTCCAATAGTTTGATTTCTCAAATAAAAGCGAAGAAAAATCATTTAAAGTGAGTAATTATAGGGTGATCATGAGAAAAGCGAAATACTGAATGTATACTTTGCATCCATATTGCCCAAATAATCGAGTTTGGACGTTTAGTAGTGGGTGGCGAGAAGTGGTTACAGAACTGGCGAAAAGTGGTAAAAAGTGGCGACGAAGTGGTTATTTTTGTATTGTTAATAAAAATCAGTTTTTTAAGTAGTCTAGAGTTAAATTGGAGGACTATTGTTTTCGCGAATCTGCAGCTAATAAATTTAAGTAGCTTTATCTCAAATTTGAGTTATCTGATAATAAGGGGTCAAAAGTTATAATACAATTAATTTCACTTTTTCCTATACATGGCGATAAGTGGTTACTCCACCCTAAATTGCACAAAATCTATTCTAAATTTATCTGGCTAGAATAATCCACTTCGATTTTGTTCATTATTTTTATTTAATACTTTTTTTTCATTATTATCTTCCTAAGAACGCATGATTTATGTTATAAAATTGCATATCGCTCCTTGGAAATTACAAGGGGCCAACTCAATCTGAACCATTTTTCAGGAGACAGCATTAAAAAGATTCAACTTTGTATAAATAATTATCTTAATTAACCCCCCAATTCTGAGATAAATCTTTAACTCTTAAATCTTTGAATCGCCCTTTAAAGGCCGATTCGTATTCTGTGATAAAAATCTTTAATTTTAAAGTGTCAAATTTATTTAAACCTTTAAGACAGTAAATTTCGAATTCTACGCTAAAGTTTTACAGACTTAAAGATGTCAAATGTCTATAAATCGCCTTTAATTTTAAAGCTGCTCGAGAGGACCTTTTAAACCTTTAAGTCCAGTTCAATTTGAGATTTTCAATTGTTTAAGAAGTGTGTTTAATCAGAAAGGTGGGTTTAATTTGTCACAAAGATGTTTATTCATGTGGAAAATGATATACATAAATATTTCTGCTTATTTTTAGTTTTGAATCCAATGGATCCGGGACTTGAAGTAGCAGTATGTAGTACTCTGGAATGAACTTCTATGTCAATAGAATTACTGGATGACTGTTGTGGATCTAAGAGAATAGTCACAGGAAGGCTGTTGTGGCCAGTATGTTCACATATTTCATGATCTCCATCCACAGAGATCTTTCCAAAGACCTGAAGTGCTTTTTCTTCTGCAAACGCGTCAGCGTCAGCTATTGTTCTGGTTTTTGCCCACCTCCTCCAGTTTCTCCATCGCATCGGTAGCCTTAGGAACATACTCATGGAGTTTGGGTGGGAATTCCCGTTCGTTTTTAGATTCTAAAAGTGATACAAGAATAATTAAAAAGAAATACAGAAAACATAACGTCAATCTTTGTTTACCTTAGCCAGTCTGCGATGATCCTCTCGGGTGGCCCCATTGCATCCGATTTCTGTGATATTTGACCACTACTGTCGTTTAATGTGACGAAAGTCTACTTGTGCTCCATCACAAAATCGAAGAAGCACTCCTTTGGACTGAAAAGTATGTTGGGTCGCCTCTTCCTTTTCTTTGGTCCAGATGAAGCTTCTGTAAACACAAATCGAGCTCATCACGCATTTACAACCACTTCCTGTTTGAAACTACTTACCACTTGACATAATTTGGCTCGAATCACTCATTTTCTTCCTAATTTGCCACAAAAAACCTTTGCATGAAAATTTCGCGTGTTTTGTTTTGATTAATTTGACATCTTGGATAATCAAATTTCTTTAGTGGACCTAAAGGCTATTTTATCCGATATTCCTATAACTCGGAATGTGAAATCTTTAGTGTCAAAGTTAAAGCTTTAACTTAAAT
Source organism: Phlebotomus papatasi (assembly GCF_024763615.1). Lineage (NCBI taxonomy): Eukaryota > Metazoa > Arthropoda > Insecta > Diptera > Psychodidae > Phlebotomus > Phlebotomus papatasi. The sequence continues at coordinate 48,706,109 of NC_077223.1, forward strand.
CTTTAGGCTTCTTTATCTCAGAATTGGGGGGTAAGTATGTTAATAAAAACAATTTAGTTATTTTCTATTTGTATGAGCATTATGTCCAGCGCACAATAACTTTTGTTTTGTAAACATGTTTCGACATTTCAATGAGAGTGAATGAAATCTCGATCTAGTCATCTCGCTCCCTCACATAGGAAATGTTTGCAAACAAAAGTTATTGTGCGTTAGGCATTATTATAAACATCGAAACATACATATTTTTACCTTTCAAAATATGTTTTTTTATGAGTTAGCTCTTTGTCATTCTAAATAATGCTCAAATTCTCATGAAATTAGAATGACACGGGATCAACTTGCTTGAGTTAGTCCCTTGTTTCACAAAAAAATTTGAACGATAAATCGATTTTGTGCCCCTTGACTTCAAACAAAACCGCGCAAGCAATCATAAAGAGTAAAATTTTGAAAAACTTTTCTAATAACGAAATTTATTGACTCATATCATCTGAAATTTTATTAAATTCTCTGTCTAAGTGCATTAAAACTTCAAAATCGCCAAAAAGTGAGTTGGTCCCTTGTAATTTTCAAGGAGCGATATAAATAATGGTCTTTCTAAAGCTTTATTATAGAAGTATTTGGCTAAAAATCCCGGCTTTGGGATCCCGAAAAACCCAGGATCCCGAAAGTCCCGAGATCCCGAGAATCCCGCGATCCCGAAAATCCCGTAAATCCCGGGACCCCGTATATCCTGGGATCCCGTATATCCTGGGACCCCGAAAATTCCGGGACCTAGGAAATCCCGGGACCCCGTAAATCCCGGACGGGATCCCGGGATTTCGGGATCGACAAAGTATGGACTAAACTCAATACACTATAAATCAGTAATTAATTATAATAAAATGCCAAGCAAAGTCAAAAATTCAGAAAAAAGGTTCCTATTGTTTATATTAAAAAAATGGTGATTGACACGCTTTAGGAGTCTAGAAGAGTCAGTTGCAACAAAAAAAAATAAAAATGTATAGTCTAAAAATAAATTTTTGGATTTGTAAGACACTGAATGTGACAATAAATTGAATTGAACTGAATTGAATTAATACAGTAGACTCTCGCTTATCCGTGGACTCTTTTTCCGGGTGACATAAAAAAATCCGTGAGGCAGTTGAATTTTCAAAATTTTGATGACACATTGTTCCCGTTTTGGGGTTTTTTTTGTTAAGCAAATGTGCTCTATCTACTGTAATTCTTACTCACTGTAACTTTTTTGGACAGTACGCATGTTTAGAGAGACTGTCGGATTCAGTCAGGTCAGGATTCACTCCATAAATTTTCAATGTAAACAAAAGAATTGTTGGATTTCAAACAATTTAATGGGTATCACTCTCAAAATCCGTATGACATTTTGGTCCCGCTCTCACGGATAAGCGAGGGTCTACTGTATTTAGGAATTTCGGGATCTCGAAATCCCGTTGTATCAATGCATCGATCCCGGGATTAATCCCGATCCAAAAAAGGGCTGAAATCCCGGGATTTCGGGATCTCGGGATCCCGTATTGGAAACCCTAATGTGAATGATTTGTGTAATATTCCAACGAAATTTCAGGGTGTTTTGTGGTTCAACATTGGCAGTGTGGATTCCTTCGAGAGGAATTTGGAACATGCCCAGGATGACATGGGAGTGGAGCCTGTTAACTATGTTCCGGTAATTTATCGGTCAGAAATTGAAGCTGCTAGTTTAACAGGACTCCTGCCTACCCTTCTGATAATCGGCTTCCTTTTGTTCATGATGCGTCGCTCAGCTCAAATGATGGGCGGTCCGGGTGGTCGCAAAGGTGGTGGATTATTTGGCGGTGTAATGCAATCCACAGCTAAACTGATAAATTCTAATGAGATTGAGGTGCGCTTCAAGGATGTGGCTGGATGTGAGGAGGCAAAAATTGAAATTATGGAATTTGTGAATTTCCTCAAAAATCCCCAGCAGTACATTGATCTAGGAGCTAAAATACCAAAAGGAGCAATGCTGACGGGTCCTCCAGGAACGGGAAAAACACTCCTGGCAAAAGCAACAGCCGGTGAGGCGAATGTACCCTTTATCACAGTGTCTGGCTCAGAATTTCTCGAAATGTTTGTGGGTGTTGGACCATCAAGAGTGAGAGATATGTTTGCCATGGCCAGGAAACATGCTCCATGTATTCTGTTCATTGACGAAATTGATGCAGTGGGCAGGAAAAGGGGCGGCAAGAGTTTTGGAGGGCATTCTGAGCAAGAGAATACTCTGAATCAGCTTCTTGTAGAAATGGATGGATTCAATACTACCACAAACGTTGTAGTCTTGGCAGCTACAAATCGTGTTGATATCCTTGATAAGGCCCTACTGAGGCCAGGTCGTTTCGACAGGCAAATCTATGTTCCGGCTCCGGATATCAAGGGTCGTGCTAGTATCTTCAAGGTCCATCTGGAACCACTGAAAACAAATCTAGACAAACAGGAATTGTCACGAAAGATGGCAGCACTCACGCCAGGATTCACTGGAGCAGATATTGCTAATGTATGCAATGAGGCTGCACTAATTGCTGCTAGAGATCTCAATGATGCCATCAATATCAAGCATTTTGAGCAAGCCATTGAGAGAGTCATAGCTGGTGAGTACTATTACTATCAAGGACGTACCCAGGATTTCAGTTTTACATAATTTTTCTATTGAAAAAAAAAAAAGAAACGTAGAAAAATGGGAAAAAGTATCTATAAATAGAAGCTAGTCCCTACTTTTCACCAGAGATTAGCTTATGCACAATTTGTACTTATTCGTAAGGAACGATCATCAGTGTTCCTCGAAACAAGTATTTTATTTCTCAAAAAGAATTTTTAAGTTTCTTAATAGTAGCATTCTTTAAAAATGCACTATTTCATTGTCTAAAAAGCAATATTTCTGAAAATATACAAAATTACAGCTGTGATAAATCGAACACGCAGTATGGCATTTTGGATTTATTTAAAATAAATTTAGTATCCTTTTATTTTGAACCAATAATAGATCAAGTTAAAAACAGTCGACGGATTGAATACGATTTAAAAAGAAATTAAACAATGTCTGTTAATTTTGAAATAGTTGAATACAACATTTAATAACAACCAAGCATATTTCAGTATTTGAAATTTAAAAATATGCTGTTTTTAATTTTTCACTTCCTTTGTAAAATGTGACAAATGATATTTTACATTTTATGATATTTTTATGATCCAAATCTTTCCCTGGTTATAAGAAAGTGATACTTAAAGCTATCTATAAATGCAGCCTGAGTTCTAGTACATTTGGGATTGATTTTAGAAAGTTTTAGAAAGCTGTATGTAAAATAACATACGCAGCTCAATCACGAAATGGTTTAAATTGCGCTTAAAATTACGCACAGCTAAATCTTAAAACGGTTAAGAACGCGTTTAAAAACACGCACAGCTAAATTGTAAAACTGTTGGGATTGCGTTTAAAAACCCCGCACAGGTCAACCATAAAACGCTGAATATTGCGCTTAGAAATATGCACAGCTTAATCGTAAAACGTTTAAGAATGCGCTTAGGAACACGCACAGCTCAATCGTAAAATGGATGAGATTGCGCTTGAAAAGGGACAGATAATCCTAACCGGCTTATGTAGGTGAGATTCTTAACGTGAGCTAACTCGGAGTGCATGCAAATTCGATTTAGAGCTGAAATTGTGAGTCGCCATTCAGTTAACTTGAATCAAATTCGTGAAATTATACAAATTTTGTATTTAAACCAAAATATCAAGGATTTGGATGAACTGGCACAAAAGTGATATATGGGTGAAATGTAAACCAGAATGTACTCTATAATTTTCCTATAGAACATGATCTCATCGATTACTCAGAAGCCAAGATAAGCGAGGTTTTTTGTTTCTTAACTTGTTTTTTCATCCAGAGTGCCCTAAGTGTTCATTTGTTGAACTTCAACTATATCAAAGAATTCTTGTATTTTGTGGGACTTTCCATTTAAACCCCTATTTTAAGTGTCTTGGTGGAGTAGAGGCAGTCAAATTGGCATCTGAGTGATTTCAAAGCGTTATTATGGGAAAAATCAATTTTTTCACACTTAAACGGCAAAATAGGAGTGATAGCGTAGTCTGAGCGGAAAATGATGTATGGACGAAATGTAGAGACAAATGTCCTCTACAATTATGTCGAAGTAATCATCAAAATCGGTTCATCGACAGTCGAGATAATTGAGGTTATGTGATATTGAAATTGGTTTTTCGACTGTAGCGCCCCTGGTGTTGGTCCCACGAAGTTCAAATATTTTAGAAAGTTGTAGCATTTGGTGAGATCTTTCGTTTAAGCCCTCACTCATCAAAATCGGTCACATAGAACCGGAGATATGATTTTTTGAATTTCGTGAAATTTGACCCCTCATATCTCCGGTTCTGTTTTAACCACAGCGCACTTACGCACCATTTTGGAAACGTCCTAGACTGGACTACAACATACTAAAATTTCATTAACTTGCACAATGCCGTTTTTGAGAAAAGTGACTTTGAATTTCGATGAATTTTGACGCTATCACAGCGCCACCTGTGGTGACTTTTTGAACTTCCATCTGAAAGTGCTCATCGAGACGAAACTAAAAAGGTAAAATTTAGGTCGCTATGTTAGTTAGAACCGGAGATAGAGGCCGGTCAATGTTCGAACTTTGACCCCTTATAGCTCGGGTCAGGGGTTTTAGATCGACTTAAGGTTTTTTTTGTTTGATAGGTATAATCAACGGCTACAACATACTAAAATTTCAGCCCGATGCACAATGGAATTTTTGAGTTATTTAATTTATAAGATTTAAAAATTTTCTTTTTAATAATAGCGCCCCTAGCGGTGGTTTTATGAACTTGCGATGTTAGAAGGGGAAGTGGCATTTTACGAGAGCTTTCCAAAAAGCCCTCACTTTTTAAATTCTGACAATTAGAACCGGAGTTATGGCCATTTTAAGAAATTTTTTTTGGACCCTTATAGCTCGGGTCAGGGGGGTCGGGGGACCTTAAGTTTGGTATTGATGGAAAGCCCTAAGGCCCAGCTATAACATACTAAAATTTGAACCCGCTCGATACCATAGGGGCGGAGCTATTGGGAAAACAAAAAAGGGGGGTCTTCAAAATGGCGGAAGGAGGGGTGGGGGGTGGGGGGTCAATGCACCAAGTTGCAATTTTCACCCGATATATAACCTTTGCCGAAAACCGCAAGTCGATATCTCTTTTAGTTTAGGAGCTATTAAGCTCCAAAGAGCGGCCGGCCGGCCGGCCGGCCGGGAACGTAAATTAGCCACATATATATTCGTGATCAGGAAGTGCTGAAACACATTTTGGCCAAGTTTGAGGTCGATCGGACGACATGAAATTTTGGTAGGATTATAGTAGGTGAGATTGTTAAGAATCTCACCTAATACGCACAACACAATAATGAAACGGTAAAGATTTCAACTGTTGTATAATTGAGTAGTGTATGTTTTTAAGCGCATTCTTAAGAGGATCGTCAAGGAAAAAAAAGCTCCAGATTCAAGCTCTCGCGGAGCTACTCAAAGCATCCGTGATGTCCCCTGGTGGTGAAAAGAGTCATCACCCGCCATCAGCTGTCTCGTTTTTTCTACTGTTTTTTGTTCACGCTCATCGTCTGTCTATTTTTCTCCGAAGCGCTCCCCAGACCCAGAGCACACAAAAAACTCATTGAAAAGGTTGAAAACCCAAAGGCAGATTTTTAGCCTTGCGATGCATTATGAGATTTTGTGAAGGAAAGAAAAAATGAGACATGCATGTTTTACGCATATCTTTGTCTCTAAAAATAGATAAAAAAAATTAAATTTTCAAGTGACAAAATTTCTATTTTTATTTTCTTCATAGTCCAAAATTTCTATTTCTTCAAAAAGGACACGTGCATTTGACCACAGTCTAAAAAAGAACAGTCAAATAATGCGAGTATTTGGTCATGATGTGCATAGATTACCCGTATTTAGACATAAACCTTTGGAGTGTGTCTAAATAAATTTGCGTAAGAAATTCATTCATAAAAATTAAGTATCGTAAATGAAAAACCCACCCCTCGTGTATATTTTTCCCCGTCGCTCCAATAGAAAAATGCAATAAGTTGTCTCAGCGTGCCTTTCAGCCACGCCACACAACGAAACATTAACTGCGCGCGATACTTTTTCTCTCCATCACTCCTGCGAGTTCAAAGCGGGAGATCGAAAGAGGAGAGAAAAATACTCTGGCGCGCGCAGTTCACACAGACAACACATGCACTTAAATCAAATTCCGCCGCTCAAGTTTACTCGCTCGCACTCGCAAGTATCAAACGGCAGTGCGAAAGGAAAAAATAACACTCTCACCACTCACACAATACATCTTTTTCCGCATGTTTCCACCGCATTGCCTTGGCTAGGGGCAAACAAAGCTAAAATTATAAAGATTCTCAAGCGTTCCAATGCCACAAATGGTTTTATAATATTAATAATTAAAATAAGAATAATTTAGAAATGGATATTATTATAAATGAAATAAATAACACGTCAATTCGCCTAAAAGAAATTGAATGAATATTTTCAAAGTGATTTTAGAGAATATCGGCTAAAAGAAGAAAAAACGAAATCAAAATGATACATATTCTTCAACTTTAATCTTTCAAGGACTATTGGATAACCGGTGTCCCATAAAGAAAATAATTTTTCCTGACCACCTAAAGTTATTTTTTTTTAGGTTTATACGTAATTGCAAAAGGCATTGAATAAACGAGCAGTAAAATAAAAAGTCAAAATTGGTCAGCAAAAAATTCGAAATGATCAGTAAAAAATAAAAAAATGGTCAGTAAAAAACAAAAAAAGAGCAGCAAAAAGTTTAAAAAGATCAGTAAAAAATTAAAAAAGAGCAGTACTTTATTAAAACGGTCAGTAAAAAATGAAAAGTGGTCAGCAAAAAATTAAACATGATCAGTAAAAAGTAAAAGATGATCAGTAAAAAACAAAATATGGTCAGTAAAAAATTAAAAATGAGCAGTAAAAAATAAAATGTGATCAGTAGAAAATCTAAAGTGGTCAGCAAAAAATAAAAAGTGGTCAGTAAAAAATAAAAATTGGTCAGCAAAAAAAATTAAAAGTGATCAGCAAAAAATTAAAAGTGGTCAGTAAAAAATAAAAAGTGAGCGGGAAAAAATTAAAAGTGATCAGTGAAAAGTAAAATATGGTCAGTAAAAAATTTAAAATTGAGCAGTAAAAAATAAAATTTGATCAGTAGAAAATAAAATGTTATCAATAGAAAATTAAAATTGGTCTGTAAAAAATTAAAAATGATCAGTAAAAAATAAAATTTGATCAGTAAAAAATAAAAAGTGACCAGTAAAAAATAAAAAGTGGTCAGTTAAAAATTTAAAATGGGCAGTAGAAAATAAAATTTGATTAGTATAAAATGAAGTGGTCAGTAAAAAGTTCAATAAAATACAAGAAATTTAGAATTGAAAATCAACAAGAAATTGAAAATATTCAATACAGTAAAAAACTGGTCAGCAAAAATTAAAAATGTGCAGTTAAAAATATAATGTGGTCAGAAAAAATAAAAAATGGACAATAAAAAATATAAAGTGGTCAGTAAAAAATTAAGAATGAGCAGTATTTTTTTTTCATTTTCAAGTGAAATTTCGCACATCTCGAGCCTAAAGGAGACTTTAATAGGGTGTAAATTATGAGGCCTCTATCTCTCATAGTTTCCAAGGGTTTGCGGAATCTTTTTTTCCATTTTGTTTTTTCCAATTTGTCTTTGGAATCTTTTTCTTCGGTAACCCTTCTTTTTTGGAAACTTTGTCTATGGAAATCTTGTCTTTTATATATTTTAAACAAATATTATATTATTAAATAAAATAATGATATTACAATGGTGTTCTTTGAAGTTTTTAGTTTCGTCCTTCAGGGCAAAGGGAAATTTTCTGTGTTTTGGGAAATTTTTAGTTTCGTCTTTTGGGGCAAAGGGAAATTTTGTTTTGGCAAATTTTAAGTTTCGTCATTTTGGGCAAATGGAAATTTTCTGTATTTTGGGAACTTACCAGTATCGTCTGTCGGGGCAAAAGGAAGTTTTCTGTTTTTGGGAGGTTTTTAGTTTCGTACTTTGGGGCAAAGGGAAATTCTCTATGGTTTGGGAAGTTTTTAGTTTCGTCCTTTGGGGCAAATGGAAATTTTTTGAGAAAAAAGAAATTTTTGGAAAGGTATAAAATATACTTGTGCAAAATGTGTTACAGACAAAATTTATGAAAATTGTGAAAAATGTATGAAAGAGAAGATTTCCAAAGACAAAGTTTTTAAAAACAAAAGTTACCGAAGACAAAGATTTCAAAGAAAAAACCGGGAAAAACAAAAGTATAAAAAACAAAATGGAAAAAACCAAGATTCCCGATCCCGAAGGAAATGCACCTCTATAAGCTGATTTAGGATTATCACTAGCTTAATTCTTCGCTGAACAATTTATATTTTTTACTGACCAATTTTAATTTTTTACTGACCAATTTAAATTTTTTACTGACCACTCTTAATTTTTTACTGCTCTTTTAATTTTTTGCTGACCACATTTCATTTTTTACTGACCACTTTTAATTTTTTACTGGTCACATTTAATTTTTTATTGTTTACTTTTAATTTTTTACTGACCAATTTTTATTTTCTAGTGACCACTTTTGATTTTCTACTGATCAAATTTTATTTTTTACTGCTCATTTTTAATTTGTTTACTGACCATATTTTATTTTTTACTGATCACTTTTAATTTTTTGCTGATCACTTTTTATTTTTTACTGACCACTTTTTATTTTTTGCTGATCACTTAATTTTTTACTGACCACTTTTAATTTTTTACTGACCACTTTTAATTTTTTACCTACCAATTTTGATTTTTTACTGCTCGTTTTTTATTTTTTACTGACCATATTTTATTTTTCACTGATCACTTTTAATTTTTTACTGACCACTTTTAATTTTTTGCTGGCCACTTTTTATTTTTTTGCTGACCACTTGTGATTTTCTACTGATCAAATTTTATTTTTTACTGCTCATTTTTTATTTTTTACTGCTCATTTTTAATTTTATACTGACCATATTTTATTTTTCACTGATCAATTTTAATTTTTTACTGACCTCATTTAATTTTTTGCTGACCATTTTTTATTTTTTACTGCTTTTTAATTTTTTACTGACCACTTTTTAATATTTCACTGATCGATACGAATATTTCTACTGATCATTTTTAATTTTTTGCTGACCACTTTATTTTTTACTGCTCATTTTTAATTTTTTACTGCTTTTTTAATTTTTTTTGCTGCTCATTTTTAATTTTTTGATGATCAACTCGAATTTTTTTACTGCTCATTTTTAATTTTTTACTGACCATATTTTCTTTTTACTAACCATTTTTAATTTTTTGCTGATTAATTTTTAATTTTTTACTGATCAACTCGAATATATCTACTGATCAATTCGAAGTTTTTACTGACCAAATTTAACTTTTTACTGACAAAATTGAAAATTTTTGCTGATTATTTCGAATTATTTGCTGATCAAATTTGATTTTCTGCTGACCACTTTTGACTTTTTACTGACCATTTGTTTTTTGCCATTGCAAAATAGAAGGTTGAAGGCGTTGAAGGAATCTAGGATATTTTTTGCAAGTCTCTAGCGTTTTGCTATATTAGTAAATTTTTGAGCTCAAAATGACGAATTTTTAAATTCTCATAATGAAAACTAATTTTAATTATTTATTATACTTCCAATTTTTTTAAGCAAATCTGTTTTGGAAAATTAACCACAATACTCAAGCATACTATTTTCCATTATAGTGAAAATTATAAATTCTTTCACAGAAAAAATTTTGAGTTAAGAAAAATTTAAGAAACGTGGTTTTGAATCTAAACTACCAGAATTTAAAACTATTTTCTCTTATAATTAAGAAATTATGTGCTTGAATTTTTCTTATAGAGTATGATAGTGATGATAGTATAAAAGTAAGAATAATTAGTGGATGACTTTCGGCCAATAGGTTGATATAGCAACAATTGAAACACGGATATGACCTTTGGCTTCTTCTCCTTTACTTTCTCGACATTGACGTTTCGGAGGGGTTTTCCTCCTTCATCAGGTATGGAAATGATTGAGAAAGAACTTGTCACAAAGGATTTTGTTACATTTACAAGAGAGGTTCTCGGACACATTACTGAATTAATTTGCACATTACCTAATTTTGGCATGCCAAATTCAATGATGATAATAGAAAACTTCGGAAAAACTCGTATCCCCCGCTATAGGGGGTGAAGTTGGGGTTCAAAATTCATAATCTTGACCCTAGCAGATAGAAGGTTGGAAATAGAACCATGGGGTCTTCGGGTGATCCCCCTATATGTTGATTTTGGAAATCTAACTGTGACTTTCATTTTCCCTCCTCCCCTTCTCTTCTCTTAAAAAAAACGTGTTTTTGGTTTCGAAAACTACTCATCCGATAGTTTTCATTGTCACATATGTTTTAGACGTTGTCCAGACGGATATTTCGTATATACATACCAATGACCTTGAAACATTTCTTCATGTAATTTTTCAAAGTCAAATGCATTACGCCTCAAATTTTCATCTTTTTCAATCAATTTTATCAAAGTATGATTTTGTAATACTAATTTATTGATTAAGTAACAATTTAAGCCACTTTAATGCCGTTACCACGTTTTTGATATTTATATATACAGTGCCCGCACTCTAATACGGATCGGTGTAATCCGGACGAGTTATCGAGGGTTACATTTAAAATAATTTTGAAGTCATGTATGCATGAAAATGTAGCAATTAAAATGAATTATCCTGTGATGTCTTTGTTTAATAAATGAAGTATAATAACATAGAATTCTCTAATTAAGTCTTTTTAATCTTCCTTAAAACTTTTATTCTAATTCTACAAAAAACTTGTATTATATTTTCGAGACGTTGAACAAATTAAAAAAAACCATCCGGATTACGAAGCGGATTTCTGTCATATTGTCTCCCAATCATCCGGATTACAAAGCGGGCACTGTACTTCAATTCCAAATATTATAAAAATACTTTATGTCTACCAATTTCTGATATTGGGCATTGACTGTTTTCCTGAAGTAAGACATTATGGTAATGAAATTTTTATGAAATTTATGAAATTTAATAAACTTTATGAAACTTACGAAAACTTACTGAATAATGTTTTAATGACTGCTGATTAATAATCTTAAATTTATAACAAGGATTGCAGTTAATAATGATTATTGTATTGAATTTCAAGTAAATAAAAACCTATATACTATCATGAACAAAAAATCCTATTTTATGGAAGGAATATTTTTAAAATTAAATATTTTAAAGTCATACTAGACATCTTTAGAAAAACTACGCAGATCAATCACAAAACGGTAAAAAGTATATTTAAAACATGCACAGTTCAAGCATAAAACGATTAACCCTGTGGTACAAATAGCTCAAGTATAAAATTTGTAAAAAAAAACGCTAAAAATACGCTCTGCTCAATCATAAAACAGTAAATGCGTTTAAAATCACGCACAACTCCATCGTAAAACGGTAATGTGCTTAAAATCACGCAAAACTCTATCTCAAAACGTTAAATTCGCTTAAAATCTGCACAGCTGAATCACAAAACATTAATATGCTTAAAATCACGCACAATTCCATTATAAAACGAATAATGCGCATAAAATCACCCATAGCTTAAACGTAAAACGGTAAATGCGCTTAAAATCACACACTGGTGAATCATAAAACGGTAAATGTACTTAAAATCACGCACAGCTGAATCATGAAACGGTAAATACGCTTAAAATCACGAGCTTGATCATAAAACTGTAAATTCGCTTAAAATCACGCACAGCTGAATGATAAGACGGTAAATGTGCTTAAAATCACGCACATCTTGATCATGAAACGGTAAATACGCTTAAAATTACACACAGATCAATCATAAAACAGTTAAGACTGCGCTTTTTTATGCGCAATCCCAAGCGTTTCGTGATTGATCTGTATGTAATGACAAGTACATTAAAAAGTACCGTTTTATGATTGAGCTGTGCGTGATTGTAATATTTTTAATTAAACCTTTTTAATATTGAGCTATGCATGATTTTAAGCGCATTTACGGTTTTATGATTCAACTGTTCGTGATTTTAAGCGTATTTACCATTTTATGATTCAGCTGTGCGTGATTTTAAGCACATTTACCGTTTTATGATTCAGCATTGCGTAATTTTAAGCGCATATACCTTTTTATTATTGAGCTATGCATGATTTTAAGCGCATTTACGGTTTTATGATTCAACTGTTCGTGATTTTAAGCGTATTTACCATTTTATGATTCAGCTGTGCGTGATTTTAAGCACATTTACCGTTTTATGATTCAGCAGTGCGTAATTTTAAGCGCATATACCTTTTTATTATTGAGCTATGCATGATTTTAAGCGCATTTACCGTTTTATGATTCAGCTGTGCGTGATTTTAAGCGTATTTACCGTTTTATAATGGTGTTGTGCGTGATTTTAAGCGTATTTACCGTTTTGTCATTGAGCTATGCGTGGTTTTAAGCGCATTCACCGTTTTATGATTCAGTTGTTCGTGATTTTAAGTGTATTTACCGTTTTATAATGGTGTTGTGCGTGATTTCAAGCGCATTTATCGTTTTATGATTCAGCTGTGCGTGATTTTAAGCGCCATTACCGTTTTATGATTCAGCAATGCGTAATCTTATGCGCTCGATAACCAAAAGGTCACAATTAAATTTCGTGGGAATGCTCTATAATCTCTGACACGTAGTGTGATGTCATCATACCGTAAATTCTTTGCTACCAATCTTCTTTTGCCAACACTGTTTCTTTTTTCTTAAGTAGTGCGTGTTTTATACTAATTCTGGAGCATTTTCATTAATGTTTGAGGAATTCTATTCAATCCAGCTGAGTTTTTTTTACACTTTAAAGTACCAGAGGCTTTATATTGTTTAAACATAGTTTTTGTTTGGTAATTGTTTCAAAATAAGACATTCTTTTACTAAACCTGATGCGAAGCTAGAGAAGTACGAGAAAAAATCCCTAGACTCGTTTTTCTATTTTTACGATTATTCCGGTTGCCGCATAGCTGCAATTCTATTGGAGTGATAGCGACAGAGAAGAAAAAGTAAGATCACACCGATACACATTCGGCTGTTCAATTTTCTTTACTACATAGGTTATGGAAAATTTTATCTGATACATTTTACAATGTTAGGTGAGATTTTTAATAATCTCACCTACTATCTACTTTCGGCTCCACTGTCTATGGGGTTTGAACATATAAAAAAAAATGCCAGGTATAGTCACCATGTGGTTGAACTCAGAACTGATCATTTCTGTTAGAAAAATCAAGAAAAAGCAGAAGAATTTCCTGTCTAAAACAATTTTGGTGATGGTCATCATGTGGATGGACCTAGAATCCGAACAGTTCTGGAAGAAAAGTCAGGAGAAGCAAAAGAATGTTCTGTCCAGAACAATTCTGGGGATAGTCATCATGTGGATAAAGAAGATCTGAATTTTAGAAAAATTATGAAAATGTTGTATTATCTTAAAAAATCAGAAATCGCTTTTCGATTCAAAATTGAACTCAGTTACAGTCTGAGAAATTCGTGTTAAATGGTTTTTTTTACTGCCCAATTTTATGTAGCCGCTTTTTGCTGTCTAAATTTCTGGGGAGGTGTTTTGATGTCACCACTGGACATACAGGGCTTTTGCTATGAATGACTCATATATCCGTCAGGACAACGTCGAAAGCATGTGACAATGAAAACTATTTGATGAGTAGTTTTCGAAACCGAAAAACACGTTTTTTTTTAAGAGAAGAGAAGGGGTGGAGGGAAAATGAAAGTCACAGTTAGATTTCCAAAATCAACATATAGGGGGATCACTCGAAGACCCCATGGTTCTATTTCCAACCTTCTGTCTGCTATAGCCAAAATTATAAATTTTGAACCCCAACTTCACCCCCTATAGCGGGGGATGCGAGTTTTTTCGAAGTTTTTTACTATCATCATTGAGCCCTCCAATTCCCTTCAGACTTTTCGACTTATGATGACTTATGATATGGGTTGATTTTGAATCCTAAAAAGTCTCAAACTATTGTAATTTCTAAAAAAGGAGTTTCCCTTGATTTCTATCCATTACACCTTTATGGTGAAATTATTCCTTTTTCTGATCAGGTGGAAAACATGGGCATAATCTTCAATGCAACTCTCTAATGGTCTGATCAGGCCATATCTATTTGCCGAAAGATCAACTATTCTCTGTATACCCTTAGAGCTTCCGGGACATCACGCCCTATAACACTCGTTTGATAACACTCCTTTTAATTAACACTCCTTTTTTTAATTACGGAGCAGAGCTATTTTTACGACGGATAGTGACACAATTCTTCGGCTGACGGTTTCCTTTAATGATTGAGTCAGGTATATTTGCGGCATAAACCGCCGGGATCACATCACTCCATACCGAAACGTTTTCATTGGATGTGATTTAACATCCCTTTTGGAAATGAGAGCTGTACTGTTTCTGTTTCATCTATTGATTTCTGGATGTCCCGAGTACCTGCCGAGTCTTCTGGTTAAGGGCGTCACTGCTTTTAATAGTGTCCCGAATGACAGGCGCTCTTCTGCAGCTGCCATTCGAAATTTTTTCCAAGACGAAGCCAAAGGAGCTTAGGAATTTTTCTTTACTTTCTTTTTCTTTTATTTTTCTTTACATTTTCTTTTCATTCGTACCTTAATTTAAACTCCTGAATTTGTTAATTTCTTTTTTTCTCATTTTTTTCTTTTTTTTTCTTTCACAATTGTAAAAGGGATGATCCTATTTTTGTGAATAAATATATTATTATTATTATTATTAACTTGGCATGCCAAAATTAGGTAATTTGTAAAGTTGCATCAATGAATTCAGTAATGTGTCTGAGAACCCCGAGAACCTCTAAGCGTATGACAGAAAAAATATTCTCCAAATGTGTGAATTTATAATTTTATTCTGACTCTCTTGATCGAAGGAAAATATTTTAGAATATTAACATACGTATATGAGAATATTTTATATTTTTGTGCTCTAACCCTTTAACGACGAGACAGTTTTTGCGGACCGAAAATCAGCAATAAAAATGAAACCGGTAAACAAAATTAGTAAAAAGGCTTACATCTAACCTTAGAAAATGCATCAGAATCTGATTCGGTGTATTTCTGACCTCTATGAGCGATAGGGACAAAAATAGCCAAAAAATTTAAGTAAATTTTCTGACAATACCAATGGCAGATAATTTTCACTCTAACGAAAAATATTATGTTTGATATTGTAGTTTCTTTTTCCCAAACGGTTTCGCTTAAAAAAATTGAAAGTATAAAAGAAATTTAAAATTAATTTTCATTATGAGAATATAAAAATTCGTCATTTTTACATTAAAAATTTACTATAATTGCAAATAGCTGGAGACTTGCAAAAAATATTCTAGATTCTTTCAACCTTGTACTTTGCAATTACGTACTAACATAATAAAAAATAACTTTAAGTAGTCAGGAAAAATTATTTAACATAATAAAAAATAACTTTAAGTAGTCAGGAAAAATTATTTTCTTTATGGGACACCGGTGTTCCAATCGTTCTTAAAGGGTTAAAGTGTGACAAACATAATAAACATGTTTTGTAATCTTCTAAAGAGATATTTGTGATCTTTAATTAAGAAAATCTTTATAGTAATCTGAGAACTTTTCCTGTTCTCAAATTACCATAATAATCTTCCCAACTAAAAGGAACCTCACTAAAAATAATTGACGAATACATGTTTATTACGATTATCACAATTAAAAGGACAAATATTACAAAATAATAACATACGTATCGCTCCTTGGAAATTACAAGGAGCCAACTCACTTTTTTGCGATTTTGAGATTTTAATACACTTAGAAAGAGAATTTAATAAATGTTCGGATGATATAAGTCATTAAATTTCGTTATTAGAAAAGTTTTTCAAAATTTTAAACTTTCTGATTGCTTGCGCAATTTCGTTTGAAGTAAAGGGGCACAAAATAGATTTATCGTTCAATTTTTTGTGAAACAAAGGACTAACTCAAGCAAGTTGATCCTTCCTTGTTCTAATTTCATCAAAATTTGTGGATCATTTAGAATCACAAGGACCTAACTCGTAAAAATACATATTTTAAAAGCTGAAAATTTATATGTTTCGATGTTTATATTAATGCTCATACAAATAGAAAAGAAATAAATTGTTTTTGGTCGGTCATTGAACTGAGATAATTACTTACACAAAGTTAAATCTTTCATGCTGGCTTCTGAAAAATTGCCGAAAGTGAGTTAACCCCTTGTAATTTCCAAAGAGCGATATGGAAATATTCTCTAATGGTTTTTAATAAATTTATTTATTTACTTTATTGAATTATTTTTAATCGGTTACTTTTCCCTTTCCCTTTTACCATGTATTTTTTTTTACTTTTGTATTATCTGTTTGCTTATCCAGTATATAATAATTCTAATACGAAAATTACACTACAAGAAACCAAATGATATAATTTCTCTAACATTTTCACCATTTTCAGCACTATTTAGACTGGTTCTAAAAGCTTTACATATTAGATGGGTTTTATTTTTATTCAATTCAATTAAGATTTAAGTGAGAAAGATAAAAATTTTGAGGTATTAGAAAATCAATGGATTACATTATTTTTCTTCCACACTGTAGAGATCGAGCAATTCACAAGATGTACTGTGTGAGTGGTGAGAGTGTTATTTTTTCCTTTCGCACTGCCGTTTGATACTTGCGAGTACGAGCGAGTAAACTTGAGCGGCGGAATTTGATTTAAGTGCATGTGTTGTCTGTGTGAACTGCGCGCGCCAGAGTATTTTTCTCTCCTCTTTCGATCTCCCGCTTTGAACTCGCAGGAGTGATGGAGAGAAAAAGTATCGCGCGCAGTTAATGTTTCGTTGTGTGGCGTGGCTGAAAGGCACGCTGAGACAACTTATTGCATTTTTCTATTGGAGCGACGGAGAAAAATATACATGAGAGGATGAAATGAAATAACATTGGGTGGGAACATTATTCATTCATAAAAACTTATTCTGGACACAAAGTGAAACTGCTGTCATCTACTGCGATTATGACCAAGTAGGTCATTACTTGACTGTTGTTTTTTAGACTGTGATTTGACACATTTGAAAGATAGGGGGAAACAGGTTTGTTTTTTGGCCTTTTTTTGGTACGGGAAAGTCAAACTAATAAATAATTAACATGACCTTTATTTTTCCTCCATTCTTTCCAAAAACCATGTTCTTCTTGGGAATCTTTAAAAACGCATCCTGCGATTTTTTTTATTTTTAAATATGTTTTAGAGGCCGACTCGGTGATAATTTCATATAAGAAAATACTGTTGAATCAAAGATTTTTCAAGGTCAAAGGTTAAAAATGCTCTATAGAGAGCGTATTTTTAAACCGAATAGGGTGACATTTGGTATAGTTCCAAAGGTCATGCAATTTTTTACAATTCTGAAAAGGGTATAATTTTTTATGAATCCATATAATAAACCAGTTATGAAACTATAACTAATTTTAATCTGAAGTCCAATTGTAGTATTGTTAGCAAATTGCACAATCACAGTAAAAACTTTTGGACACTGACCAAAATATTGGTAAAAATTTTCTTTAGAACAATTTGTTACAGAACAAATATGTACCTAAAAAAATATATTTATTCGTTCCAATATTTTTTTTCCTTTACGGTTTTGTTAAGAATAGTGACAATTGTGTAAAAGTTTTCTTTTAGAACCGTTTCGATACGGTGGAATACCTACAAATTTCAGTAGATTTCGTTTTATACAAATTTGATCTGTGAGTTGGAATAGAATTTTGTTGCGCTCTACTGTTTTGTTCCCACTGTCAGGAACAAATTTGTAGATTTTTTTTTATAAAAATACTATCCCTACATTTGTAACATATTCGTTTCAAAAATTTTCGGTGTCCGTGGACGATTTAATTTTTGGAACAAAAATCGTTACTAATATGGGGAATCCTTTTGCCTCTCTTAAAAAGTACAAATTTGTTGCTAAAAGTCGGAACCAAAATATAGACATTATGTTCCAATTATCGGGAACAAATTAATGCAATTTAAAAGATCTCGTCCGTTTCGTCTAACAGTTAAGGTCTATAGTTAAGGTGCCAGTGCTGGTAGCAGGAGGGGAAAAATCTCGCCAATCTCGAATAAAAAAAAAGTGAAACCGTAAATATTATAGCTTGAAAAATGCCACAAATTTAACGTCCTTCTTGCTGCGATGGTGACTTTCGGAACAAATTAGTTACTAATATTGAAAATCTTTTTGTTACTCCTTGAAGGTACAAACTGGTTTATTATATGGATTCATAAAAAATTATACCCTTTTCAGAATTGTAAGAAATTGCATAATCATTGGAACTATACCAAATGTCACTCTATTCGGTTTAAAAATACGCTCTCTATAGAGCATTTTTAACCTTTGACCTTGAAAAATCTTTGATTCAACAGTATTTTCTTATATGAAATTATCACCGAGTCGGCCTCTAAAACATATTTAAAAATAAAAAAAATCGCAGGATGCGTTTTTAAAGATTCCCAAGAAGAACATGATTTTTGGAAAGAATGGAGGAAAAATAAAGGTCATGTTAATTATTTATTAGTTTGACCTGCCAAGATTGTAAAGTTTTAAATTTCGAATCGTAAGGGTTAGGGGAAAGAACTGTCCTTTCGAACGTTCATGCCTGCGAATAGCGTGATTTTTCTTTTATTTTTCCTAAGAGACTTATAAATAATTATCACATAATCATAAATATTGATGATAAGCTAACTAATATTTAATAGAAATGTGTAGGGGAAGGTCGTCTGCCTTCAAACGAAAAATGTAGTTCCAAATTTAAGATTTGTTTCTGAAGAATCCACAAAATGGATTTTATTTTCTACTACACCAAAAAATTCTCTTGTTCATTCGGCGTATATGATTACCTCATTGAGCACTTGCAAGTCCTCAGTTTTTCCTTCTGAGGAAATTAAAAAAGTGATGTCGATTTGTATGAAGGCAGCTGGCATAGTCTGCCTTCAAACGCGAGGCAGCTGCCTTTAAATGTTTTTTTTTCACTGAGAATATTGAATCAATAAAAGTAAATGGGCTATAAATGATTAGATTGAAGCCTAACGCACTCACTAAAATCATCACTGCAGTCAAAAGACATTACACAATAACTTTTCTTCACATTTTTCTGAAGCACTGTTTTGCACTTGAAAATTTGGAAGAAAAAGCCATTGAAGTTGAAAATTGTCAACTTGAAACATCCCGGCCGGAGCAAGATAGCGGGTTATAAGTATTTGTATGACGTTCGTCAGAGAAAAGTATGAGTTCGATTTCACATGTGTTGATGTATGGAAAGATAGGATTTAAAGGCACACGACATTAGCATTTAAAGGCTGCTGCAGGGTGATATTTGCAAATTTTTGCCACCCACAAAAATTGTGTCATCTGAACCAAAATGTATTAACAGAAATATTAAGCCTGATTAACCTTCTATGTGTCACAATGGAAGATTTATTTGTAAAATAATTTTTACTATGAAAAATCACATGATTTGTGGAACATCAAAATTACAGTTTAGAGCTCATTTTCATTTTTTTTGATCTAGCATCTAGGAAATAGGAACTAGGCTCTCCATTTTTTGATGATTTGTGAGGATGATGGATAGCTACCTAATAGTTAATAGAATATAATTTATGCTTTTGAGAACAACGAAAAATAGCAACATTTAAAGGCTGCTGCATTTAAAGGCAGACGACTTTCCCCTAAGTCTCATACGAAAAATAAAAGAAAATTCCCATTATTCCAAGGCATGAACATTCGAAAGGAGAGTACTTTCCCGTACCAAAAAAGGCCAAAAAATAAACCTGTTTCCCCCTATCTTTTAAATGTGTCAAATGCACGTGTTCTTTGAAGAAATAGAAATTTTGGACTATGAAGAAAATAAAAATAGAAATTTTGTCACTTGAAAATTTAATTTTTTTTATCAATTTTTAGAGACAAAGATATACGTAAAACATGCATGTCTCATTTTTTCTCTCCTTCACAAAAGTTCCATTTCAAAATCGGGTTTTCTATTGTAATCTCGAAATCATGTTATGCTTTTTCGCTACTTTTAGGTTTATTTTGTAACTTCGCGGATCGCGGTGTGTTCGTGGATTTTAGTGGGCCGCGGAATTTTTCGTGTATTTGCGTGGATCGCGGTGTTGCTCCCGGATTTTCTCGGATCGCGGAATCGTTCACGAATTTTCGCGAACCGCGAAATTTCTCGCGGATCGCGGAATCTTTTGCGGACCGAAGAATTTCTGACGGATTTACGCAGCCGGCAGAATTTATTGTGGATTTTCCCGGACCGTGGATTTTTTCGCGGATTTTTGAAGATCGCAGTATTACTCGCGGATTGCGGAATAGTTTCTGAGCCATTTTGGCATTAAAGTTTTACATGTATTTTTGTGCATTTCTGACAATCGAATTTGCACTCTTCAATTTTCAACGACCTAGAGTTGCACGCATTTCGAGGTTTCCTGTAATGAATCTCAGCTAGCATCAGGTCATCTGGACTGGACTTCGATTTTGCCCCCAATTCGAATTTGCAATGAAAGAATCACACATAGCATAAGCCCATTTAGGCTTATCACTGACTTTTTTCTTCTCCGAGAAAAATTATATCGGCATATTATGTAGTCACCGCGATATTAGCTGGTTTTGTGAAATGCCCATGACGATTGACGATTCATAATTTTTACGATTTTCTACAATTTTTTGAAACAACGAGACTGATCGTGAAAATCATAAAAATTCGCTCAGCTGTAATTCATAAGATTTCTCACACAGGGGATGAGTTTTCTTGTTTTGTATTCTTTTTTCTCCTCCGCCTGATCGCAAAAAACTGCAGGCGTGCTGAAGGTCAGAGAGAAAAGGAAAGACATGGTGAAAAATGCGACGCGTAATCTTGTGGCGAATTGCTGAACAATTTTGAGTAGCATTTCTCGGAAGCTCGGAAAGCTATCAAAAGCTCATGAAAATTTCCAATTTGGAGCATGTTGTTTAAAATTTAATTGCAAAAAAACTATTAGGAGTTTCTCCAATTCTAATGTACCATTTGAAAGCTAATGAAATGTAGATTGGTACAAAAATAATTATTAATTCGGAAAAAATGATATTCTCGGTACAAAGATGCAATGAAAACTGTCATTTTTTGGACAATTTTCAATTAAAAATACTTGGAAAATTTGTATGAAAAGTGAAAGAAGTGAAACAGGCATTTTGTAGAGCATGTCTTTAGGAACAAAATTAAAAAAAAATATACCTCTCTATCTTTCATATTCTAGGAGATAATGCAGCTTCTTTGTGGCATGTTTTAGGAGTATACGAATGTTTGGAAAATTATATTACGAAAGCAAAACAGTTTTTCAAAAAATTAAAACAGGGAATTCAAAGATAATATAAAAAACTACCCTCAGTTAAATTTTCAAGGAAATATCTCAAAAATTGTAAGACTTGATACACTTTTAATTTTGGGTTTTTGTATGGAGACGCCATTTTCTGGCTTTTCGATCCTCTTAACCGTTTTACGATTCAGCTTTGCATGTTTTAAGCTCAAACTTAACCGTTTCACGCGTGTGCTCGTGCTGTGCGTGTTTTTAAGCGCGATCTTAACCATTTTATGATTGACATGTTCGTGTTTTCCAGCTGTATCTGAACAGTTTTACGTGTGTGCTGTGCGTATTTCTAAGCACATTCTTAATCGTTTTATGATTAAGCTGTGCGTGTTTCTAAGAATAATCTTAAGCTTCTTATGATTGAGCTGTGCGTGTTTTTAAGCGCGATCTTAACTGTTTTATGTTAGAACTGTGCGTATTTTTAAGCGCAATCTGAACGGTTTTATGACTGAGCTGTGCGTGATTGTAAGCGCATTCCGAAAAACTGATCTAAGGATTTTTTATTCTTTTAGAATATGATTTACAGAACATGTAATTAAACATTATTTCATCCTTATACAATAACCTCAATTCATCCCTTCTAATAATTTTTCAACGCCAAATGTAAAAAAAAACATCTCAAATTATATTAAGGATAATATTTATGTTTAAAAAGTGGAAATTAAAAAGCCTTTTGTAAATTTAGCGAAAAGTTCTATGTAGTAGATTAAAATATTTAGTAACACTAGTACGCTTTTCCATCTCCTTTAGCAGCTTTTTAAAACATTTGAGGGTTAAAAGCGCCTACCCTCTCTGTTGAGTTCGAGCAGTAAAAATTGAAATATAGTAAAAAAGCTTACTTTTCAGATGTTAGATTTCAAAATTTTCTACGGGTACAGAAATTAAGCTGCAGACATAAAGTTTGCAAGACATTAGTTTTTACATATGCGTTTTACAGATGAACTAGTAAATTCAAAGAAATATTTAAACCAGGGGCATGACATTTCCTATGTTTCCCATATATTTCTAGCGAGCCGAAAAAAATTTTGAGTTTATTAGCTGTTTTCTGTCATTGTAGAATGAATTAGCAAAAAATACTAATACAAAATAAAAACAAATTTAATAAAGATGAGGCAACCGAAATCCCTAAATTGGCAGCCTACGTAGTTTTGAAGATATCTCGTGATATGTGTACGAAAACAGGGAAAAAATTACACTAAAACCGGTCGCATTTTTCAGAGCTAATGTCACCGCTCTGAATTAAACACTGAGAGAAATCCGAGAAAGTTAAAATAACATTCCGGAAATGTTTATTTTACCCTGCAGTATTGATCCGAAATCGGTGTAAATATTATGCTTTTTAGGTGTATTAGGGGTTAAAGTTACCCTTTTTCATGTTAATTTTACCCTTAAAAAGGTGTAGTAAAATTAACATTAAAAAATGTTGATATATTTTTACACCTAAAAAGTGTTAAAATTATGAGGAAAAAAAGTTAATCGCACCCCCGTTTTTTCTCAGTGAAGAAATAAAAACGATTTTCGACCAAGAGTGTTGGCTTCGAATTTGTCAATGTAGGTGATGTGAGCATCAAGTGTAAAAGGATATTTTTATATAACTGAATTCCAAATTTTAAATGTTTTTTTACAGCGATAGAAATTATGTAAATTTTCATTTTACAAGAAAAAAAATTCTTTTAAACAGAAGTCGTAAATATGCAAAACAATATGCAAAAATGCAAATATGCAAATAAACATGAAATATGTCAAAATATGCATTTTAAAATAGGGTTTATTAGAATCGCAAGAGCCTAATTCGTGAAGATAAAGGGTCAAATAAAGCCTTAGAACGCTTAATAAAAGCATGCAAATACATATTTTGGCCAGCTCTAGTCATCACAAAAGCTAAAAATTCACGAAATTTCGAGAGAAAAACACATGTCCAAAATAAGAAAATTGCCCATTTTTCACATAAAAAAACGTAATTCACAAGGCAAATCTCACGTCAGGTCAAATGTACAAATCAGCATTAACGTGAATCAACACAATATTCAAAGAATATTCAATAATATCACTTTAAAAAAGCGAATAAACATTGTTAGTCCTTCACCACAGCTAAATAAGACTGAAGTAAACACGAAGTTCTGTCATATTTCTCGTAAGCAATAGCTCACACTGAATTTTCAACAAAGCAATTTCAAACTCAAATCTTCCAAAAGGAACAAATATTTAGATAGAATTCATTATTCATCAAAAATTTGGAATAAAATCCATAATTTGAATCAATTTATTTTTAGTGTCCAATTTTATCCTCAAAGTGTCCAAAATAAGAAACTGGACAAAATTATTATTAAATACATATAAAATTATTATTATTATCTTTTACTTCAATTTGGGATAAATCAGACTTAATAATATAATTTGAACTCTATAGATGTAATATTTGTTGTTTGTTTTTGTTTATAGGTATGGAAAAGAAAACGAATGTTCTCGCGCCTGATGAGAAAAAAACCGTGGCTTATCACGAAGCTGGCCACGCGGTAGCTGGATGGTTCCTAGAGCACTCTGATCCACTTCTTAAAGTGTCTATTATTCCGCGTGGAAAGGGACTCGGGTATGCACAGTACTTACCCAAGGATCAGTACTTGTTGTCCCAGGAACAGCTTTTTGATCGAATGTGTATGACGCTGGGTGGTCGAGTGTCTGAAGAGATCTTTTTTGGAAAGATCACCACAGGTGCCCAAGATGATCTCAAGAAAGTCACGGATAGTGCTTATGCTCAGGTAGTACGTTTTGGAATGAATGAAAAGGTGGGCAATGTAAGTTTTGATATGGGGGCTCCGGGTGATCCAATGTTCAGTAAGCCCTATTCAGAACAAACAGCACAGTTGATTGACACGGAAGTGAGGGAATTGATTAAGAGTGCTCATGTGCGAACACAAGAGCTGCTGCAGAAGCATAAAGCTAATGTGGAAAAGGTGGCTGAGCGCCTGTTGAAGAATGAGATCCTGAATCGAGAGGATATGATTGAATTGTTGGGAGCGCGGCCGTTTAAGGAGAAGTCCACTTATGAAGAGTTTGTCGAAGGCACTGGAGGTTTGGAGGAAAATACATCTCTGCCAGAAGGATTGAAGAATTGGAATAAACCCTCTCAGAAGTCAGAAGAGTTGCCAAATACGGCCAAACAGGAGTGATTGTTTAAAGTACCAGCATTTTATGACTTTGAGTCAGTGAGTAGGAAAATATACCATGTTGAGATATTCAGAAATCAGTGTTTTTTTTGTTTTACAAAGGATATGTCCGATTGGCGATTAGAATGTGCGAAATTTCACTTGAAAATGGGTAACATTTCGAACAAACATGATTTTTGTAAATAAAAGTTAGTTTGTAAACCATTTCGAAACTTAGTTCACAAACAGTTTAGAAACAGTTTGAAAACTTAGCTTACAGTTTGAAAACTTCGTTTACAAACAGCTTGAAAACAGTTTGCATTTGGTTTTCTCGGAACAGTTTGAAAACAGTTTAGAAACAGTTTGAAAATTAGCTTACAAACAGTTTGAAAACTTAGTTTACAAACAGCTTGAAAACTTAGTTTACAAACAGCTTGAAAACAGTTTGCATTTGGTTTTCTCGGAACAGTTTGAAAACAGTTTGAAAATTAGCTTACAAACAGTTTGAAAACTTAGTTTACAAACAGCTTGAAAACTTAGTTTACAAACAGCTTGAAAACAGTTTGCATTTGGTTTTCTCGGAACAGTTTGAAAACAGTTTAGAAACAGTTTGAAAATTAGCTTACAAACAGTTTGAAAACTTAGTTTACAAACAGCTTGAAAACAGCTTGCATTTGGTTTTCTCGGAACAGTTTGAAAACAGTTTAGAAACAGTTTGAAAATTAGCTTACAAACAGTTTGAAAACTTAGTTTCCAAACAGCTTGAAAACAACTTGCATTTGGTTTTCTCGGAACAGTTTGAAAACAGTTTAGAAACAGTTTGAAAATTAGCTTACAAACAGTTTGAAAACTTAGTTTACAAACAGCTTGAAAACTTAGTTTACAAACAGCTTGAAAACTTAGTTTACAAACAGCTTGAAAACAGTTTGCATTTGGTTTTCTCGGAACAGTTTGAAAACAGTTTAGAAACAGTTTGAAAACTTAGTTTACAAACAGCTTGAAAACAGCTTGCATTTGGTTTTCTCGGAACAGTTTGAAAACAGTTTAGAAACAGTTTGAAAATTAGCTTACAAACAGTTTGAAACTTTGTTACAAACAGCTTGAAAACAGTTTGCATTTGGTTTTCTCGGAACAGTTTGAAAACAGTTTAGAAACAGTTTGAAAATTAGCTTACAAACAGTTTGAAAACTTAGTTTACAAACAGCTTGAAAACAGCTTGCATTTGGTTTTCTCGGAACAGTTTGAAAACAGTTTGAAAATTAGCTTACAAACAGTTTGAAAACTTAGTTTACAAACAGCTTGAAAACTTAGTTTACAAACAGCTTGAAAACAGTTTGCATTTGGTTTTCTCGGAACAGTTTGAAAATTAGCTTACAAACAGTTTGAAAATTAGCTTACAAACAGTTTGAAAACTTAGTTTACAAACAGCTTGAAAACAGCTTGCATTTGGTTTTCTCGGAACAGTTTGAAAATTAGCTTACAAACAGTTTGAAAATTAGCTTACAAACAGTTTGAAAACTTAGTTTACAAACAGCTTGAAAACAACTTGCATTTGGTTTTCTCGGAACAGTTTGAAAACAGTTTAGAAACAGTTTGAAAATTAGCTTACAAACAGTTTGAAAACTTAGTTTACAAACAGCTTGAAAACTTAGTTTACAAACAGATTGAAAACAGTTTGCATTTGGTTTTCTCGGAACAGTTTGAAAACAGTTTAGAAACAGTTTGAAAATTAGCTTACAAACAGGTTGAAAACTTAGTTTACAAACAGCTTGAAAACAGCTTGCATTTGGTTTTCTCGGAACAGTTTGAAAACAGTTTAGAAACAGTTTGAAAATTAGCTTACAAACAGTTTGAAAACTTAGTTTACAAACAGCTTGAAAACAGCTTGCATTTGGTTTTCTCGGAACAGTTTGAAAACAGTTTAGAAACAGTTTGAAAATTAGCTTACAAACAGTTTGAAAACTTAGTTTACAAACAGCTTGAAAACTTAGTTTACAAACAGCTTGAAAACAGTTTGCATTTGGTTTTCTCGGAACAGTTTGAAAACAGTTTAGAAACACTTTGAAAATTAGCTTACAAACAGTTTGAAAACTTAGTTTACAAACAGTTTGAAAACTTAGTTTACAAACAGTTTGAAAACTTAGTTTACAAACGGCTTCAAAACAGTTTGCATTTGGTTTTCTCGGAACAGTTTGAAAACAGTTTAGAAACAGTTTGAAAATTAGCTTACAAACAGTTTGAAAACTTAGTTTACAAACAGCTTGAAAACAGCTTGCATTTGGTTTTCTCGGAACAGTTTGAAAACAGTTTGAAAATTAGCTTACAAACAGTTTGAAACTTAATTTACAAACAGCTTGAAAACTTAGTTTACAAACAGCTTGAAAACAGTTTGCATTTGGTTTTCTCGGAACAGTTTGAAAACAGTTTAGAAACAGTTTGAAAATTAGCTTACAGTTTGAAAACTTAGTTTACAAACAGCTTGAAAACTTAGTTTACAAACAGCTTCAAAACAGTTTGCATTTGGTTTTCTCGGAACAGTTTGAAAACAGTTTAGAAACAGTTTGAAAATTAGCTTACAAACAGTTTGAAAACTTAGTTTACAAACAGCTTGAAAACAGCTTGCATTTGGTTTTCTCGGAACAGTTTGAAAACAGTTTAGAAACAGTTTGAAAACAGTTTGAAAATTAGCTTACAAACAGTTTGAAACTTAATTTACAAACAGCTTGAAAACTTAGTTTACAAACAGCTTGAAAACAGTTTGCATTTGGTTTTCTCGGAACAGTTTGAAAACAGTTTAGAAACAGTTTGAAAATTAGTTTACAGTTTGAAAACTTAGTTTACAAACAGCTTGAAAACTTAGTTTACAAACAGCTTCAAAACAGTTTGCATTTGGTTTTCTCGGAACAGTTTGAAAACAGTTTAGAAACAGTTTGAAAATTAGCTTACAAACAGTTTGAAAACTTAGTTTACAAACAGCTTGAAAACAGCTTGCATTTGGTTTTCTCGGAACAGTTTGAAAACAGTTTAGAAACAGTTTGAAAACAGTTTAGAAACAGTTTGAAAATTAGCTTACAAACAGTTTGAAAACTTAGTTTACAAACAGCTTGAAAACTTAGTTTACAAACAGCTTGAAAACAGCTTGCATTTGGTTTTCTCGGAACAGTTTGAAAACAGTTTAGAAACAGTTTGAAAATTAGCTTACAAACAGTTTGAAAATTAGCTTACAAACAGTTTGAAAACTTAGTTTACAAACAGCTTGAAAACAGTTTGCATTTGGTTTTCTCGGAACAGTTTGAAAACAGTTTAGAAACAGTTTGAAAATTAGCTTACAAACAGTTTGAAAACTTAGTTTACAAACAGTTTGAAAACTTAGTTTACAAACAGCTTGAAAACAGCTTGCATTTGGTTTTCTCGGAACAGTTTGAAAACTGTTTGAAAATTAGCTTACAAACAGTTTGAAACTTAATTTACAAACAGCTTGAAAACTTAGTTTACAAACAGCTTGAAAACAGTTTGCATTTGGTTTTCTCGGAACAGTTTGAAAACAGTTTAGAAACAGTTTGAAAATTAGCTTACAAACAGTTTGAAAACTTAGTTTACAAACAGCTTGAAAACTTAGTTTACAAACAGCTTCAAAACAGTTTGCATTTGGTTTTCTCGGAACAGTTTGAAAACAGTTTAGAAACAGTTTGAAAATTAGCTTACAAACAGTTTGAAAACTTAGTTTACAAACAGCTTGAAAACAGCTTGCATTTGGTTTTCTCGGAACAGTTTGAAAACAGTTTAGAAACAGTTTGAAAATTAGCTTACAAACAGTTTGAAAACTTAGTTTACAAACAGCTTGAAAACTTAGTTTACAAACAGCTTGAAAACAGCTTGCATTTGGTTTTCTCGGAACAGTTTGAAAACAGTTTAGAAACAGTTTGAAAATTAGCTTACAAACAGTTTGAAAACTTAGTTTACAAACAGCTTGAAAACAGTTTGCATTTGGTTTTCTCGGAACAGTTTGAAAACAGTTTAGAAACAGTTTGAAAATTAGCTTACAAACAGTTTGAAAACTTAGTTTACAAACAGCTTGAAAACAGCTTGCATTTGGTTTTCTCGGAACAGTTTGAAAACAGTTTAGAAACAGTTTGAAAATTAGCTTACAAACAGTTTGAAAACTTAGTTTACAAACAGCTTGAAAACTTAGTTTACAAACAGCTTGAAAACAGTTTGCATTTGGTTTTCTCGGAACAGTTTGAAAACAGTTTAGAAACAGTTTCAAAATTAGCTTACAAACAGTTTGAAAACTTAGTTTACAAACAGCTTGAAAACTTAGTTTACAAACAGCTTGAAAACAGTTTGCATTTGGTTTTCTCGGAACAGTTTGAAAACAGTTTAGAAACAGTTTGAAAATTAGCTTACAAACAGTTTGAAAACTTAGTTTACAAACAGCTTGAAAACAGCTTGCATTTGGTTTTCTCGGAACAGTTTGAAAACAGTTTAGAAACAGTTTGAAAATTAGCTTACAAACAGTTTGAAAACTTAGTTTACAAACAGCTTGAAAACTTAGTTTACAAACAGCTTGTAAACAGTTTGCATTTGGTTTTCCCGGAACAGTTTGAAAACAGTTTAGAAACAGTTTGAAAACTTAGTTTACAAACAGCTTGAAAACTTAGTTTACAAACAGCTTGAAAACAGCTTGCATTTGGTTTTCTCGGAACAGTTTGAAAATTAGCTTACAAACAGTTTGAAAATTAGCTTACAAACAGTTTGAAAACTTAGTTTACAAACAGCTTGAAAACTTAGTTTACAAACAGCTTGAAAACAGCTTGCATTTGGTTTTCTCGGAACAGTTTGAAAACAGTTTAGAAACAGTTTGAAAATTAGCTTACAAACAGTTTGAAAACTTAGTTTACAAACAGTTTGAAAACTTAGTTTACAAACAGCTTGAAAACAGCTTGCATTTGGTTTTCTCGGTATAGTTTGAAAACAGTTTAGAAACAGTTTGAAAATTAGCTTACAAACAGTTTGAAAACTTAGTTTACAAACAGCTTGAAAACAGCTTGCATTTGGTTTTCTCGGAACAGTTTGAAAACAGTTTAGAAACAGTTTGAAAATTAGCTTACAAACAGTTTGAAAACTTAGTTTACAAACAGTTTGAAAACTTAGTTTACAAACAGCTTCAAAACAGTTTGCATTTGGTTTTCTCGGAACAGTTTGAAAACAGTTTAGAAACAGTTTGAAAATTAGCTTACAAACAGTTTGAAAACTTAGTTTACAAACAGCTTGAAAACAGCTTGCATTTGGTTTTCTCGGAACAGTTTGAAAACAGTTTAGAAACAGTTTGAAAATTAGCTTACAAACAGTTTGAAAACTTAGTTTACAAACAGCTTGAAAACTTAGTTTACAAACAGCTTGAAAACAGTTTGCATTTGGTTTTCTCGGAACAGTTTGAAAACAGTTTAGAAACAGTTTGAAAATTAGCTTACAAACAGTTTGAAAACTTAGTTTACAAACAGTTTGAAAACTTAGTTTACAAACAGCTTGAAAACAGTTTGCATTTGGTTTTCTCGGAACAGTTTGAAAACAGTTTAGAAACAGTTTGAAAATTAGCTTACAAACAGTTTGAAAACTTAGTTTACAAACAGCTTGAAAACTTTGTTTACAAACAGCTTGAAAATAGTTTGCATTTGGTTTTCTCGGAACAGTTTGAAAACAGTTTAGAAACAGTTTGAAAATTAGCTTACAGTTTGAAAACTTAGTTTACAAATAGCTTGAAAACTTAGTTTACAAACAGCTTGAAAACAGTTTGCATTTGGTTTTCTCGGAACAGTTTGAAAACTTAGTTTACAAACAGTTTGAAAACAGTTTACAAACAGTTTGGCAACAGTTTCGAAACTCAGTTTGCATTTGGTTTTCTCGGAAACTACGAGGGATTAAGGCCTCAAACTTTACATATTTTTAGAGCCTCGGTTAACCCGGTTAACCGATTATCTTTAGCCAGATTTCTAATTTAATAAAATTTTAATTCGACTTTTCATTTTGCTAGGCAACTTAATTGTATTTAGAATTATTTTTTATATACACAGTTATATTATTAATCAACAATAAATTTAAAATTTATTATAGGAGAGACCGGGGAGGTTTGGGACAGGGGTAGTGTGGGACAACGCGATTTTTTCATTCATTTTTGAAATAAATGGGATTTAACGCAATCGCAGGCAGTATGAAGATGTATCTTGAGTAAAATAATGGATATCCTCAGTTTCATTGTTTTAATTCTATGAACACTTCCTTAAAAGTTTATAAAAATTGTATTTTTTGTTTTCTCAGTTTTGCTCCTTGTATTTTAAATTAGGGATATATGTATAATCAAAACTTTTTTATCTCATTACCTAGCAGTATAATCTGGGAACATATTTTTATAAAAGTGTTAGAGATTAAACGCTATTGTTTTTTAATTAAAGGTTTTAAATACCAAAACTACAAGAGGGGATGTTTGGGACACCTAAAAGGGGATGAATGGGACGTTGATTTTCGACAAGATTGTAGGTGTTGTGCAATTGTTTATTGTCAAAATGAAGTGTAATGCCCAGTTGCTACTGAAAATCTCCCTTTTGTGCAAACTTTACCAGTTGAGCAGTTGTCTATAGGGAAAATTAAACCGTCAATGTCCTGGGAATCAAAATTTTATTCTCCAGAGAATATTCGATATTTCCTTCGAATAAGGAAAAACAGGTACTATCTATGAAAATTGTCGTAAAATCAAACAGGAATCCGTCAATGAGTTTAAGACTAAAAGTTGCAAGAAAATCTACTCGCCTGAGGAATTTGATAATCATGATTGCAATATTTAGAATAAAAAAAGAACAGAAAGGTAGATGGAAAATTAGAAGAAAATACTTTAAATAATTGATTGACATTAAATGACTCTACTGTACAAATTAAATTGATATTAATTTCTAAATATGAAAAAAAAGATTAAACATTTTTTTTCTATTAGAAATATTTTTAACCTGGTACTTAAAATTAATTAACGTGCTCCAATAATGCAAATTATGCGAAAAAACGCGTCCCAAACATTCATTTTTGCGTCCCATACTGCCCCACACCGGGGAGGTTTGGGACAAAGCGTCAAGTTAAATGTTTTATCTTCGCTAAGAAAACTCAGTTGTTTTCCAAGTTCTATCGAGTACTTTTTATAAAGTCAATACCCAGAAGTATCCTATAGACCGCATAAAATTGTAATACATTATCGTGATTTTTTGGAATAGTGTCTCAAAGTCAAAACATGAAAAAGTGTCCCAAACCTCCCCGGTTTAGAACGAAAAGAATACTATTAAAAAATGTAATTTTCGAACCAATAATGATGACAGAATCGTGTGAGATTGTTACAAATTTTACCAAATGCCTTTCATTTGAGATTTGTGCAGGATCATTGGTAAATTGACTACAACTTGTTGCAACTGAAATCCAATCGCCTACGTACACCATAACAGAAATTTTATTTCTGTTTGAAGTGTATGTGAAGAATTTTAGTATCAACGATTACTGTATAATGATTAGGGAAGATTGATGGATGACTCATTTTGAAGAGCCTGACCTACAGTTAACGCATGTGGTGGATGCAAGGTAAAAGGTCACTTAGGTGGAAAATATTTGCTAAAGAGCAATTTTCATCTCTAAGAATTTCAAACGAACTCGTTCATTAACATCAGTTGTTCTTTGTCAGTTAGGAAAAATCGACAATCTTACTGAAAGGTATAGTAAATTACTATCTGTAAAGGTAGAATTGGATCAGAAGGCCCATCAGAAAGGTGTGTTTAGTTAAGTGGGAGAAAATTGAGTGTTTAATTTTGTGTCTACTATAGAAGGAAAATCGTTCACCACATTTCCTGTCTGAAATATTAAATAGCCCATTAATAAAATGTCCTCCAACGAAGGCATTTCTGCCTATTTTCCAAGTTGGTGGAGAAAATTTATGATTACAACATTTACTGTCGTTGGTATGACAAAATACGCGTTAATTGCGTTCATCTGCACCCTCGAAGTTTTGGTGATCGAGTGACTTGTGAACAGGACGAAAAGCACCCCAACTTCATTTTGCAGGTCGAAAAAAATTGACTATATTGGGAAGGAAGTGTGATGATTAGTGTAATTAGGAAAATGAAACTGAAATGGAAAAAAAATCGCTAAGGGTGAGGTTAGTATGAAAGAATAGACCCGCTAATTTAGCATCTTTCACACCTTTTTCATTACTCAATCTTTGTACATTGCTGCATGGTGGGGAAAACACGTGCAGAGTGGTGAAAACTTATCACAAATTACGCACAGCAATTTATTTCACTTGGAGTGTAATTTGTTCTCCATCATTAGATAGTTCCGTATAAAATTATATTTGGTATTTATTAAAAGTCATACATATAGGGGTAAGTGGGGCACCTTTGAATGTGGGGTAGCTTTGAAATTCGCATTTTTCACATTGAGCCCTATCATAATATAATTTAGCTGCGCAGATTGAGAAGATAAATTACATTAACCCTTTAAGGACGATTGGAACACCGGTGTCCCATAAAGAAAATAATTTTTCCTGACTACCCAAAGTTATTTTTTTCTTATGTCTGTGCATAATTGTAAAGTAGAAGGTTGAAGGAATCTAGAATGTTTTTTGCAAGTCTCCTAGCTATTTGCTATGTAGTAAATATTTAAGCTCAAAAAATGGCGAATTTTTAAATTCTCAAATTCATAATTGATTTTATTTATTTTTTATACTTCCAATTTTTTTAAGGAAGAGCCTAATAAAATCTACAATACTCATACGTAATATTTTTTATTAAAGCGAAAAATATTATTCATTGGTATTGTCAGAAAAATTACTTAAATTTTTAGGCTATTTTCGTTCCTGTCGTTCATAGAAGTAAAAACATACCGAATCAGACTCTGTTGGACTTTCCAAGGTTAGATGTAAGACTTATCATTGATTATGTTTTTCAGTTTAATTTTTATTGTTGATTTTCAGTCCGTTAAAAGTGTCTCGTCGTTAAAAGGTTAAGGTATGGCTCAGTTCCATTTAAACATATAGGAAAAAAAATCCCAATTTCAAAGCTGCCCCACGTTCAGAGGTGCCATACTTCCTCCTACATGGTTTTTGTACTATGGGGAAGTGGGGCACCTTTGAAATTGGGATTTTTCACCTATTTTTAAATAAAATTAAACCTTATCGTGATATAATTTAGCTGCACAAACAGATTGAGAAGCTAAATTACATTAAGATATGGCTCACTTCCACTTAAGGTGAAAAAATCTAATTTCAAAGGTGCCCCACTTCCCCCTACAATTATGTAAAGGTCAGTCAAATTTCTGTTCGATCAAATGAGGAACATTTTATAAGAAATATATTTCCATATTAAATTAATCTTTTAATGATTTACAGGGGGTTCTGGGATGATGTAAATATCTTGGTAGAATCCACAAAATTGATGCATAGATATAGGAAATTGGATCTTCACTTAAAGATTTTATGTATAACATACACAAGAGTTCAAAGTCAATTTTATTGTGTCCCAGTAAATAGTGAGAGTTGACATTTACACTATGCAATAAATTGTAGACCACCAATATATTCGACTGACGAATAGAGAGCACTTACACTTAACTCTTTCGCGTCACACTTTTATTCAGCAGATGAATTCATGTAAAATTGAGTTTTTCCTAATGCTTTATGATCAAATATAATAGTTCTGAGAGGAAAAAAATTTTCCATTGCATGAAAACTCGGAAAAACCCCGGGTCATATATGACCCTATTGTCCTCAAGGGAAGTGTACATACCATTTTCAAAATCTATATCACGGGCTTTTTAAGAGTTTTTTTTGCTTGAAGTTACTAATTTGGCCAAAACCATGGTAAACTGGATTGTCTTGATGAACACTGTACTCCTGGTGTTCAACGAATCTTCCTGGTAATCCCTTGAACAGTCACTGTCACAATATTTTGAGTGGTATTTGGCAAAAATAAAGTTATCCACATATTTATTCACACACAATACAATTGCACAATATGAGACGCGTGTAGAATAATCAAAAATATTGCAAAATATGTTATAATTCATCAGATATAAGATGAAATGTCCAGGAGCAAGATGTCCCACCTGCATTTCACAAAGAAAAACAATGTCCCAACTACATTTCGCTATAGGTTTGGGACGAAAACACTGTTACCCTTGGGGACAATAGGGACATATATGACCTGGAAAATTCTACACGCTTTTCTGGAAAATTAAGAGTAGTTTATTATATCAAAATATGCAATCTGCAATCTTTGGATATTCTATTTTGTGTTTCTAAAGAACTTTTCGCTGAAAAAAAAATTAATATAAAAAATGTTGAAAAAGAAAAGTCATTTCACAAAGTTCGAAATTAGTGATTTTTTATCTCAAATATTTTCTTTTCCTGAATATCTGGAGTCTTGAGAAAATTAGCCAAGAATCTTACATCCTTCTATTATGATGTCGTGCACAAACAGATAGATTTCAATTAATGTAAATAGTCAAAAAAAATTGTTTTTTTCGCCGGGTCATATATATGACCCTAATGACGCGAAAGAGTTAAAGGGCACATCATCTTTCTTCTATGAATAATGGCACTTGCCCGAGTAACATTTCTCTTGCGGATTACTTTGCAACGGAGAAAGGATGGTCGGCCATGGTGCGTTAATATTTTTAGAAATGGAATACAGCTTCTATGCCTTCTATACGGCGAATGGATCGTCGGGCATGGAGAACTGCTTCAGCATTTGAGGAGGACAGCTCTTATACGGCGAATGGATCGTCGGATATGGAGAACTGCTTCAGCACTTGAAAAGAACAGTTTCTATACGGCGAATGGATCGTCGGGCATGTAGAATTGCTCTAGCACTACATTAATGTCTTCATGAATGGAAGACAGCTTATGCACGACGATAATGGATAGTCTTGCAAGGAGTTCAGCTCCAAAATTTCCTTCTCTGATGAGATTTTTCAAGATCTTGATGATGAGGAGATTGATTGTCCGGAAAATGGCGATGATGTCTATTATCTCGAAGATATTGAAAATCCAGATAATCAATTTGAAGACGAAAGTCTAAAATATTTCAAAGATGACCAAATGCTAAACGATTTTTTTTAAGAAGAAGAGGGGGCCAATTTTTGTCACTTGCACTCGCACCCGTCAGCTCCTTAGTTGCCGAGAGGTAGGTATCCACTCGCACACCTCGCAGATTCAATTCATTTTGTAACGACTCCTTTTGAAAAGTAATCGTTGTATGTAGGAGAATGTTGGCATGGTTCGCACAGAGTGAACCTTCAAACAACTCAAATTTTCTCTTTGTTTGCAAAGAGCTAGTTCGTCATGTCTTAGCCATAAAATAGATAATTATTAAGCTCATGAATCGACGTGATAAATGGTAAGTCAGCTCTTTGCAAACAAAGAGAAAATTCACATCGTATGAAAGTTCACTCTGGGCGAACCATGCCTACATCCCCCTATTCAAGAATCTGCGGGGGTGTGAGTCGTCTTCTCTTGGCCACTAAAAAGCTGACGGGTGCGAGTGAGAGTTTCAAAAATTTGCTCTTATGTCTACGAACCTGTTACACTTCACGTTCTGCATCAAGGCGTACTGATGCTCTTAAATAAAAGGAAGCAGCATGTCATGGCCTACCAAAACGTTGAACACAAAAAAGCCTTTCTGGAATGCAAAGATCTGGAAAGAGATGTTTTTGCAAATTCTTCATATAGGGGAGAGTAGGGCTATTTTGAGCTGCGGGGCTACATTGATATACGATTTTTTTTGCATATTTCTGAAGGAAGTTGGGCCTTATAATTATTTTTATATTGTTCCATAATTGTTTTCTAGAGCTAACTTACATACAGTTAAACCCAATTTTCTTTTTTCTTTTTTAGAAATATGCGAAAGAATCGTATATTAAATGTAGCCCCACAGTTTAAAGTAGCCTCACCTGCCGCTACTGGGATATTTTGATGTCGCACAAAAAATATTCTGGAAACATTTACTCGTTTTACCATTGGGAAATGTGTCGATTTTCTTAGTGCGCATATTGAGGAAGAGTTAAAGGCCAAAATCCATAGACTGGAGGTTATCTCCATTGCTCTCAATGAAACGACAAACGTAAATCACAAAAGTCAATTTCTGATTTTTATCCGTGGAGTTTATGGTAACATGACCAGACCACCTTCGAGGAAATATTCGAGCTGAAGCAATTGAAAATCATAGGAAAAGGCCGATATATCCTGAAAGAAACCATGGAAATTTTAGTAAAGTTTGAAGTAAATAAATAAAAGTAACTGATAATAAAAAGCCCGTAGAAGCGTTCGTTATCTCCTTTCATGGCCAGAGCTCTATCGCTACAGACGGAGCCTCGGCTATGGAGGGACATAGGGAAGGCTTCTACGGTCTTTTATATCGGTAGCAGAAGCAGGCTCATGCCAAACACATTTATGTTGCACCACGAAAAGTTTTGTGCCAAAATATTTGGGTCTGGTCTGGAACACAACAAAACTTAAGACGTTGATATTAAAATTATCAACAAAATACGTGGCAGAAACCGATTACTGATCCACCGATTGTTCAAACAATATCTTCTCAGCCGTGATGTCCCATATAAAGACCTCCAAAAAGCCTATGAGGTAAGGTGGTTAACCAAATGGACCAAAAAATGTAACGCTTAAGAGAGATTGTTCTCATTGAGGCACGAAGTTATGGATTTTATTGAGACAAGCAAGGTATGTAATAATTTACCTTTCAGTATTGTTACATCTCAAATTTGTAAAAAAATACAACTTTGTAAAAAATATTTTTCAATATTGCATCTTTGTTCTTTAAGGACGAATGGGACACCGGTGTCCCAAAAATAAAAACTTATTTTTCGGATTATTTAGAGGACAAAATAATTTTCTACAGTAAAATAAATTTCTTTTGTGTTTGGAACACCGGTGTCCCACTTCTCCTTAAAGGGTTAAAGAGAAAGCTGAAGTCATCGACAGCACCGCATTGGATTGAGATTGAATTCTCTTAAAATCTAATTTTTGAACAATTCAATCTTAATCCAATGCAGCGGTGTAAATGGCCTCAGATAGGCTTCTTATGTGATATTATGGGATGCTTGAATAAATTTAATTTAAGTATGCAGGTAAACCTTAAATTAATTACTTAATTGAAATTTATTATTTAGATTTTCACCCTCTTCCGCTACTTTTAAGGGTAACGAAAAAATGAACATTTTTCAGTACTTTACTGTTTTCAAATGCTTCTACGCAATCGACCATAATCGACTTTTTTTTATACATTAGTTCCTGTCACGATTGTTTGGTGGTTTTAGAACACGATAATTTAAATTGGTATATTGTGTTTATCGATGTTCAAGTTTTTTTTTTAAATTATTGATCTACTCAAGCTTGGCTACAAAATAAACATAAAATGATCGATGGACCCCTCAAAAGAAGAATTTCAAAATAAACTATGCAAACCAAGTATTCACATATTTTTCAGAATATCTTAAAATCTGAATATTAGGTTGTTCATATTATTCAGTATCGGGAATGGATGGTTCAAAAATTAACCCTGTGAATATCAGGACCATGTCACATATAAGATTAATACTTTTTGAACTGCGAGAATGCCAACAAAGGATAGCAAGTGTTTTATCTTGCCTCTCTCTTGTGCTTCGCTCGAAAACTGACCGAATCTCAGTTGGCACGCATGGAAAATTGCTCGAATTGCCTGTAATACGATTCAGAAAGCAATTAATACGAACAGTACTATCTTACTCATCGTATTATTCCACTAGAGCAGAGGTGTGCAAGAAACCGTTAAAACCGAATTAACGTCAAAATAAGTTTGTTATAGTAGCGTTTTGACTATTGACGTACATGTTTCATTTGACGTTAATTCGGTTTCAACGGTTTCTCGCACACCTCTGCACTAGAGTGTACTCTTTCTAACACACGGGATTTTCCATTTGAAATTTTGCATAGTATGTACCTTTCTTTCCGGCTTTTCTTAATTTTAATATTAATCTTATATGTGATACCACGGTCAGAATGATCGGAGAATCTCGGCCAAATCGTATCTTTATAATAGATGTGATTAAGAAAGAATCACACCTAGTGTTTAAATTAAAACTACCGTATATTTACTACTGCCCCAGTTTCCCCTACATTAAGACAAAACATTATTTAGAGTGATTTCTCAAATTGGCCCTCAATATTAGGCAAAAGTATCTAATTGTATATAACTATATAATTGCGTTATGCTGCTAATCTCGATGTGGTTAATCCCGGACCGCGATCCCTGTATATTAAAGAGCTTAATTCGAATCACTGTCAAAAAAAACATGATATTTTTCCAATGTCACATGCGAAATCAACTGTAATTTTAATATTTTTGAGGAAGATGAGATGTCACTTGGGATGAAATTGGTTAATATCAGGGATACAAATTAATTTATTACAATTAAAAAGCCGTACTGCGGAAAACGTTTTCTGATTGAACATGGGGAGGAACATACTCAAATTTCATGAAAATTGCCAATTATTTTTGATGTGATATTGAAGTAAAATCGCTGGGTGGTACTGTTTGTAGGCAAATATTGCAGATGATAGGTTTGGGCAAAATAATCCGTGTATATTGTGTTTTAATTGCAAATACCTAATGGAATTGTGTTCAGCTTTTCCCAATGAATATAATTCATCAATTATCCATTTCTGCTCAGCTTTCACTTTCTATCATTTTTATCCCCAGATTTTATTTCACAAACCAAAAAACTTCGCACAATAGCTTGTATTCTATAGAATGTACTATTTGACATTACAATGAATTTGAGATTTAATTCTGATGACCATGTCACATATAAGATTAATATTAAGATTAATACTTTCCGAACTGCGAGAATGCCAACAAAGGATAGCAAGTGTTTTATCTTGCCTCTCTCTTGTGTTTCACTCGAATACTGACCGAATCACAGTTGGCACGCATGGAAAATTGCTCGAATTGTCTGTAATACGATTCAGAAAGCAATTACAGTAGACTCTCTCAAATTCGGGCATGGGACCGAAATGTCAGACGAATTAGACAGAAATTCGGGCGACAAACTTTTTGAAATGCAACGATTTTTTATTCATGTGCATATAGATATTGAGTTTACACACTCATATATAACGTAAATTGCATGAAAATCCCTCAATAATGCAAAATCACATCAAAACTAAGACAAACCGTGCCAAATTTGAGCATATTTGATTCATTTGATAATCATAATCAAACTTGAAAAATGACAACAAACTTTTTTCAAATGCAACCGCTGCCCGAATTAAAAAGTAGCCCGATCTTAAAAGAGCCGAATTTGCGAGAGTCTACTGTAATACGAACAGTAACATCTTACTCATCGTATTAAACTAGAGTGTACTCTTTCTAACACACGTGATATTCCATTTGAAATTTGGCATACTATATGCCTCTCTCTTCGGCTGTTCTTAATATTAATATTAATCTTATATGTGATACCACGGTGACTCATATTATTTAGGTATTTTCATACTTGTACTTTGAAATACATTAAATAAAGCAAAAATTCTTGTGTGTTGTCTATATTGAGGTTTTTTAGATTTTTGTGACAAAAATAAATCGGTTCATTACCGTTTCATAACCTATTGGAATCAGTTCAGGCTTTTAAAAAATTCCAAGACCTTTCCAACGAGTCCAAATGTGATACCATTCGGTTCATAAACGTATTCCAATTGGAATTGATCCAATTGGCATTTTTTATTATACGAGTTTGAGCATTTTAAATTTACTCCGTTCAAATTGTTTTCAGGGAATTTCGTTCACCTATAGGGTAAGTGTACCAAATTTCAACTAGCTTGTAATTTCGGCCACCTTTTTTATTCCTTGAATTTCCATAAATTTTTAGTTTTCGCATACTCATCTAGAGATTATACAATGCCCTACAATAATAAGAAATGTAGCTTCGATAAACGAGAAGATGCGAAAAAGACATTAGAAAAATTCCCGAAGGACAAGGAACTATGAGAATGAAGGTGGCCGAAATAGGCCACCAAAGCTCTATCTACATTTTTATTCATTTTAAGATGTATTAAGAGTGATTTTAGAGAAAATGAAAACGATAAGCTGTCTACAAGGTTCCAAGAAACACTCTTTAAGAAGAAGGAATAAAAAATACTATTTATATTAAAAATATTACAAATAAAACTTGAGACTTTGGCGCTTGTATGCAACTATGCCGAAATTTGGCACACACCCTACTTAACACCAGCAAAAATCACTTGTTTACTTCACATCGGCATCAGTTACTAAATACGAAACATGCTGCTTATGTTGCACAATACCTGAATTTTGATTAGTTCAGCTTGGGCGATTGTGACATAGTTAAATCAACTTTTGCATGCGGAAGCCACAGAACATTTTCGTTAGAATGGTTGAAAGCCCTTTATAATACACAAATTTACATTCTTGGGGATATTCAATGACAATAGATAGCTGCGTTTATTGTATATCTGGTGGAGGTTTTGGGCAAGATAACATCCAAGATACATTCAAATAAATAACTCTTTAAGTCTTTATTAAGCATTATAACTCAAAACTCTTTGGTTTCTATTATCATTCCACTTCACGTTGAATGTCAAAAGAAAAAGTGTATTTTAAAAATGAACTTCTGTTTTTTATTTTGCAAAATATTTGACTTGACATACTTAAATTCGATTTTGCAGTGAAAAGAATGAAATATTAGCTCAGAATTATTTTCATAAATGGTGTGTGATTGTACTTAGACAAGTTTTCTACATTATTTAAAAGAATAAGTTAAAATCGAAAAATTATGAGGAAGACACGTTACAATGCCAAAAGATATGGAAACTAGCTTGTTTCGGTTTTGGATAAAAAATAAACCTATCTATACGTTCAATGGACTCACATTTTTCCTAAAAAAAAATAAAGTTCCACTATTCCAAGTCCATTTAAGAGAGCATTATTTTCATACAGCTAGGGATATTAGTCCGTATAGGGTAGAGTCAGTACTTTTTCGCCAGTAAGCACTTTCTCGCCACCTACAAATAAAATCACTTTTTCAGGGAATTATGAGCTCATGGAACTACGAAATGACTATTACTTCGTAACCTCTAGTCCAACGGATCAGAAAACCATATCAGATGCTCCACCGACTAGATTATTTGCAAGTTAATTGAAGAGATTGTCGACAAGGTGAACAGTCACCAAAAAAATATGGAGTTCTTAATAAACTTGTCAACGCTCAGACAAATTGTCTTGCAATATTTTATGTTTTTGCAGTACAGTATTTGATATTTTTTCACTGAAAGTCACTTTGTTATTAACCAAGCTTCGCTCTAATATCATTATTTAATAATGTTTTCCAAAAAAAATAAAGAAATACGGATGTGGTGAAATAGGGCTTACTTTTTTCGGTTGTGTAAGTACTTTTCGCCACTCATTTTTCCAAGCATTTTACAAGTGGCGCACCTCGCGGAATTTAGTTGAAACAGACGTAATTGTCAATTGATTTTTGTCGCAAACAAAAAATGTGCAAAAAATCATTCGAAATACTCTAATAATTGTCTAATATAGGTGTTAAATAAGAAAAGTACTGTGCAATGTACTTTTGCGGGTTTTCGAAAGCTGCTGTTTCTTAAAAATCAATTAAAAACGAGTGGCGAAAAAGTGCTTACACAGTGGCGAAAAAGTGTTTACAAAGTGGCGAAAAGTACTGAAACATGCATTGTTGCAGGAAATGTATTTTTTCAACTAGATGCCCAAAAATTCCCGGAAAGTCTCCTGGTTCATTAGAGAGACAATGCTTCAAAGCACTTGTACAGAAAATTTCTTTTTATTTCGACAAAAATTGTAAGAATTACAAGGGTACAAAAACTTAAGGTGGCGAAAAGAGCTTACTCTACCCTATTGCAC
The DNA here is from genome assembly GCF_024763615.1 of Phlebotomus papatasi. Classification (NCBI taxonomy): domain Eukaryota; kingdom Metazoa; phylum Arthropoda; class Insecta; order Diptera; family Psychodidae; genus Phlebotomus; species Phlebotomus papatasi. The sequence continues at coordinate 48,748,804 of NC_077223.1, forward strand.
TCAATATGCAAACTATTTTTCGAGGTATACATTCTTGATTTTTTAAGATAAAATTTTTTAAGTTGAATTTTAAATTTTTGTCCAACCCATATAAAAGTTTAAGTTTTAAAATATATTTTACTCCCTTTAATACAATATTTCTGCTGCCATAATTCCATTACACTGGATCAATCTATGTCCGAACTCTCATCCTATCAAACCGTGTATGAACAGTGGGCGGGCGTGCTACGGAAATTTCAGAGGACCGAGTTGGTGGATGGTTGGAAACACTTGGCGGTGTAACGTGTACTTTTGGCAGGAGAGGGGACACTGACAAAATAATTTCCATTGTTAACAGAGTGAAATTTAATTACACAAGTTTCAACAACACTCCATAGCAGAGGATGCCTTTCGCTTGCATATAAGTTGTCATTCTCAAAGGATAAGGGGAATGCTTTGCGCCAAAAATAATGACAAGTGTCCCATCAACATTTTCAGACATTTTTGCTCTAACACGGAAATTGTACGAACTTCCTGGCCTATTTGAATAATCTTTTCTATAGAGATTTGGAAATATTATACTTGTAAATTACATTCAATTCTCTCAACACCGTACACGATGCTTCTAAATGTCTGCAGGAATTTTCTAATAATCAAAGCTAGTGATAACCCTAATCATCTTACTACTACCTGAAAATGTATGGCGTGGAACGCAATGTAGATTATTGGGTGAAATTCTTAATAATTTTAAATTTTATCAATCACGATCATTATAAAATTTCATTTAATCCAATTAGGCCCAAACTTAGCCAAAATGTGTTTAACGACTTAAGTGGTTACGTGGGTTACGAAAACAAAAAAAAAACAATATATTTTCTTTTTTTTTCAACATAATGAAAAATGTTTTTAAATCACGATCTTAAGAATTATTATTATTATTTTTTATTTTTAATTCAGCTATTACAATCTGATTTTTGAAGACCTTTTTGAAAAAAAGAAACTACTTTCCGGTGGATAAAAGTTGTCAGAGTAAATTCATCTGAAGTCAAAAAACCATATATTTTTTGTTAACAGAAAATTTGAACTAGTTCTTGAATGAAGGATTTTTTCCATCATTACAAGTTATTTTACAAGACGACACTACTGGTAAAAATAAGTCCATCCTTTTCAAAGGGATTGATCATATTAGATCCTTCAAAACATTTATCAGTAGGGGAGACCGGGGAGGTTTGGGACACTTCTTCATGTTTTGAGTTTGAGACAGTATTCCAAAAAATCACGATAGTGTATTACAATTTTATGCGGTCTATGTCTATAGGATACTTATGGGTATTGACTTTGTAAAAAGTACTCGATAGAACTTGGAAAACAACTGAGTTTTCTTGGAGAAGATATAACATTTAACTTGACACTTTGTCCCAAACCTCCCCGATGTGGGGCAGTATGGGACGCAAGAGGGGATGTTTGGGACGCGTTTTTTCTCGCATAATTTGTATTATTGGAGCACGTTAATTAATTTTAAGTACTAAATTAAAAATATTTCTGATAGAAATAAAAATGCTTCATCTTTCTTTTCATACTTAGAAATTAATATTAATTTAATTTGTTCAGTAGAGTCATTTATTGTCAATCAATTATTTAAAGTATTTTCTTCTTATTTTCCATCTACCTTTCTTTGCTTTTCCTATTCTAAGTTTTGCAATCATGATAATCAAATTCATCAGGCGAGTAGATTTTCTTGCAATTTTAAGTTTTGAACTCATTGACGGATTCCTGTTTGATTTTACGACAACTGCATGTTACCCGTTTTTTCTTTATTTCTCTGAAAAAGCTCTCGTCTTGCATTTTCTGGAGAATTTGTGAGAATTGTAGAGGATATTGCTTGAGAAATTTTCGAGAAAATAGTTTTTAACGCGATTGAGCAAAGGTCGAATATCCTTTGGGGAATAAATTATTGATTCCCAAGACATTGATTTTTTAATTGTCTCTGTAGACAACTGTTCAACTGGTAAAGTTTGCACAAGATGAAGATTTTCAGTAGAAACTGGGCATTACTCTCGATTTTGACAATAAAAAATTGCACGCCATCTACAATCTTGCCGAAAATCAACGTCCCATTCATCCCATTTCAGGTGTTCCAAACATCCCCGCGTGTAGCTTTGGAATTTAAAACCTTTAAGTAAAAAACAAGAGTGTATAATCTCTAACACTTTTATAAAAATATGTTCCCAGATTATACTGCTAGGTAATGAGATAAAAAAGTTTTGATTATACATATATCACTCAGAAAACAGCTCTGTGGAAACAGCTCTTAAATTAGCTCTTGAAACAAGAACTGGGCATTTGTGTGTTCATTGAAAGACTATTTTACTAGCAGAAAAGCATTTATTTCTGCACGATACTTGGTTCAAGAACGTACAGTCTTTGAATAAGCACCCGTTTAAAAAGAATGTTTTCAAGGCACGAATTTTTGCTAACGAATCTTAATTCAAATATCGGACGGTATTGGCGTAAGTATCGACAGCAACTTGTCAAATGAATTGCGCACGCGCTCGCAGTGTCAGCGTCATTTGTGTCAAAAGTGATTGTGAAATTGTATCCAGTGAAAAGTTTTCATGGAAAATTTTCAGTTTGTTGAAGAAGAGGATTTCTTGGTCCACTTGTTAGATGTATGGGATGTGCCTTTCAATTTTCAACAAAAATTTAAGGGTAAGTGAACTTAAAATTGGTGTGTTCCTTTTGTCTCCGCGCATGAAAGTTTTTCCGGGAATTTTGATGGAAGTTCGCTCTTGCGCGAGTGGTTTTTTGTTGAGCTTCCTCCTTCTTTCTGCCTTCTTCCTGCAACACTTCTTCCTTTTAGGATATTTACTTCTTCCTTCACACTTCCATCCAGGAAAATATAGTCTCATGGAGTGCAATTTCCACTCAAAAAACCGAAAAAACCTCTGCATTTGCCAATTAGGTGTGATTTACATAACCTCAACTTTTGTAATCGGCGATTTGGTTGATTTGATCCAGGCTTAACACTGGATTTTTCTGTAAAACTAACTTCACTGGACGTGAAAGTCTAAAATTGGAATTGGATACGAAATTTTCATGAAGTAATACAATTTTTTGTAATATTTATGTTTGTTTTATAGACCTCGGTATCACAACAAAAGACTTGGAAGAGCATCTCGGAAGGGACGACCTTCCGTACATTTTTAAGGATGACTGGCGCGAGAAAATAAAGTTCCAAAGGAACCTAGATGACTTTAGAAAGGAAGGACAGAAGCTGCAGAATAGTACAGATTGCACTTGTTGCAAAAAACAAAACTTTCTGAAAACAACAGGCAATATCGATGAGGTAAGAAAATTAATTTACTTATCTTAATTTTTCAAACATTCATTGACCCTCGGACTCTTAAGAGTCACTCCAGGGTAATATCCCAAAAACCGCATTTTCTGCGACAATAAAGGCTTTATCTATTTAAAAGTGCTATAGTGTCCTAAGTAATAGTCTTACAAACATATTCCGAAAGTTTGAACTCATTTTGACTCTTCGTTTAGTTGTTATCCCCAGTTTTGTGTCACAGATAAGAGAAAAAGTAGGAAATATTTTTTGTGCAAGAAATCTAATTTCTAAATTCAAGAGAAATACAGTAGACTCTCTCAAATTCGGGCATATAGGACCGAAATGTCAGCCGAATTAGACAGAAATTCGGGCGACATGTGCATAAAGATATTGAGTTTACACACTGATATATATCGTAAATTGCATGAAAATCCCTCAATAATGCAAAATCACATCAAAACTAAGACAAACCATGCTAAATTTGAGCATATTTGATTCATTTGATAATCATAATCAAACTTGAAAAATGACAACAAAATTTTTCAAATGTAACCGCTGCCTGAATTAAAAAGTAGCCCGATCTTAAAAGAGCCGAATTTGCGAGAGTCTACTGTACCTATTTAAAGTAATCTGACTAAAATAAATTTATTTTTTACTCAAAGACAAGTCGTTCTACTTTGTAGATCTTAATTTAAAAAAAAAAGTTAATTTGAGGAGTGAAAAAGGTTTCAAATTTTTTTTATATTTTCACACTTGGTGCCTAAACTAAAAGAGATAACGATGAATAGATGGTATTTTTGAGTTTATTGGACCATAGTTAGCCTAGAAAAAAAAGTATCTGACTATTTTTTTTTTGCTTAATTGGACGTTAGAGGGTTAAAAAGGAAAGAATATAATGAAACACGTATCCTAGATATGCAAAATTAACATCTTAATTTTCTAAACTATAAATACATATAAACATATAAAGGGTTAAATAAATATATATTGATTTAACCCTTTTTAGGACATTTGGGTCACCAATAACCCATAGGGAAAATTATTGTTAGGTATCTAGGATTTTTTTTGTAAATCTCCAGCTATTTCCTATAGTAAATATTTAAGCCCGAAATAGAGTAATTTTCCAATTCCCGCTTTGCCGACTGAATTTTAATATAATATTATATTATTTTTTTTTATATATACATTTTTTTTAAGCAAAAAATCATTTGGGACTGAAAACTATAATAACTATACAAAATACTTTTCATTAGAGTGAAATCTATCATTCATTGGCGTTTTCAGGAAAATTACTTAATTGTATGAAATACCTAAAATATTATCTAAATATATACAAATTTATTTTAAGTTCGAAATATTTACATTTACAATTTTTATTTACGAAATTATTTACAATTTTTTCTCTAAATTTTTTATAATATTCCTAATATTTATAATAGGTCTGCCGCGAGGTCGACGCCTTCTCACAATGGCTTGCATAGCTTTTTTGGGGAATCTTTTGTATTACACATTTAAAACAAATAAAAACTATGTAAAGAAATAGATACTTAATGATGAAATCTTGGAATTTGAGTAAAAATTAATAACCATTTTAAATCTATGTAAAACATAAATGATAATTACATTATATCACAGATCAATAACAGTAATTTCTAAGTAAAATACGATAAAAATGTATGGAGAAGTCATGAATTCCTATAAAGTTTTTAGAGAAGATAAAAATAAAAATAGAACATATTTAACAGATAAATTAAAAAAACAGATAAACAGGATGAATAACTTAATAAAATCTTAGTTTTTTTCTCAAAATAAATCAATCATTTATATGTGCTATTATAATAATAAAACAAAAATAAATAACCACAGATTTACTATGCCAATGTGACTGTTAAAAACACACCTATGAAAATATAGAGAAAATGAATTTTTTTAAACAAATCTTTGGCAAAGATTAATATAAAAGTAGAACATACAAAATAAATATATAAGATAAATGTTTACTAAAACTTTAGAGTTGTCAAAATAAAACAGAACAATTTAACAAATCAGAATTGGAAAAATAAACAAAAATATATTATACTACAAATCTATCAAACATTTAAAAAAAGAAGAATTCATATGAAAAAATAGTGAATTTCTTAGTGTTCTTTTGTCAAATTTTTATTTTTTAATTAAATCTATTAAAAATTTAGTAAATGGGTAAATCTTGTAACTAACCTTATAATTAAAAAAAAAATTGTGCTAAATAACCGTGAATATCACTTGAATATCTTCCATAGTTTTAAGGCAAAACATAACAGTACAAATATTATATAGTACAAAAATGAAATTAAAAAAATATAGCTTTATTAAATAATTTATAATCCACTAGTATTTCAGAAAAGAATATTTCATGGAAAAGTAGTGATATATTTAAACTGACAATATATGTAATCTGTGATGCTTAAAGAAATAATTTAATAAAAAATGATAAACGAGAAAAACGTTATTTTAAATTCTATTAAGAAAAGAAATGGTATTAAAGTCAAGTATCTACGTGTATTGTGGTGCTTAAATCATCCAGTGTCTTCAACCAAGTAATGCTGTGTATTAAAATTAAAATTGGACAAGTGAACGCCCATCAGTACTTGTCTCAAGTAACATCGGGTCTTGGTTGTTCTCTTTAAGAAAACAGTTCTTAATTCTAAGCATGACATGTTTAGGTTGATTCGGCTCTTAAAATATTCTTACAGACAAGAGCTGTATTTTTGCAAGTCCCATACAAAGTTAGAACTGCCTTTTTCTGAGTGATCGCTAATTTAAAATACAAGGAGCAAAACTGAGAAATCAAAAAATACAATTTTTATCAATTTTTATGAAAGTGATCATAGAATTTAAACAATAAAACTGAGGATATTCATTCTTTTCGTCAAGATACATCTTAATATTGCTTATGATTGAGTAGTGAGTAAATTCCATTTATTTCAAAAATTAATGAAAAAATCGCCTTGTCCCACACTACCCCTGTCCCAAACCTCCCCGGTCTCCCCTATCTCTTTGTTTAGAATTTTGTATGCACATTTATCACATTAAAATATGTTTTCTGATAATTTTATTATTCACAACAATATTTTTCTCATCTTAGCGAACATCAAAGATGACGTTTGTTTTTATCATTTATTCTGTAGTAACATAAACATTAAATAATCGACACTTTTCAAAAGTTTTTCGGTGATGCTTTATTTTTACCAGTTCAGATAGCGTAAAATATGCTGAAAGCGATAATTTTTTTTGAACAAGTCTCTCAAAAATACAAATTTTCTTCTTTTTTTAATTAACACTCCTTGTCTATCTGACCTGATCAATTTGATCAAATATTACAGTATTGTAGGTTTAGGCTTAAGAAGTTTCCAAAAAGTAGTGAGGGTTTTCTGTGGTTTCAAGTTTCAATAGAATCAGTAATATGGGGGAGGGGGGTGTCAAACTTCCAAGAAATCCAAAAGTCATATTTCCGGTTCTATTTGACAGAATTTGATGAGTGATGAAAGAATGAGGAAAAATGTGCTTTAGATGGACGGTATATTGTCGTCATTCAACCTCCTGAAGGATCTCTTATAACCAAGAGTGATGGGGAGAATGAAAGTGGAAATATGTATTCAAGATGTGCAAGAAATTGCATTAATATTATCTGCCATTGCCAGCATTGAATTTTCCTCACGTAGAATATCTATCAATTTTCACATGGTGACGAACAAAGGCACTCTCTTAGGAGGCACTATAGAAGTGGAAAGATAAGTGTCTCATGTAACAGTCATTTCATTGATAATTATTCATAAATTTTGATTGTAAGCGGGGGAGTCCCTCAAGGATATTCTATAACCATTTATCGTGGTTTTCGATTGAAAGTACTGAAGTATACTTTTCTGTTATTTCCTCACTACCGTGTGAATGTTATAATAGATTTTTTTTGGTCATGTTAATCAAGGCAAATGTATTAATGGGATACATTGACATTAAATAAATACATGCTTTTTCGAATAAAGAATTTATATATAATTTTTTCCAGGAATAGATGCAGAAATTAATATGCAGTAAGATTAAATTATATCTGAACATAGTCTAGCTGTCAGGAGCAATTCTGAAAAGACTTCGTCGTTCTTAGAATATATAGTTACCAAATTCTGGGAGACAGCATAATACTAGATTTTCATCCATGATACATGATTCATACTTCAGGTATTCCAAATTTTTTTTTCCTCTTCCCAAACTTTCTCCTTACTTGCATTTTACCAGATACATTATGAATTCCATAAAAGTGTCAATAGGTGGTCAATAGGGGTTGCCTGTCAAAGAGATATTCCTTCGACCCTACCTACAATACGATAAAATGTTCAAAACACATTTTGAAAATCGGTAATTTTTTTTCAATTCCCTTTACTGCCATTAGAATGTTTTCAAGATTACTAAAGTATTTTCTTCGTCCACCGTCCTATTTTAGTAAAACATCTAAGGAATTATTTCTCAAACGATATGTTATGGTGATGACACTTACAAGATGTCTCCATCGTTTTCAACGAAATGAGTAAAATGCCGACAATAAATCATTTTGCTAATAACTTGCTTGTTTTTTAACCTTAGCTTTCATCTGGACTGACGGCAAAACAGTAATAGATACCGGATTATCTTAGACGATTCTTCTCATAATTTTATAAGATCTTAATGAAATTTAGAAATCTTTGTATTTTTTTCATTTGATTATCCTTAACTTTAAAACGGAAATTTCGAAAATTATCTATGCAGTCTTACTTTCAAACTTTTTTTGCATTCCGGGGTAGGGTAAGTGCTCATAATTTTGGACAGTTTCTAAATTTGGACACTTTGAGGGTAAAATTGGACACTAAAAATAAATTGATTAAAATGATGGATTTTTATTCCAATATTTGATGAAAATGAATTCTATCTAAATATTTGTTCTTTTTGGAAGATTTAGACACTAAATACGTTAAATTTTGAATATGATTTGAGTTGAAATTGCTTTGTTGAAAATTCAGTGTGAGCAATTGTTTACGAGAAATATGACAGAACTTCGTGGCTTACTTCAGTCTTATTTAGTTTTGGTGAAGTACTAACAAAGTTTGTTCGCTGTTTTTGAGTGATATTATTGAATATTCATTGAATATTGTGTTGATTCACGTTACTGATGATTTGTACATTTGACCTGAAGTGAGATTTGCCTTGTGAATTATATTTTTCGTGTGAAAAATGGGAAATTTTTTAAGACATTCACCAGTGAGGTGATGATTCTTATTTTGGACAGGTGTTTTTCTCACGAAATTTCGTGAAGTTTTAGCTTTTGTGATGACTAGGTTGGACAAATGCCTGGAGAAACAAAGGAGCATCATCTCTACGAAAGAGATGTAGCGAGAAATGCCTTGAAAGGCTCCCGGAAAGGTCAGGGAATGAGCGAATCTGCACGTACTTGGAGTATCGAAGTCAACTCACTTTAATGTATAATATGGAAAGTTTCCGGGCTTCTGTGACATTCTACGTTTCCCTTACATGAACAGGAAGAGGACTTGGTAAGATTGGTTCATCAAATGAAGAACAATGGGCATCCTATTGAGGCGGATTATCTGTCCAAATTTACAGACAAGTTGTAAAAATTAATAACCAAGTTGTCCAAAATAAGAGTCAAATTCACCTCTACATATCAATTCATTTTTAAACGTATTAAAACTAATTTTAGTAAAAATGAGATGATAAATAGCTTGCCAAGTTTCTAAACAATCCTTCTGAAAAGAGAGTAACAAAAAAAGTCAATTAGTATTGAAAATATCGCACTTCAAACTTGGGATATCGATGCTTATATGCAGACTGTCCAAAATTATAAGCACTTCCCCTATAATTTTAAAAAAAAAGTTTAAATGTCATATTAGACACAAAAAGAGTTTTTTTCTTCTTACCGCCTAGACTCAAATTCAGTTACAACCATTCGAAAAAATATTATCTAGAAAAAGAATATAAAAATCGATACATATGACCGATCTATTACATCCTTGTTCTTCCTTTTCTTTCCACTGTCCATTTTCATTCCAATAAGAGAGTGGAAAATAAAAAAAAAACTCAGTTAAAAAATGTTCAAAGTAGCGTTTCATTTTATCATTGATTCAGCATTGGCATCTGCTTGAGGATTCCACAAAAGCTGATACTTTGAACTGAATAAAAGAGTGAAAAGGGAATAAGATGATGGTCTTTTTGATCCTCTGATTGCGAAAAATCATCGACAGCTTGACTGGATGTGCAAATATTAAATTTCTTCGGGTAATACAGTAAAGAGGTACATTCTTAAACATGTCGTCGGCAAATTGTGTTGTTGACACATTTTCATCTCTAAAAACGGGCGTTAAGAAAAAGCGGAATGCTCGAATTTGTGATACTTGCTGCTTGTGAATGTTATACTGTTTAAATGGCAGTGATAACGTTCTATTTCTAATATCGAGGTTGGTGGTCACTTTACTTTCTATAGTAATGAGCTATTAACTTTCATTTAGAAAAATATACGTCCCACGGGTCACACACTTAGTTCTAAAATTTGTATTTAATTCTACACAGAAAAAAAACAAGGATAATCGTTGGTTTGCTTTATACCACGATTATTCTTGTAAAGTTACTCAATTATGTGTTTCAGCAAAGCGCGTTGTGTACATTTTCATACATATTTCGTGTAAAATTAAACAGTTTTGAAATAAAATGCGTACAAATTACACAGGAGTCAGACAAAATGTGTACAAATTACACAAATGTGTATCAGTACACACGATTACATGTTTATGCAAAATTTACAATGAAAATCATGGTGAAGTAGCTAATTTTTTTACTGTGTATTTTTTGTCAGTTTGAGATATCTTAAATATTAAATAGAAATGTTTATATATTTTTCAATAGAATAACCGACGAAGAATATGTACAATGGAATAGGGAGATGACCTCCTCACGGGTACGTTAGTGATGCTGATCCTTTCAGAGACCAAACAAAAATATTTTTTCGTCAAAGCTTTCGGCACGACAATACGCCATCTTTAGTGGTCAAAATCGTGATTATTTGGGTTTAAAATTCTGTTATACTACTGTACTGTTACACTTAGTTGGTCGCACCAACTCAGTCTGTGGTCCCGAAGAAAATCATATAATTTTCCAGCTCCTCAGCGGGAGTAGATGATTGTAAAAGAGATTGTAAATTTTAGAGGAAAAAAATTACGGTTTTGACTAAAATAAACAAGTCGGTACACTGAGAAAAAAGTGGGTGCGATTAACTTTTTTTCCTCATAACTTTAACATTTTTTAGGTGTAAAAATATATCAACATTTTTTAATGTTAATTTTACACCTTTTTAAGGGTAAAATTAACCTGAAAAAGGGTTAATTTAACCCCTAATACACCTAAAAAGGGTAATATTTATACCGATTTCGGATCAATAATGCAGGGGTAAAATTAACATTTCCGGAATGTTATTTTAGCTTTTTCGGATTTCTCTCAGTGAACCACCTAAAAATTAAATAATATATTTATTTTTGCAATTTTAGTAGCAACTTGAAAAATAATACAATTTTTGGTTTAAAAAATTACTTTACTTGTTATTGGAAAAGAATATAATTGTTTGTTAATATTAATAATAGTAGGGAAAAGTGTCCATGCTTTGGACGGCTCCAAGCTTCATAATGACTAAATTTTTCCTATGTTTCTGAATTCAGGAATTCTGAATTTAGTTTCAGGACACTCTCACCTAGTTTTTAAAGTATGAGTGCGATGAATCACATTTATTGAAAAACCTAGGAAAATTTTAGTCATTATGAAGCTTGGGACTATTCAAAGCATGGGCACCTTCCTCTATGTACTTCTTTAGAGAATCTATCTAAATAGCTATCCTGAAAAGTTCAAATCTGTCGGATAAAAAATACTTCACTCCAGCTGCTAGCCGTGTTTAAAAACATAGTTTTGAGAAAAACGTGCTTAAAGTTTGTTAATATATTTCTCACAATATGTTTACAGTCAGAAGTACAGGATGAAGAGAATAAAAAGTCAAAAAACTTTATGTTGATGTAACCCCTTAAGATATATTCAAAATTAAAATTCCAAAGGGTTAAAAAATACTATTAATTATGTTCATTCTTAGACATTTTCAGAATTACATTATTTCATCAATGGCTACTGTATATAGCTGTATCTTATACGTCAAGCAATAAAATGTTGTATAAGATGGAGGATGCTAAAGAGCGTATGTAAATATGAAATTTATTCAAATACGTTTTATATTTTGAATGACTTTCCTGTTATCATTTTCCATGCAAGAAAAATATAAGTACATATATGACGAAAAACGAAAATTGTGATGTAAAGTTGAAGCCCAATGCATAAAACTGTGCCATATATGGCATATATGAGTTTCCTTTTCCACTTTTTTTCTTGCTTCCCTAACACTCTACATCTTTATTGAAGAATTTGTCCCCTGCGATGATTCAGCCTTCGCGTATGTACACATTTAATCAAAAAAGAAATATTTGCATTAATTTCATTGGAAATGCAAACATTTATTATTTATCTTTGTATTTTTGAAGATTAACGGATTTTAATAGCAGCATACTTCATTCTTCTTCTATAAGTACAAGTACGAGTACAAACTATAGGGATATGAAAACAATAATTAAAAGTATTCTTTGAAAACACAGTTAAAATCATTCTCCCTTATATGAAACGCAGAAATCGCCATAAAATAGTTATATCGTCACAAGAGACTCCGAATAACTCCGAACCTTTTTTACGCAACACACTCCTACTTAGTGAACCAAAGTGATCCCCCTACATGTCCCATTTGCAATGTTCCACTTCCACTCCAACATTTATATCAACATATTATTTATCCTTTGCCCTCAATATTCTCAACTCAGAAATGGTATACGTATCATCGATATGGTTTTGGAACAGTTTCTCCGCTGGTGTCTACACATTAGTAGAAATTTTCGTCAAAAATGGCCCTTTTTAAAAAATTCTGAAGTTTCTGCCTACAAGAATAGGGGAAATATTCTTTAAAAAGGCATTTTTTAAAAAAATTTCTACTAATGTGTAGACGCCTTACTTTCGCAAAATTTCGCTAAAAAAATAAAAATGTAATTTCGCTAAATTACCTCTGTTCGTAAGAGCTACAAATTTAACGATATAATTTTAATTTTCTTTGGAAGCAACGTTAACGTATTAAATTAAGGTATATAGCTGCATAGATTGATGTAGGGGGAGGTAAAGCTACATATTGATATGTGTACGATGTTTTCTCATATTTCTAAAGAATCTAGGCTTTACTATATAATTTAATTGAGTTTCACAACTGTTTTTTAGAGTTAAATTATATTATGTTAAAGCCCAATTTCCTTTAAGGCCTCTACACATTGGGAGCAATTTTCATCAAAAATTGCATTTTTGACAGAATTTTGACGTTTCTGCCTACAGCACTGCAGCCAATATCCTTCAAAAAAGCAATTTTTGACGAAAATTATTCTCAATGTGTAGACACCTTTAGAAACCTGCGAAAAGCCTAAACCTAATTTTTTAAAATGCAATTTTTCTTCTGAATTCATTACATTCTAGATCACAAATAGAGAGATCTCTCTATATTCTCTGCTTCTAGTACCTTATCAACTGGAAAAAGTCATGCTTTATTTACTTTCCAACCCGACTTTGCGATCTGTCGGAACTGTTTATAATCTATCCTATGATTAACAAATATAAGCACTGGTGAGAGAAATCTATACTCTATCATAAAAAATACTTAGTATGAATTGTGTTCTTCAAATTCTAATATGATCAATATCAAAATTATAATATGATCAAATTACTAAAAACATTAAAATACTTATGCTACATTAAAAAAATTGGTGTCATGCTCGAAAAATTTATATTATATCGACTTGTCAGAATATAAATCGAAAAAGTCGATTTTTTGGCAAAATTCGTTTTCTCGCCTTCCTCTGGTTCTCCTTAACATCCTCCACCTTCCCTGTGAATATTATACCGGAAAGTTAATTATTTCCAAAGTTAGAGGTTTCATTCATTCATTCATTTTCAACCGCTTATCCCTATTGGGGTCGCGGGCCCATGACATCCAATCTAGCAGCCCACGCCTGTCGGTCCTCCGCCACTTCAGGAAGATGTTCGGGTTCGATCCCGAGGCGTTCCAAGGCAAGATTCTGAATTTGATTCAGCCACCTTGTCCTAGGTCTGCCTCGAGGCCGAGGTCTCCTCACAATGGCTTGCATAGCTTTTCTGGGGAATCTTTCTTCATTCATGCGTTGAACATGTCCATACCATCGAAGTTGTGATCTCTCAACCCGAAGAAGCAGCTCCTCGACTCTTAGTTCCTCACGAACGGCCACATTCCTCACTCGATCTCTACGAGTGATTCCCTTTACCGCTCGAAGGTACCTCATCTCGGCAGCTTGTACTCGCGATCTTACCCTTTCGGTCATTACCCAAATCTCATGACCATAGGTGAGAATAGGAATGAACACAGCTTTGAAAACCGATAATTTAGCCGATCGACTAAGCTCGACCTTCCTCAACACGCTTCTGCCAAGCTCCCTCATTACTGCAGAAGCCTGACCGATTCGCGACGAGAGTTCTGCCTCCATCCTACCATCACTCGTGAATAACACCCCGAGATACTTGAACTTCTCCACCTGCGTCAATGAGTCTCCACTAACATGTAGAGTGCATTTCACAGATTGTCGGGAAATCACCATTACCAAGTTAGAGGTTTCAAATATTAAAAATCTTGTACTCAGCATGTAATATCTCAGTTTGGAATCGCTCTCCTGTAAAGTTAGCCATTCGCGACTTATTCGTTTTATATTCTGAACCGTCGATATAGAAGTCTCTTTAATTACGTCAACTATAAAGTATTTTATTGTCTTTAATTTTCATCACACACGCAGTTTAATTGAAAATTGGAAGGTTGTAATTGTTCTTTTGTCATTGGAAATCTACCTATGAGATCGTTGTGTCAAATTACTATTATTTAGAATGACAAATAAATACTGATCTATATTTTGAGAACTATCATATCAGTAAAATCCGTCTTTGATATATTACATTGGGTGGAATTGGAAATTTAAGCCGAGATTCCTTATCTTTTTTATACTGTGATCGACCACTTTTTATTATTCTCTTCGCGTGTGATACCGGATTGTTGATTATCGACTTCTATTGACACGCTCTCTCTAGAATATCAGCATAAGTCTTCCATTAGTATACAAGCCACCACCTTCCTTTAAATATCGCGCACCCACCGACCCCACCACATAAGAAAGTGACGAGTGCATACTCCACAGAATCATATTCTGATCACGTCTCATAGAAGCCACTGTATTATTCTTTTACCACCCTTAGAGATTCACCTGCTTCCATCCTAGAGAGCACAACCTGTTCTTTCTTTCTCTAACTTTTTCGTCCAATAAGTCTTAGACTCCGGCAGTCGAAATGATAATGGATCATAAGAAGAAATTCGTTGCAAGGTACATTTTGCATGTTTTCACATAGGTGAAAGTGGGGTACTTTCAGGCAAGTTCGTGTTTTTTTCTGGCATGTGATGTCTATTAACCAATATTCAAGAGAAGGTTAAAAGAATAGATAGATAATTTATTTCATCAACAGCTGCATAGATTGATGTAGGGGTGGTTGGGCTACATATAGATATATGTACGATTTTTTCTCATATATAGTCATTCGAGGAGAGATGGAACACCTTTTTTTATATTCAATATTGCGGATACGTTTTGAATGCGAGACAAAGACGAATCTCACTGGTTTATCATTTGAAGACTCTAAATTTGAGATATCAATATTAGAAATGCCTAGATGAAAATAGTCACTTCGGAAAATAGAATTTAAAAAAAGTTGCATTTTGAGGCACTCAAAAAAGTGAGGGTGAGATGGAACACCCCTAATTTTAGCAAAATATTTATAGTTTATTTTATTAATTTAGAATAGAAGGGAAGTAATTTTAGACATGAACACTACTTCATTGAATTTATTGGAGTTTATTTTATTTTTTCAGTATAAATAATTTATTTTGTGTAATATGTGGCTCATATACTTCGATGGCAATTTCGCTGAGTGTATCAAGTCACTCTTACCAGAAATTTAGGGAAAATAACCTCTAAGATTTACTTGAAAAGATTTTGAAGAGCATTGACCAAAATTCACACCGGAAGTGTTGCCAAAACTATTAAGTTCCATCTCTCCTCAACCCCTAAATACACGTATTCTTATGGCGAAATAAAAATTTTTGGCCATTTTTCAGACATCTAAAAAATTCAATTTCAATTTTCTCGCACAATTTTAAAGGTACAAAGCAGTAACTTGGGGGTTTTCATTAGAATGTTTAAGGGCACAAATAGACCAAATCAGGTGGAGATCGTGCATGCAGGAGGCGAAGTGATTCATCTCTCCCACTGTTCCAACTCTCCTCGAATGACTATATATATACATATCTATAAAAGCTTTAATTTTAAGAGTGTCTGTAAAACTCCCTCCAGATGGACTCAGGCATCAGCTTAGGGATCCACCCGACCGACATGTGATAATACACTCAAAAATTATAAGCACCCCCAAAAATTGGGAGATTAAACAGGTCTTCTAAATAAGTCCTAGTTAACCCTTTAAGGACGATAGGAACACAGGTGTGCCAAAAAAATTCCTACGGCTTTTTAAAGTTATGTTTTCTCTCACTTACTTATACTTACTTATGGCAGTTTCGGATGATCTTTAACAAACAAATTAATCAAGCTTACTTTCAGATCCCACCTTAAATAATAATTTTCATTCAGTCCTCTTTTTGGTTGTGCTCCTTAATCTTTTTGAGACATTGCTTTAACCTCTTAAGGACGATGAAACACCAGTGTCCCATAGACAAAATGATTTTTCTTGACTACCTAAAGTTATTTTTTCCTAATATTTGTACGTAATCATAAGGAAGAAGGTTGCAGAAACCTACGATACTTTTTGGAACTCTACAGCTATTTTCTGTACAGTTAATATTTAAGCTCAAAATTTGTATATTTTCAAATTTTCACATTTTATGAACTAATTTTAATATTTTTCATATTTCCAATTTTTTATGTGAAAATTGTTTTTCACCTAAAAACTACAATAACTATATGTAACGTAATATTTTTCATAAGTACAAAAATTATTATTCATTGGTATTGTTAAAAAAAAATAATTTTTTGGGCTATTCTTGTCCATACGTCCATAGAAGTAAAAATACACCGAATCAAGTTTTTTTTTTATTTTCTAAGCTTAGATGTAAGACGTTTTATTAATTTATTTCATTGGCTTAATTTTTATTGTTGATTTTCGGTCAGTGAAAAGTGCCTAGTCCTTCTTGAAGAACGGGTTAAACGTTCTTCCCATTAAGAATTCACAGGATGCCATTCTCGTTAAACTACACTCTTAGAAAAGTTTAGACGTGATTACTAATGAAAATTAGTTCTTCGGGCGATTATTATCAAATCTATTTAAAATAGTTCTTATATTCTTAAAACATTATACTCATAATAAATTTATTAGTAGTGAGAATATAAGACAATATTTGCGTGGATAAGTTGCGGCAATTATTTCATAATGCTTTCATACAATTATATTTGCTTGTGTTAATTAAATGAAATCGATATCCCAACTAATATTGGTCACTAATTCCTTATAATTCTCACAACCAATGTAAATAGATGGGCCTATATTTTCATAAAGTTATGACTACTTTTCCAATAGTAAAGAGTGGTTTTTATTTTAGTAATGCGTTGAAGCTCTTTCGAATTTTAAGCAACTAATAAGAAATATGCATCACAATGAATGCTATATAGTAACCACAACTAATATGATATAGTTATTACAGCCAATAAGATGGGTATCAACCCCATTTATTTAGTAATTGGAACTAATATGTTATAGTACCCATTACTATTTTGATTTAGTTGTGATAAATAAATGAAAAGGATACTTTAACTAACTGTGGTCAACTATTTCATTTAGTTACCCAAACTAAATATATAGTTGGGTCTATATTTACTATATTTTATAGTTCTAATAACTGCATATGAGCTTGTACGAACTAATTTTTTCTAAGAGTGTACACATTTGATATTGTATGTTAAGTAAATAAATCACCTAACTTCTTTATAAATTAATATATGTTATACCATTATCTATATTAATATCTTCTGGAACCCTGAGCTTCGTGAAAAACAATTGTTATTATTATATATCCTAATGACCTCTTGTCTGGACAAATTGGGACTTTGAGATCTTACTTTTATATCATCTTCAACACTGGAACAAGAGCGTCAAATAGATTTCACCGTGAGCTAAAGAGTTTAAGCGATAAGAAAATGGCAAAATTGTGTAATTGTAGTGACGAAGTTTCTCCAAGCAAGAAATAAATGAATGAAAATAGAGGCAGCTGCCGGAAAAAAACCGAATTGTACTCTCTTTCACCACAGGGACCTGCAGCGAGAATACATTAATTGCTGACCGGCTTCCCCAACTACTGTCACTATATGCGGCAATCAATCTTGGTGTTTCACGAGAACCATCCAAATTGACAGCCTAGCCTAGTGCATGAAGCCCTCCCTAGCTACCAGCAAACTTCCCAATTCTTTTTCTCATCTTAAAATTAATCAAGTGTCAATAAGTGTTCCTTTCACCAGATTTGTAGTTGTTTCTAATCTTGAAACTTAACCAATCTCTATGCTTCCATCGACGTCTTAGCGTTGTTGAGTAAGTTTCAAAACTCAAAAAAGTTTCAAAAAGAAACTGGACCCTACCATAGGGGGAGGTGGGGCTATTTTGAGCCATGGGGGTTACATTGTTATACGATTTTCCGCCTATTTGTAAATGAAGCTAGGCCTTACAATTATGTAGTGGTACCATCCAAAAAAAATCTCTCCATTATGTCCTCTTCCCATTTAAGAGTAGATAAAGATCATAGATCTCCCTATCCTTCTCTATCCTTTCTGTATCGAGTGGCTCTGCTACTGTGGAAACTGGTTCCCACAAGTGGGTTGCCTCTGTCAGACCAGTCTGACTGGAACTGATCGTTGCGGAGATCGGTGGTATTCCACAGAAGTTCCGGTCCCTCCCAAAATTCGATTCCGCTTCCGCCACAATTATTTCATTTAGATGTACAATTGTTTTCTCTATCCAAATTACATCATCTTAAAAATCAGTTTTACTTTAGAGATATGCAAAAAACTCGTATAACAATGTAGCCCCCAGCTCAAAGTAGCCCTACCTTCCCTAAGTCAATATTTCTTACTGTTTGGTCTCTATCAATTGGTAAAAAGGATGAATGGATAAAAAGCAAGAATTTTTGAAAAAAATCACTTACCGTTTTTTCCTGATTACTTGGTACCAATGTGGTTATTGTGGAAATTTAAGGACTTTTTGCTTAACCCTTTAACGACGAGATACCTTATAGGGACTGAAAATCAACAATAAAAATTGAACTGAGAAACATAATCAATGATAAGTCTTACATCTAACCTTGGAAAGTCCAACCGAGTCTGATTCGGTGTATTTTGTGCTTCTATGAACGATAGGGACAAAAATAGCCCAAAAATTTAAGTAATTTTTCTGACAATACCAATGAATAATATTTTTCGCTTTAATGAAAAATATTACGTATGAGTATTGTAGTTTTTATTGCCAAAAGGGTTTTGCTTAAAAAAAATTGGAAGTATGAAAAATAAATAAAATCATTTATGAATTTCAGAATTTAAAAATTCGCCATTTTTGAGCTTAAATATTTACTACATAGCAAATAGCTAGAGACTCGAAAAAAAATTCTAGATTCCTTCAACCTTCTACTTTACAATTATATACAGACATAAGAAAAAATAACTTTAGGTAGTCAGGAAAAATTATTTTCTTTATGGGACACCGGTGTTCCAATCGTCCTTAAAGGGTTAATATTGCTGGATTGAAGAAGAACGAATTTCTCTTTGAATGAAAAAATTAATATTTCAATTAAAAATATGCTTTATTGCTTTCAGAGGCTATTAATATTGTTGCCTTACAGAACTTAATTGTAAATATTATCGTTTGTCTTATTTTAACTCCAATTTCATTTCAATTTCTTGAATTTGCCATATTTCTCATTTGCTGGTTTTTCAATACCACATGCGATTAAATATGACTGTTATTACCATCCTTAGTACACATACAGTGACGGCATAAAAATAAAGCCACATTGCCGTGTATTTTAAAGCTAGGGTGGACCTATCTTTCTTATCGTCACTATATAATGTATATAATAGGATAATTTGCATTTTTAATTTCTTTTTTTTTTACATATTTTACCACATTTTTTTGGTAAATTTTCTTTCTACACAAAGCCAAAAAAATCATTACGTATGTTTAAAATGTAATGCAATTAAATGTTTATTTCATTTCTTTTGCCGCTTTTTTTGTTTTTATTCTTTTCTTTTGTGTTTTAATTGTATAATGTGATGTCATAGTAATTGTATATATTAATACAATAATATTTTATATGGAAAAGCCATCTATTTTTTTTTCATAATATCGTAAATACTAGTATAATGTAAATTTCTATCACTATAATATCATTAAATATATGAAATGCGGCCACTTTGAATGTTTCATTCCGAAAGGAAACTAGTTTATGTCAAAGTGTAAATGATCATGCATTTTTCCTCACTAATTTTTTTTTTATTTATCCTCGGTAATATAAGACATTATTAAAAATATCTCTATATGAGTAAATATATTTATATATAATTTTGGTCTTCCTTTAATATAATTTCAATCAAAAAATTTCTATTTTTTTGCTACCTATATATCATCTTTTATGCACTCAAAAACTTCTTTCTGCTTGTTATATATTTTTTTTATGTTAAAAATTTTCACCGTCTTTGTCGCTCTTTCAATGAGAACTCTATAGAAAGATTTTTTTTTTATTTAAATTGAAGAAGTAGGTTTCATAATATTTTCATAAATTTATTAGTTTAAAATGTGTTCAAGGTGACTTATTAAAAGACTTTGTGATAAGTAGATTTTTAGGGGAAATCTGAGCATTATAATTGATATTAGAATTAAATATTTATCTCTTACTAAGGAATTCTGTTGACTTTTTACTACATTTTCTACATAATGTCTCTGTTCATTTTTTTTTTGTTTACCTTTTGACGGTTCATTCTTAAGTAAGTATATGTATAATGTGTATATTAAAGATTAAATAGATTTTTCTACATAATTTATGTCATCTTTTTAGTAATTTCTTTCATCGAAAAATTGTATTGCTTCAAAGTTATCTCATTCATCATATTTTATGTTTAAAGTTCAAGTGTTTTCAATTTTAGGTATTGTTGTTTCTTTTAAAAAATAAGTTTTAATCTCTTTTGATGTAATTTACAATTTGTTTCACTAAATACCGGAAATTATTAAATCGTTGTATCTTTTAAATTCGAACGGTTTTTTTTTGTTTTCTTTTTATATAATGAGTGAGTATCTTCTAAATTTTCTGGTAATAGAAATGTGAAGGAGTGCACATAATTTTTTTATTCATGAGATTCCCATTTTGAAGCAGAGATTGCAATAATCTATTGGAAAAATATGAATAACTATAGGTTCATGAAAGTCAATGTTATGGTGAGCATGTTAAACAACAGTGCATTTAAATTAATATGCGAAAATATCATATTTGATGCTTGTTGCAATGGGAACTGTTGTTAGTCTAGTAATTGGAGTGAAATGGTTTTAGGATGCACTGTCTTGTGTTTTGGACAACGTGAACCGTATTTATTCATTCACTATCGTCAAACCTTTACATATCTGTAGCGAGACACCGTAACTTCCTCGTGTAAAGGAAAACAAAAATAACTGAACATTTAGTAAATGATCTAAAGTATACAGTAGTAGTTCCTAAAGATTAAGAATTTTAGTATATTTCTACTATAATTTTCTTGTTCTTTACCATTTTACTTTTATTAGTCGTCTTGTCATCTAAGTTCCAAGGTTTTCCATCTACTTATGCACGATAAAACGACTCTTTAAATGAAAAATGTTTGAAATAAGATTTCTCACATCCTAAATTTCAATTACTAAAGACTTTTTCAAAAAGAAGATATAGGAGATTTCAACTCTTAATTTTTTTTGATTTGTCGTCTATCAAATTATTTTTCATGCAAAGAGTGCCTTTTAAAATTTATCAAATCAAAAATTTACTTAAAATATAATTCACTAAAACCACTAATAGAAAAAAACTCGTGATTTCACTAATGGCCTCTACACACTAGAGAAATTTATGTCCATATTGAAGAGTTTTTCCTACACAGGCGTAGGGAATTTGTTTCAATATGGACATAAATTTCCCGAGTGTGTAGACGCCATAATGCTAAATATTTCATAAAGTCAAAGCTAAATACCGGAAGGGAATGCGTTGTTATTTGTTAGAGAAAGACAATCCAACAAATTCACGCTTAGACGATGTTACGTCTATTACACAATATGATTTAAAAATCACCACATTCCTTCTTTTTCTTTTTAGAAACTAGGCCTGCTCTTAAGGCCCTCTACACATTGTCAGAAATTTTCGTCAAAATTCGACATTTTGATGAAATTCCGTGTACATTATGTTATAATTTTACTTCTATAAATGCTCAATTTTGACGAAAATATCTTACATTGTGTAGAAACCATGTAGGGAAATTTGCACATAGCATAATTTTAGCTGAGTACCGTGCCCGCTCTCTAATCCGAATCTAAATAAAATTCTCTAATTATGTCTTTTCAAAAAAAATTAAAAAATCTTGTATTATATTTTCGAGACGTTAAATAAATTCAAAAAATCCATCCAGGAAGCGGACATCTGTCATTTTGTTTCCCAATCATCCGAATAACAAAGCGGGTGCTGTACTTTCTTTTATTAGGATAAAGATGTCACTTTTGACAGATATTCAAATTAAAAAAAATTCTTCTACCTTAGCAAGAGCGTTATGCCACAATATAAGCATTGCGTGTTTCTATAATATAATGCTTTTAATGAAACAATGTTCTTGCAAAGATTTTGGGTAAATAAGAGCGTATTATGCCAGATGTCATACAGGGGAGACCGGGGCAGATTAGTCAGCAAATGAAATTTTTCTTTGCCTATACAGTAGAGTCTCGCTATAGGCCTTCGCTCTATAGTCCACAATTTATCGACCGTTGATTTCAAAACACTGATTTTATGTTAGGTTATGTTTTTTGTACGCAAAGCATAATTATTTTAATATTTTTGGCAAACTTTATTAAGTAGTTGTGATAATTAAGATCCACAATGAAGAGAGCAAGGACAAGTACCACAATCGCAAAGAAAGTGGAAGCCGTCGAGCAATTTCAATACTAAAAATCGTTGATAATTTTAAAAACTTACATGGACTATAGTGCGACCCAAGTGTCAAATTTGAAACCAAATATGGACTATAGCGAGACTCTACTGTATAGTGAAAATCATGTTTCAATCAGACTGATAAATATTTCAATGGACAGACAGGAAGTTAATTACTCTGAAGAAGGAGTAGTTTGCTCATTCTCTGTAATGGTGTCTACACACTAGAAGCAATTTTCGTCAAAACTTGCATTTTTTAAAAAATTCTGACGTTTCTGCCTACAAGGGTAGGGGAAATTTTCTTTAAAAAGGCGTTTTTTAAAGAAATTTCTACTAATGTGTAGAGACCATAAGGGAAACTATAACACCCCACTGACTAACTTTACTCCTGACAAATTCAGCCCCGTTTCTCCCAAATTAAAAGGTGCATTAATTTTAGGTACAAAAATTAAAGAAGTTAAATTTAGACAAAATTTTGGAGACTAAATAATCGTTTTTCATCGTTAATATTATTGTGAAATCTCGCATGGGTTGAAGTGGGATAAATCACTTGTTTTTGTACGAAAATACTGTGTCATTTATTTAAGTATATACTAATGTTTAGAGCTATTTAAAGATAGTAAAATTGTAGGCTTACTCTTTACATTTTTCGAACCAAATAAATATTTCCCCTTTACGAAGATCGGATTACTGTTAAATGTACAGCAAAGAGTGCACAATGACAGGTAAAGGGTGAAACATATCTAATGGAACAAAACTATTCTTATTCGAGTTGGAACAGCATGAAATGTTGCTGTCCAAGTATGAATTTTTTACAAGTTTCTACGACAATGTTTTAATTCTTACAAATGTTCTCTTTTTTTTGGATGAAAATTTTGTTTTATCTTGGTTTGTTTTTGTCTTTGAGTAAACATAAAAATAATCTTGGTGTATATAGTGGAATGTTACCCTTTAAACTGCTATTCTTTTCGAGAAAATTTCCCTACAAATTGTAAATGCACATACTAACCAGACGAGCTATGTTATTTATGCTCAAATATTTTTGATTTGAATTTCTGCTGACATGTACGTAAATTGAGTTATTTTTCTAGCTGTGCGACACTTTTCGCATGTAGCACACATTTTTTCCGAAGCTAAAAATTAACATCCTCGTAATAGTATTTACCTTCTTGTTTTTACTGCGGCATTTACTGGTATGGTGTGAACTTTTTTTTTCAATCAGGAGATAGGATTGTGCATTTTGTCAGGTGTAAAAGTGCATTTTTTTTAACCATAGATGAATATATAATATTTATTCACCATGGCTGTTTTATCATACAGGATACAGAAAAACAGAATTAGTACTTTGCGTGAAATTACGCGCTTTGTTGTAACATGTGTTCTCTAAAATACTTTTTTTTTACACAGCTTTGAAGAGATTCTTATACTCATCATTTCCTCATTAAATTTCCCATTAAATTTTATGATTATTTTTTTCATAGAATTATTTTTTTTATAGAATATTGTAAGGATGGGTAGGAAAAAGGTTAAATTACCACTCTTTCTCTTTACAAATATTGTCTGTCTGATATGTATTTTAATTATCTGTAATTATATTGTTTTCTCCGCTGCTTTAGGATTGAATTTCTTTTCCTTTCGCGAGACGTAAAAAAAGGGGGAGAACCTTGCTAGAAATACCTCTGCATGCTGGACAGTTTGGAAACTATATTGTATAGGTAAAAGTAAAAGAACGAGTTCCATTAGAGTGGGTGGCACAAAAACAGTGGTCCAACTTCAGGAAGTGTATTAACACGCAGAAATAAAACAGCATCATTTTTGGGTGAATTATGTGTTATTAAAATTACATAACGTAATTATTAAAATATGCGTCTTACTGAACTTCTTGATCACGCGAAGTCAGCGAAAAACAATAATTCACCAAATGAGTAATTCGCTCTTTTGTGTTTGACTCGGATAATGAGTGTCAAGTCACGTGAAAATAAAGCCACATTATTATTATATATTTTCCCCGTTAAGTTCTCTAGATGGTGTAAAAGATTTGATTTTAAGGGAACTTGAAGGTGAGCTAATTGAAAATATACTTGGTATTAAATATATGAAGCTTGGTATCGAAATCCTAGCATTAAAGTATATAATTTAATTTGAAAAAAACCTATTTTTCTCAGTGTATATGTTGTTAACTCCATCTAGTGTCGTAATGCCAATTTCCTGTTTTATTTAAACATTAATATCATTAATATACTGTAATTTCATCTATCAATCCATTATTGATAAAGTTAATAGTTACTTGGTGTTTCTTAACTGAAAATAAATTTAAAGATCGACTTGTAGTTTTCGGCAAAGTTAATTTAACATTTTTTTTAAGTGCTCGAGCTTCACGACCGACGCAACGCTAACGGCTCCATTTCATACTATTCCAAAACGAAAAGTGGTTAATAACATAATAGTGTGACGGTTTTGGCTCGTGAGTGCATAGGAGTTGTGAATTATTCACGATACCCTCCCTCTTCTGACAACCTTCACAAAACAACCCTAGGTTTCTCATAGAACCACATATCCGTTTTGGGGTGAAAATTCTAAATATGTAGGCTTATGTTTAATATTCACATTTAGGCCTATAATTCGGGAAGTAAACGCATGGGGGAAAGTACTCTCCCTTCGAACGTTCATGCCTTCAAATAATGTGAATTTTCTTTAATTTTTCCAAAGAGACTTACAGTAGAGTTCCTCAAATTTGAACATTTGGGGAGTATAGATGACATTTCTCACTCCTCAAATTTGAACAATATTTTCAAAAACGTAACGGAATTCATGTAAAATTCACTTTTCCTAAATTAAGGAAAATAACTTTAGAGAATTTTATCAATTGAATTCGTTGTTAAATAGGTGGAATTTGTTGAGGAAATTAATATAATACAACAATATTGAGGAAACACTAGAGAAAAGTAGTTCTAATTCAGACTCCATGTAAAATTTCTTTTACATAACCTCATATTTTAGATTTTGAATGCAACCGTCGTTCAAATTTGAGGAATTCAAATTTAAGGAACTCGACTGTACATAAATTATCACATAATTATTAATAATTGATTATAAGCCAACTAATATTTAATATAAATGTGTGAGTCTCTTAGGAAAAATAAGAGAACATTCATATTATTCGAAGGTATAAACGTTCGAACGGAGAGTACTTTCCTCTATGAATCTGAAGAAAACTTTAAAGGATAGAACAGAACTTTGTAGAGGCTTAAATTTATGATGGACGGATTGCATAAATTTCTTATCAATATTGACAATTTATTTGTTTAAAATTTTTCGATGTCCTCCAATTAAAAAAAATATATGTCGAACCTTGATTATGTTCTGTTAATAGGTAGATAAGATAGATGATTTTATTCATCACGACACTTCGCGAGCGCGATACAGTTTAAAGCTGTAAATGATGATTTGTAAATTTGTGGCTACCGCCGTCTTAGTGTTGGAGTCCAATCTCTAGTGTGAAAACGGTTGAAAAGTCCTTCGCAGTAAAATAAAATCAATAAAAACATTTCTATCTTATATGTCAATAAAATTGTTATAATTTCAGCATTAAAATTACAAACACCGGATGATTTGAATAATAATGATTTAAAAAATATTGCGACCAATTATAAAATTTATTCATTTGCTTATTTGGGTCATATAGGGCAAAGCGCGCTACCTACGGACGACTCAAGCTTCGGACAATTCATTTTTTTCCATGTTTTTAATGATTGCACCCATAGTCCTTTGCTGGATATTTGAGACATTGTACCAGCTATTAAAATATAATATTATAATAAGCCAAATTAATTTAAAACATATTGAGAAACGTGAATTATTCGAAGCCTGAGTCATCCGAAGGTAGCGTGCTTTCCTCTAATATAAAAATGTTTTGATTTGATATATGAAACCAATTTTCTAATTAAAATTTTAAAAATTATTTGCAAAGAAGTTGTTTTTAAAATCTTTGGAGTCGTTTTAATACACATACTGTCATTTTATGATTATATGTTTTTGATCCTGAATAAGTGCTTCCTTAAAAATATAGAAAAAAGTTTAAAGTTTAAAGTTTTATTTAATTTAAAATTTATGAGGGGGTTACATATTGAAAGAATGGGACTTTTATCACCCTCTACATTAGAAGTGTTCATCAATATTTAGCATATTTTGGAGCAAATTATTTTGGCCTATAATGGCCTCTACACACTAGAGAAATTTATGTACATATAGTTTTTCTTATACAAAATGTATTTGCTTCAGTAGGGACATAAATTTCTGTAGTGTTTAAAGGTCATAAAGCTGTCATAATTTCTTCAATTTCAAATATCATATCTATTATGCATAGTCTTATTTTCTTCTTTGATAATGTTTATCAGTTTTTTTATTCAGTGTTATTTTAAAATGAAACGTTTTATTTATTTATTTTTTAACTAAACTTCTCTTAACCTGTATACCTGATTCCTACAACAATTATACCAATTGTATAACTCAGATTCTTAAAATAATATAACTCTGTGGTTGTCTATTTAAAATAGTATGTAATGGAGTCGTAAATGTTAACATCAAGAATTTGCACATCTAACACAATTGGGAATGGGGCACAAAGAACTCTGATCTTCGAAAGCATGTCCACACTTTTTTTTAAATACTTAAATATTGAAAGATAAATACTAGTATTACATTTTTGTACTCAATAACACAAGTAATGCATTCTGTCTGTATATAAATGTTAGATTAACCCAACTGGAAAATAAAACGAAGTAGTTTAAATAATCTCAAAGTTTAATCAGACTTAGTCAATGAGAGTAAACTTAGCAGAGACGATGTGCAAATTATTGAGCTTAATCAGCAGTTATTTCGAATTTGGCAGTTGGTGGTTTTCAATCTTCACTCACAAAAAATGTTGATAAATTCAACAACAGTCGCCTTGTTGTTTTAGTAACAGAACTGTTCAATTTCAATTCAATTTATTGATAAATAAATAGAACAAGTAGTCCTCTTTACAAAATTCCTTAAACAATTGTTTGTGCGGGATTTAAGGAGTGAGTAGTACCTACAAAGCTATTCCATAAAACAAATCCCTCAACAAAAAGGGAGTTGTGGAGAATGCGACACCCCGAACCTGGAACACGAAGACACGAAGCTCTAGTGAACGATCCAGCCATTATAAGAGTCCGCGAGATACCGTGGCCCACCAGTGTGCAGCAATAAATCAGGAGACCAACAGCATGAGTCTCTAGATAAGGGATAAGAGGAAGGCCAAGGCTAGAGTTAACCCAAGGAGAAATTTGATCGTATTTGCACAACCCAAAAACGTAACGCACATATGAGTTAAATGCCCTGCTTAGGCGATCTTTCGTCACAACACTGGCTCTGAAAAATAATTCAGCCCTACAGAGGTGAAGAAAGGAATAATTAGAGCCCTAATAAGTAGGGTAGGATCCTGGTACCGTGTGGTGTGAAAACTTGGAGACGTCTAAGAATGCGGAAGGTATAGAAAACCTTCCTACAAATCTCAGCCGCATGGTCGGTCCAAGTAAGTGTTTTATTGAAAATGATTCCCAAATTCTTGACTTTAGAAATAAAAGGAATAACCTCATTTCCTAGAAACAAATTGAATTGAATTGAACTGTTGCAGAAATCAGCAACAAACTGTTGCTAAAAACAGTAACAAAAACGTTGGTCCTTTTTTTGTAACATTTATGTTGCTCAATTTAACAACATTTTTTCCAAAATTTTTAACATTCATAGGACATTTTTATATTTGGGATATATTGAATTTTTATGTAATTTGAGTATTGTTAAATTGTTTTCAAAATTTCTTTTCTGCACTCTGTTTGGTTTCCAAGCTGAACAGATATAGATGAAAAGCCAAATCGGTGTGATTATGAAGGAATCACACCTAACAGAGTAATGACACTTGTTCCTGAATCTTTAAATTTTCAAAATTTTCGCAAAAAAATTATCCGACCTAGGGGGTGAATGATGAATATTTATTATATACTTATACATATACATATGGGTCTCGGTCAAAATTCCGAAAGTCAAAATCCCAAATGCCAAAATCCCGAAAGCCAAAATCCCGAATGGGCCAAAATCCCGAAAGCCAAAAGCCCGAATTCTTAAAAGTGTCAAAGCTACTCCCACGATTGCACCCCTGGAGGCAAAGGGAAATCTTCTGTGTCTTGGGAAATTATTCTATACATTTTCCTCCATATAATTTCATCCCTTTCACGATTTTGAACATTCGGGATTTTGGCTTTCGGGATTTTGGCCTTTTCGGGATTTTGGCGTTCGGGATTTTGGCTGCCACCGATACATACATATAATGAATATATATGATATAATTAAAAATTGATGAATTAGACATATTGCTCTCTGAATACGAGCAATAAAAATCACAGCTCGTGTAAGCTACAACATGTTTGTTATTAGCTTTTTATTTTAGCGTGCCATTACCTCTGATAATATTCCAATTCCACTTGAATTGCCACATTAAATTTCGACATTGTTTAAGCAGATAAACATTTTTAAATTACCGGTGTCTCCGGTCAACAAAAATTTGACGCATTTTTTATCTCTATTGATATCTGCACTCCCACTCCACTGGAAAAAATGGGGAAATAGGACGCTCGTTCTTTTACAAATATATATATATATATTTAAATGCAAGACAGGACTGACAATAAAAGAAAATATCTGCTAGTTTGAAAGCAAAAAATGCCCCCGAATTGAAGTTGTGTTTTGTTCGTTGCACAAGAATCTCCTGTAGTCTTATCTACGTTTTAGTATATATACATATATATACTATATATACTATATATATATATAATGTATATATATATATATATATATATATATATATATATAATATATATATATATATATATATATATATATGACTTAAGCCTTTTTTCACTTCAGCACTGAATGCTACTTTTTGCGGTGATTTAGAACCCTTTAAGAACTCTGTTTCGACTTACAATCTACAATCTAGAACGCGCAAAAGAAAAAAAAACTTCATTCGCCTTAAAAAAATGTTTTTTTTTCTACTGAAAGCACGCGCAATCTTTTCCCTAAAACTTCTAAAGCCTAAATTTTGTGTTATTTATCTTGTCTTCTTTTCTCATTAAATACTTGTTTTTTTTCTTATTTTTCATCGCATCCAATACTTACAGTACATTTTGTTTTAAATTTCCTTTCTATCCTTGTCTAAAAAATATATGTATAAATAGTAAAATTTGAATGAACGCTCATTTTATTTACATATATACTTTCACCTATGGTTTCTTTTTTTTTCAAAAATGCAAAAAATATAAGTAAAAGTACTACAAAAGTGATATTGCTCATTTTTAACATTCCCAATTTTCTATAATTTTTTTCCGATAATTTTTTTTAATTCGATAAACATTTTTGGAATGTAGAGGATTACTGAATAATTTTTAAATAAATTTTAGATATATGAATCTTATGTCCAACGCACAATAAATTTTGTTTGTAAATATGTTTTCAAAATTTCATATGAGAGAGAGAGTGAGATGACTAGATCTCGCTTTCATTCACTCTCACTGAAATGTCAAAAACATGTTTACAAAACAAAAGTTATTGTGCGTTGGGCATTAGGGTAAAAATTGAAAAACAAAAAAAAATATGGGAACCAGTTTGTATCTAAAATAATTTGTAACGTGTTTGTTTACTCTTTTCAGATTTATGCCCAACGCACAATAACTTTTGTTTTGTAATTATGTTTTTGATATTTCAGTGAGAGTGAATGAAATCTAGATCTAGTCATCTCGCTCACTCTCACAGAAAATTTTGAAAGCATGTTTACAAATAAAACTTATTGTGCTCTGGTCATTAGAATGCCAATTTTCGTTTTACTCAAATATTGCCCCCAATTCTAAGATAAAGGAAAGTTAAATACTTCGTATATTGTAAGTGTACGCCTCACACAATTTTGAATAATGTTTCAGAGATCCTCTCTAAAGTAACTTTAAATTCAAAGACAACTTAAAGATACGTTTGACATTAAACATATCAAATTATTTGTTGTGGAATATGTTAAATATTAAGTTAAGTTGTAAAGAAATTTGATATAATTTAAGTTTATGGGTTTATCTGAGAATTGAGGAGATTATTTTCAAATTTTTGAAATCTTTCAGTGAGCATTATCAATTAGATATGGCATGGCACAATCTACATATTTCAAATAAAATATTTTTACTTTGAATAAAAAAAGCACTTCTGAACCCTACTGTGAAAAAAATGGTTTGGAAAAGAAGTGACTAGAGTATTTCTTACGTGACAATGATGAATTCATCATCTGAATCATCATCATCTTCTTGTGTGGTACGCATTTCCTCCCTGTTATCCTCTTTGAAACATGCAGACTCGAGATGTTTGTTTAGGTAAGACTTCAGTGCGAAGGTCTTATGGCATCGTGAGCATTCGAAGTTCTTATCAGCTGAATGAGTCTGCATATGAGCTCGGAGGTTGGAACGGTCAGCAAAGGCTTTGCCACAATGGGCGCAACCGTAGGGTTTCTCTCCAGTATGGGAACGTAGATGACCCTGCAACAGCCACGGCCGTGAAAAAAGCTTTCCGCAGACGCCACAACTATGAGAAAGCTTATGTGTGAGCACGTGCATTGCTAGAGCCGGCATTGAAACATACGCCTTGCCACATGTATGACACTTTTTGGCGGACTGTGAGTCTAGGCTGCGATGGGTCTGCTTATGGCGGCTAAGATTGCTCGATGTGGCGTACTGCTTGCCACATTCGGGGCAACGATATTTATTTTTTCGTGAAATGTCAGCCGCTTCGGCGGCAGCGGCAGCTTTTGCGGCCTCCCGCCGCTTGTTCTTTGATCGCCCATCACTAACCATTAGATCATCATACGTATAGACCTCGGAGGCGGCAGATGTAGCTTTTTGGGTTGTAGATTGGCGACGTGGTCGCCCGCCGCAGAAACTAACTGAGGACGAGTCCGACGATGCTCCCAGTTCTGCATCTGAACTATGTTCTGATGTTGGTGGTGTTAATGGAGCTACATTCTGAGCTGGTGCCAGTTCGTACACTTGCACCACAGGGACGGGCGATGTGACTCCACGAGGTCTTGGTGACACTGGGCGTTGAGCTGCATTGGTTTTGATCTCGTGCATAATGGGTGATGTAGGATGGAAATTGGGATCAGGATGGAGAATTGTAACTACACATGGTGCCGGGAGTGGTGGTAGACTTTGTGACAGGGAAAGGAGATCATGTGCCGCTTCTGTCTCTTCGATACTGCGATCTTTGAAAAGTGGACTAATTTCTGGCACCTGTTCTACCCTGACTGGTGGTGTGTAAACAATAACAGGCTCTGCCAATCGAAGACTTCTTGATGTTGGCTGGACGACTACCGATGTAGGAATGGATTGATGTTTTGGAGTTGCTGTTATCACTGTAACACTGCGATCTGTTCGACCACGAATAGATTCTACGGAGGATATACCTGCAAATTGAGAAAGAGGGTGATGATTTATTAGAATACGAATTTGAGCTACAAAAATTAATTTCATGGCATCTTTTTTTTTTACGGTGAAGTCTTATGTCTTAGAAACTAATAGAAGGCAGGTATACCATCTTCTTTCCAAGAAGGTGGAAAATTTCCCAGACGAGTGAATTATGGCGGTACGTAATTCTCATTTTTCTTCGCAGCAATGATATTCTTTAATTTTTCACGGAAATTACAAAACATTTGCATATTTATGGTGGCATCGCATCGTGGAAACATTTTAATCTACTTTAATGTGTTTAATATTGATGAATATGTGTTCACCTCGGGCGGAACCTTCCCTCCGTCAACTTTCCCTCTTCATTTCATTTTTGTTTTAGCATGGGAGACTCGCTTTTATACGTCTTTCATGTGGTTGGAAGGTCTCTTTCTTCTTTTTTTTTTAACAGTAGTATGAAGGAAGGTGTGTGCATATTTCCTTTATCTTAAATAATTCAGACAAGCAGCCTTAGAGAAAATTCCATGTATGAAAATTATATTCGTTTTCCCGAGGAAATGGTGAGAACATACATACTCGATTAGCAAAAGACAGAAATTTTTGAGTTACTTTTTTGCCACGTTTATAGTAGCTTATTGCTCTCGCACCTCGTTCTTTCGAAAAGGATAAAATTTCCAGGACCAGGACATCCCAAAAGAAAAAAAAACTATGATGATGCCTTTAATACCCATCCTACTTACATTATATTACACACCATTACATTGTTATCAACTTTTCAAGTGAAAAACTTACAATAGAGAAAGAGGACAGAAGTTGTTAGGATTATATTTGAGGTCTTTTTGTAAATTTCTGGTAAAATTACAATTTTAAGGCATTCCACCAGAACTCCCATTTTTAAAGCATATTTTAATCAAAATTTTCAGAATCAAAATGTTACCGATATTGTTATTCTTTTACCAGGGGCCCGTGGTGCAATTGGTAAGAGTGTTCAATTCGTGGACGGTGTGATCTCTGACCGACACGACTGTTACAATTGTGAGTACGAGTTTCTGCTAGTGCAAGTGATTGAACCGTCTGAAGGGACATATTATCATACACATTACTCAAAGATTGTAAACTTATGCCCAGCGCACAATAACTTTTGTTTTGTAAACATGTTTTTTACTTTCCTATGAGAGTGAATGAAACCGTGGTCTAGTTATCTCGCTCACTCTCATAAGAAATTTTGAAAACGTGTTTGTAAACAAAAGTTATTGTGCGCTGGGCATTAACAATGAGCAAAATGACAACAAAAACTCGGAACATCAAAAATAAATAAATAAAATATTTTTTACCACAGTTCGTAGTACAGTGCCCGCTCTCTAATCCGGATCGCCGTAATCCGGACGAGATATCAAGGGTTACATTTAAAAATTTTGCGGTTATGTATGCATGTCTGTCAGCAATGAAAATGAATTATCCTGATGTTTTATGTCTTTTTAATCTTCTTTAAAACTTTTATTCTAATTCTACAAAAAAAACATGTATTATATTTTCGAGATGTTGAACAAATTCAATAAATCCATTCGTATTACGAAGCGGACATCTGTCATATTGTCTCCCAATCATCCGAATAACAAAGCGGGCACTGTATAATAATATCATGAGCGAAGAATATTAATTGCAATGTGCAATGAAGAAGAATGGTTCCTACACTGAGAAAAAAAAGAGGGTGCGATTAACTTTTTTTCCTCATAACTTTAACACTTTTTAGGTGTAAAAATATATCAACATTTTTTAACGTTAATTTTACACCTTTTTAAGGGTAAAACTAACATGAAAATGGGTAACTTTAACCCCCAATACACCTAAAAAGGGTAATATTTACACCGATTTTGGATCAATACTGCAGTGTAAAATTAACATTGCCGGACTGTTATTTTAACTTTTTCGGATTTCTCTCAGTGTGTTTACAAATCGAATATGAGGAACTTAACTTTTCTAATTAATAGTAGAATAGAATTATGATATTAGAATAATGGAAAAAGGAGAACACATAGGGCTCTTCTGAGCCTAGTTGTCCAACGCCAGTCGGAAAGCCTCAAAATCTATAATCCAATTCCGTCGTATAGGGATATATAATTATTATTATTATATTATTTCGACAGCTCAGAATATAAAACGAAAAGTCGCACCGCGAATGGTCAATTTTATATACATCGATTCTAAAGGCCTCTACGTATTGGAAGTAATTTTCGTCAAAAATTGCCATTTTGACATTTTTCTTATTTTTCCAAAAAGTTGCTTCCAAGGGGTAAAAGACCTAAGAACAATCGGTGGGAATGGGAAACGTGACACTGCCTCAAAAAAAAAGAAAAAGTCTTTACGCAATAAACTCTCATAACATGAGAAAGCTTTCATATCTGAGATAAAAAACGATATATTTTCTTTTTGATAATTGTTTATTGGGTAAATCACGCAGAATATACTTAACTCAAAGAATTATGTATATGGAGTGCCCTAATTGATAGGAAATTTAGAATAGTTTTATATAGAGAACTATTATACCCTCATCGGATTTTCTTGTTGTTATTTATATAATATGGAAGTACGATTTTTTGGAATAGAAACATTGAATAGTTCTATATCAAAATTCTATTTGGATCGTCTACTTGGGGAGACTCTCAAAAATTTGTAGACATACATATAAATCAGGTTGATTTATTGTTAAATTCTTGTAACTTATGTATCGTAGGACATAAAAATCAAATAACTTTGTATAAAGTTGGGCCAGGAAAAAGTGCTGGGTGTTGGAGGAAGAATGCTGGACGAATTGAGAACTTATAACTTTTCCATACAATCTATCATAGTACATCAGAGAAATTTGATAAAAGTTTGAATAGTTTCATTTCATGGGAAAAGATGGTTCGGATTTTAATAACTTTTTCATATAACTTCAACTTGAATTTTCCGTTTCTTTCAAATAAAATTGACACTGAATGGGGTTGGAATGGAAGTTGTGTGCTATGAATTGGGGATTGTTCTTGAGTACACATCTGTAAAAAGAAAGATAAAACATGTCTATGAGAAATATTATGTACAAATCAGTCTTTATTTTACGCATTGAAATGGACACTTTTAGTGAGTTTTAGTAAACCGGACATAATTCTTTAAATAAATTTAAATAAAATAAATAAGGATAAAGATTCAAAATTAAAAAATAAGAAAAAAATGTAAATAAAGTTTTCAATATTCTAACCGTCATTGGGAATTTGTCACTATTGTTAGCGAAACCGGATGTTTAGTAGTAGAGGTTCTATTTTAAGTGAATTTTCTAGGAAAAACCTTAATAAATGTCTTTTCTATTATATATGACAGATGAAGAATAGAATCATGGTAGGGTCGAAGGAACACCTGCACGGCAGACAAAAACTATTGGCAATTTCGTGAAAATATTTAAAATTAAATAATGTGTCTAATAAAGTGCAACACTGAGAAAAGAACGGGGGTGCGATTAACTTTTTTCCTCATAACTTTAACATTTTTAGGTGTAAAAATATATCAACATTTTCTAATGTTAATTTTACACCTTTTTAAGGATAAAAATAACATTAAAAAGGGTAACTTTAACCCCTAATAAACCTGAAAAGCATAATATTTACACCGATTTTGGATCAATACTGCAGGGTAAAATTAACATTTCCGGAATGTTATTTTAACTTTTTCGGATTTCTCTCAGTGCAGTAATTATTACGTTTTTCATTAATATTCTCTTTTCTATATGGATAGATGTTCAAATTTTATATCCCAAATGGTACAACATAGAATACCAATAGGTCACGATACGATCTCTTAAACTGCCGATAGGTGCTCCTTCCACCCTATATAGCCTGCAATATTAAATACTTTAAAACATATCGAAAGCGCACAACAAAACTTCACTTTTGACACGTTTATTGTTTAATTTATAATCGAATAAATTATATTCCCAAAACAAAAAAAGAGCACGGAAAGGATTGAACACCATGAAGTCATTGAGAAAATGCTCTGTCAACTTTGGAAGGAGCACGGACTGCGATATGCGTACAGTCGATTTGATCTATTTCCACTGATATAATGCTCAATTCAAATTATTTCTGGAATTCTGAATAGATAGATCTCGTTTCATTTTGAGTTGTTCGAAATTTGATAAATTTGTCTGCCAATCGACTATCAAACCCTTCTCGAGACTCGAAAATATTCATTGAATTTCAGGGCTTTAGCTGTTCAATTAAATCCAATACCAATATTGAGATAACATTGAATATTTGCTGGAACATGTATTCAGGCAACTCATATGGGTTCAATGTTTCTTGCATTCCGTAATACGCGCAGCAGAATCCTGCTTAAATATAAAAATATCAAAAATATACTTCTCTGTCTCATTTAAAAATACAAATTGCAAATATATGACCTTATTTTGCATAAAGAGTAAAATAAGAAAGTTCTTTATCATCTTTTAGAGAGCATCTACTCTACAACTAAATCACAAATAAAGATTTCAAAGAACCTCTGAACCACCTCTTGTGTAACTGTGTTATCACACTTGCACATTAAAATTTTAATATGATTCACATTAATTGTCGCTGGTGAGAGTCCAAATGTGTAATTTGTGTGTTTGAATCATTTTATATTCAAAATTTGATATATTTTTTGATAAAAAGGTAGACTTGGCCCGCAAAATTTGATATAAATTGATTTATAGCATTAATACGAAAAATTAATGTGATTTTCTCTTTAATTTTTTAATGTGAAGAATATTTATGCTTTAGGTAAATTTAAACTTATTTTTGCAGGCCAAATCCACTTCTTTATCAATAAATAGAAAAACCCCAAATATTAAGTGACTCAAAGACACAAATAACATATTTGGATGCTCACAAGCGACAATTAATGTGAATCACATTAAAATTTTAATGTGCAAGTGTGATAACGCCGTAACGAAAAGAAAAAGGGGCGAGGTCGGAAGGTGAAGAACTGAACTGACTTTATTATGTATCCGTGATGTCCATGGCTTTTTATAAAAATCAGTTATCGGACTTAGGTCCCATAAATCTGGCTAATCTTTTCAAATTCGAGATGGTGTATTAGGAATCGAAGTATCGATATTGGCGAAGGATAGGTTCTCTGCTTTTTGTCGCATAAGTAATGGACTCTCAAGCAAATTGTTTGTGTATGTGTGTGTGTGTGTCATGTCCTGAACAGCAACAACCTTCCTGGTGTGAGAGTGAGAGAGCATTATTACATTATCCAACACTAACAATCAACATAAATTATAATTTGTCTCCTCTGCAGAGTCCACCCCTTCATGCGAAAATGCCGTGCATGGTGCTTGGGAGTAAAATATGATGCCGTAAACTGACTTTAATACACCCATCGCGGAGAATGTGATTGTGGGAGTCACTTATTCGTCTCCTTCCTATCTCTTGTCTTTCAAGCCCCAGTCTCACTTGGGGGTATGTGGGGAAAATCTCGAGAGGGATTGCGACAACCGTGCCATAATCGTGACTCCTAATTAATTTTGATCAGACGATAAGGGACCGTAATCTGCATTTTGTACCAGAGTGTCACTTCACTTGATTAGCATACAGCTTATATTCTCTACACATTTCTTGACTCTTTGATTTCTTGTCAGGAAGAACATTTTTCCAAAGTATACTGCGGTTAGTTGGCTCTAGACTTATATACCTTATATACCAATAATTGAGAAATATTTATTTAAAATTTTGCTCAAAATAAAACTATACTTTGTGCCCGATGTGCCCCAGTGTTTTTCTGGTATTTTCGGTGGCAATGGTTGTGTCCACGTCCACACAGCTCAAGTACGTGTACAGTACTCGGTACGGTACTCAGGAAGGGGTAAAGGTTTCGTCACTTCTCTAAGGGTTGTGAATGTGAACTACCTACGCCTACGGCTTTAGTCCAATTCCAAAGTATTGCTAAACACAATAGGGTAAAGTGATATAAGTTGGACATAGTGTTACAAGTTGGACATGGCTTTTTTCTTGATAAATACAGTGCAAAATTTGTTTTCAAGCACAAGGAACCAAATTATAAAACTAAAGCATTAAAAATATACAAATAAAAATGAAGTACTTAATTTATCAAGAAAAAAAGCCCTGTCCAAATTGTACCATTGTGTCCAACTCAGGGGGGTGACATTAGCTCTGAAAAATTAGACCGATTTTAGTGTAAATTTTTCCCTGTTTTCGTACACTTTCACAAGATATCTCCAAAACTATGTAGGTTGCCATTTTGTAGTTTTCGGTTGTCTATTCAATATTAAGTTTGCTTTTATTTTGTATTTATATTTTTTGCTTATTCATTATACACTGACAGAAAACAGCTAATAAACCCAAAAGTTTTTTCGGTTCGCTTTTAAGATATGGGAAACATAGGAAATGTCATGCCCCTGGTCCAACTTGTACCACTTTACCCTAACTGTCATTCGTTAAAGTGGCGGAGGAGAGTCGCTTTGTAGGGGAAGGTTTTGCACCTTCGTAATGTTGCAGCTTCGTAAAAGTTGATTTTTTTCCAAGTTACTAAATGAAATTCATCCATGGACATATAATCTAAAAGCTAGTCCTACATCTCACATTTTCTGACAAACTTGGAAGCCTAGGCCTTTTTTTCCTGGATCCAAATGGCAAAAATAAAAAATGGGCCTGAAATCGCAATTCTGATGTGTCATATTTTATGCATTTTTGCACACTGCAAGTGTGCAAGTGTGGGAAAAAGTGGTACGAAGCTGAGTTAACCAGGGCACCTTCGTAAAAAATGCCGCTACATTTTCTTTTTCCTGTAGAGGAAAATCCAAGGACTTCCAGGAATTTTGTGAGGCAGAATTATGAACCCAATAAGTAAGAGATTTTTTTGATATAGTGATATAATTAATTCGGTGTGTGTGGCATTCAATAAAAATCTTAAATCTTGGACTCCTTTTTTAATACGAACCTTTAAAACCTTCCCCTACTTCTGATTGAATGTCTATCGCTGGCATATAGGTAGCTCGCATGAACTATTGCCTTAGATGCAAATGCGTTATTTAACTGTATTTTCTCGCATTCTCGACGAGTTTCTTTGCGGTTCGCTTCTGGGGATGTTTTGCGAACATTTCGCGTAACAACAATATTACATATTATGTGCTTTATCCGGGTATGTATATATATATATATATATATATATATATATATATTCGTATTTTTCGTATTATATATATTATATATATTCGTATTAGAAATTCGTATTAATTCTGATTTTTCAGAGTGAGGTTAAACATTTTAATATTCTGTATACGATTTATGCCAAACAATGTAATTAGCATGCTAAGCATATTAAATAGTCTCTAGAGCTAGAGGATGATGTATAAATTCTACCATGATAACACTAGAACCTTCCTGGCGGGCTATGATGACGTTACCGACACACAGAGACAATTGAGCTATTTCTCTGAATGAACATTGTAGTTTGGCGGTATAGTAGTAGCGAAATATTTATTGTGGTGAAACAAATGGAATTTCTTTTGTTAGATCTCTTTATGTTAAACTCTTTTGAATTTTCTGGACCCCGATGCTAAGAAAGAAAATAAATATTTATGTAGCAAATTGAGTGAGAAGCTTATATCATTGTTATTT
This sequence comes from Phlebotomus papatasi, assembly GCF_024763615.1. NCBI lineage: Eukaryota > Metazoa > Arthropoda > Insecta > Diptera > Psychodidae > Phlebotomus > Phlebotomus papatasi. The sequence goes on from NC_077223.1 coordinate 48,788,695, forward strand.
AATAGCATCCTATTTCTTCCCCGGAACATATCGTGTGGGAATACCTCGTGCCAAAACTTATTGCTATATTAGGACTGAAATGTCGACAATTGGAGATCTTCTTCGACTGTGAAATTTGAGCAAATATTTCTCTCTGGGGCCATTAAAAATTCATGAAACAAAAGAGATTTCTTACAATTTCTGCTTCTGTGATCCAATGTGAAACTCGATTTCTTTCAATTAGTCTTAAACTATTTAGGAATGTTTTTAGATAGTTATGGATCATGTACATGTACACACCACATACCGCATACGATACGGGCTAAAATAATGACTGTTTGAACAGGAGATAAGCTTCACTTGTACTCCCTAAAACCCCCAGAAGATTATAACACCTACTGCACATTAAAATTTTAATGTGATTCAGATTGTCTTGATGCACAAAAATAGATTTAAATTCAAGGTACGTAGACCTTATCAATTCACACAACAAATCATAACATTGCTCTATAAGGTACGACGCATCGGGAGGGGAAGTGATCTTATGACGTCAATATCAATCGAGAATTTACAGTGTAGCAATTGTTCCATTTGTCGTCAGTTGACTTGCTAAGCTATTTTTTCTGTTCGTGAATAAAATGTGCAAAATGGTGGAAATTTTGTGCAGGAATGGCTTCCATCAGGATATTAAACGATAAAGGTAAGTTGTAAAGAGTGGAAAAGACCGAAACCATCAAGTGATCAATGTTTTTTTTTTGTTCAGGAAATCCACTGAAAAGTGGCTAATGTGTTGCGACTGTGAGTCTCCACAATCAACAGCCAATTCAGCAAGTCCAGGATCATGAGCAAGCAGGTGGTAGTCCTTCAGGTCCACCCCAACAGGAAGATTCAAAAGTTGGAGCTGCGATAAAGCAAATTCTGTGAGAAATAAGCATATGAAAATCTCCTATTTGCCGATAATTTCTGCCGGAAAGAAGACTTCCACCGTCTAATGAATTTCTGATCAACTGAGCAGATTCGAAGATCTATTGGACTTCGAGGAAGGAGTATATTCTCGATTGATATTGACGTCATAAAATCACTTCCCCTCCTGATGCGTCGTACCTGATAGAGCAATGTTATGATTTGTTGTGTGAATTGATAAGGTCTACGTACCTTGATTTAAATTGGCCTAGCCTAAAGCATTTATTTCGATGATTTTTTTGTTGAATTTCATTCATTTATTGATTTTTGAAAAATGTAATTTGTAAAAAACTGAGAAGTGTTAATGGAATAAGTGAACTCGAAATCGAAATACTTGAAAATTCGATAGTGAGTTCAATTTTGAAAACTTGGCAGGAAACGGATGACATTGGCTCGATGTAATTCTTTACCCCCAAAATTTAACTCAAAATCGAATTTTCACGCATTCCGAGTTACAATCACCCCAACTTGCAAGTTCTCTGAGGTTGCCTGTAAAGAATCTTAGCTATTATAAGCCTACCTGAGCTTATCACTGGTTATTTTCTATTTTAAATAGTTTGAATACCGAAGTCCAGTTTGTCAGTTTTGTCAGTTTGATACGTGCGCTTTTGTTATCAAAAATCAACTTATAAACGAACTTGTACGAATTTCGAGATTACCTGAAAATTCTCTGAGCTATCATACACTTATTAGGACTTATTATTGTTTTTCTTTCCGTAGAGAAAGACAGAATAAAGAAAAAGAAAGATTATTTTCACTCACATTTACCTTACTTGGAAATCAACAAGTTACGATGGAGTAGTTGAACAAAAAAACATTTTATAACCGGATTCTCCTCTTCTACGACTGCTAGGTAATAAATTATTGATTTAATTTATTATTAAAAAATATCTCTCACATGTCAGTTGTTGGAAATTATTTTGTTTAGACAAATAAAGAAAACAAATGTTTTGTCTCTAAAAGAGATCGATTTTCTTTTTCTATGTGGAAGTTCTGTTTATCTCTTTTCTTCATACAATTTTCTAGCGTCTTTTTACTAGTATTTGTGTGTGTCGATTGAAATGGAAAATTAGTGACATGGTTTTCTTTTTTTCTATCTTCATGTTACATGATCAATTGGCCGTGATTGATTTTCCTTCATGTAATGCAATACCTGATAAAAAATTTATACTCGTTCACAGAGAAAGACATGAATAATTATCCTTCTTTTGCCTTCTCCCAAATTAGAAATGGCATGGATTGCTTCTTATTTGGTAGGGGACATCTTCTATAAAGAGATAATTATATTCTACAAAGGCCACGAAGGCTAATAATCGAATATTAATGTGTTAATGTTAAAACTAGTGTTGTAACAATATATAAATTACTAAAGTGTATCAGCTAATCAGGTGCTTAAATATGTGTTCTAAATCAACATACGATAATTTTTTGAACGATATGTATTTCAGTGCACCGATATATATTTCAGTTATTTTTTTTTACTATTCAATAAAGAGCTTCTAGTCGTTCAGTATATTCTAAATTACATAAAAATTATAACTAAAATTCTTGAATCACACGTTGACCGTGTCGATGTGACTGTTCCATATTATACAATCATTGCATCCTTTTTATCTAAAAGCACAAATTCTTGGTTGTTATTAAACTAAATTATAAATATGTTAATTTGCATTTTGAGTTAACTCCTTTTCTAAAAGCTACTCAAAAGGTACTTGTGTAATAAAATAAATAGAGTTTCCCAAACGCTTTTATATAGAAAATCGTGTGCAAAAGCTTTGAAGCCTTTGAGTAAGCTAAGTATGAAGTAAGAATAGGTAAGTGCGTGATTAGGAATATGTACTGAAAGAGTGTGAAAAAAAACCATTGGTCCTGGAAAGTTTAAGTGAAATTTGTATTACATTTTCTCATTACAATCTTAAGATTTTCCATAGTAAAATATTGAAAATTGGAAGATAGTTTTCCTATTTTGCTCATCTTATGTCACCCGTCCGATAAAACTCAAGAATTTTCAGTGACGAGAACAACATATTTTCTTGAAACGAGTATAAAAATATTTTTGAAATCCGTTGAGTTGACGCGCGTAAAGAAGATTTTTGATAGCTATAGGTAATATAGAGCTGTTGATTTCCATGACTCTGATATGTGATCATGGTGAATACCAGGGATGACGAAGAGTTCCAACTCTTTCACAAATGCTCAAATTCACGACTTATTGGTCGCTTAGAAAGAAATTGTTTAGTAGACAATAGTGAATGAGAGAGTTCAGCCTGTTACATTTAGTTATTTTCTTTGTTTACTGATTCATATTCAATTTTTAACGATTCATTCTTTCTTTCAAAATTAAGAAGAAGATCCTATAATTAATATCTGAAAAACATTTATTACTAAGTTATCAATTAACCGGATATATTCTTAACGATTGAGAAATATTTGGGAAGATGAAAAAATTTACGATTTTGCCTTGTTGACAGAACTTGGAATTGTATATTACATTCTCAGGTAACATTGTAAGCTTAGGGGAAAGTGGGGCACCTTTGGATTGGTATTTTCTTCTATTTTTAAATGTAATTCAGCCATATCATAATGTAATTTAGCTTCTTAGTCTGTTTGTGCCACTAAATTATATCATGATAAGGGCTTTGACAGACCTGAGGATTACCCTAGAGACGGCTTGGTGTAATTTTATTAGAAATAATGGTTAAACTACATTTCCATAATTTTTCACTAAGTCGTCTCTCGGTTTAAGGCATAAGTGTGTCTAGGGCATGAGGCTCAATTTTGTTTAAAACTAAGTGTAAAATCCTAATTTCAAAGGTACCACACTTCTCCCTATTAGGAAAGGGATGATTTTTGATGAAAGGTTACTTATAATTTTTCTCTTTCTAAATAAAAAATGAACTGTAATATTTTGTAATGATTAAAGAAATTTTAATTGTCGTGTCAGAAAATGCTAAGGTGTGTGGGGTAGAAAAATGGAATGTAGTGAAGTGAACAAGGGAAAAAATGTGAGAAGTGTCTTGTCCTCACTTTTGAACAACTTGTTGTACATTTGCTATTGTTAGCACTTTTCTCCAGTCCGTCGCCAAGTTTGTGGCTTTGTAGTTTGCTCATGAGGGTGAATCGGGGTGTCTCTTGTCTCACAACCACAACACCCAACTCAAAAGGGTGGGTGTGAAAGTTGAAAAAAAATATTATATATTTTACCCACCATAAAAATTCTACTGTAGGGTTGTGCAATGAGCTTCTCCCTACATAAGACGAAAGGACAAAATGACAAAACAATGTAAAACTTATCATCCACGCTTTGTCATACAAAGCAAATATACTCATTGAAGTTTTCCCAGCGGAAAGCTTGTTTTTCCAGCCATGATAATTAATGCACACTGAAACTCCGGGGTTGGATTTTCCCAGTTCCGATGACAGAGCCCAACTATTTCCAGACACTTTCAATTACTTTTTCTGATTGTTATCCTGGCATCATATATGCACATTAAAATTAAGTTCAATTCATATTAATTTGCTGTCAATAATATGCTTCTTGCAAGTTTGTAATTTATGTCTTTTTAGAGTTTGATCAGATTATTATAAAAAGGAGTGGCAAAGCACAGTATGCTATGCGAAATGCTCGAACTCGTGGACTTTTGCCTTAAGCCCTCTTCAGAATAGAGGTTTAGCCCAATTCCCGAAGGCCTCAAAATCCTAAATATCGAGCAATTTTATTGCTTTTTGAGAATCTGATGGGTCATTTATCTTTTATAATCCAATCGTAAGTTAATATTTTCCAAATAGTCGTAATTGATAAAAAATTATAGCAGTTCCTGAAATTTGAAGTCACTTTCTCATACTTCGATTTAAATTTATATGGGAATTTTTTTGCACTCGCTATCGTTATGCTAAATATTTAAAAGTGAGAAGCTTTTCCGTATTATAATATGCCTTTCCATATGGAGGGATAAATATACTAAATTTTTGTTTAAATAAATTTTTACCTCGGAGCACTGTGAGCTGAGTCCGAGATCAATTTAGGAATTTGCTTTAAATAGCTCCATATAAAAAGGTCAACATGCCAGGGGGTTGGTTGGGTCATATGGCTAAGCCTAAGATCTGAAGCTCGTATTAGACAAACTTAAGCGGCCTACAGACTAGAGGTTTAGCCCGGTTTCGTAAGGCCTCAAAATTCTAAATAGCAACCAATTTTATTTCTTTTTTAGAATTCGATTGGTCTTTTGTCCTTAATAATCCAATAATAAGTTACTCCTTCCATCCTGAAGAAAAGATGTACGTTTGCTAGTACATTTTATATGAAAGAATGTACGACTTTTTTTTGGGACAGAGGGAGTGGAAGATGAAAATCTTCGGGGATGAAAAAATTGAGGGATTATAAATACTGCTCTCTCTGTGAAGTTCGAGCAGTAAAATAACGTAGTATAATATCTGTAAATTTTATAAAAATATCCTAAAATACTCTACAAGCTGTTGGTAAACCAAATATTTATTATTTATAGTTATTATTAAATACAAAGATAAAAGCTGAGCATCAAAAACATACTAGTTTGATATATTTTTAAAGAATGGATTGTAGAATCTGAAAAACAAAACTCAGGATATTCACTAAACATACATCTCAATGCCGCTAATTAGTATATTTATTATTAGTATTAATAGTGTAGTGGTTTAATCTATATTCTCATAATCAATAGAAAATCACTTTGTCCCAAACTACCCCCGTCGCAAACATACCCACTTCCCCTAAATTCTTTCTTGTTATCTTCGCAAATCAGATGTTTTCAGGAAAATTATATGTTTCTACCTATCTGATACGTTCCGCTATTACCAAACCATAAATAAGTTGACACAAGTATAATTAATCTGTATTTTTAACCCACTTTCTCCTTACTAAAAACATGATAACCAACGATTTCTCAAAAGCGAGTAGGGTAAAGTGGTACAAGTTGGACAGGGCTTTTTTTCTTGATAAATTTAGTACTTCAATTTTATTTGTATATTTTTAATGCTTTATGGCCTCTACACATTGGGAGAAATTTTTGTCAAAAATTGCTTTTTTGAAGGAAATTCCCTGCAGCGTTGTAGGGGGAAACGTCAAATTTCTGTCAAAAACGCAATTTTTGACGAAAATTGCTCCCAATGTGTAGACGCCTTTAGTTTTATAATTTGGTTTCTTGTGCTTATAAACAAATTTTGTACTGTATTTATCAAGAAAAAGCCATGTCCAACTTGTACCGGCGCATTGTCCAACTTGTAACACTATGCCCAACTTATATCACTTTACCCTAATTTTATGTTCTATTGCATTTTTGGATATATTCTATTTTGTAACAAATCTGGATTTGTTAAAAAAAAAGCACACAAAAATGCAGGGTTCTATCAATTCTAGAGAATAGAATAAGGAGAATATCAGAAACACAAGCATTCAGTAAAACTATGACGCTTCACACCTTTTCTATCTTATGAGGAAGTGAGTGAAAACAGATTGAAAAGTGTATACCATTCCTCTGGGAAATCAATTTGATTTTTTAGTCTTCCGTTGAAAATGATCAGCTGAGTAGACGTTTTTAGAAGATGTTCAACGAATTAAAATAAAATAACATTCGAAAACTTAGCATTTTGGGATCTTTTAATTTGTTTTAGATGCAATATTTAAGGTAAATATGCACATATCGACTGAAAATGAAATAATTTTGTTTGATTTAAACACTTGTACTTGTACAAGTTATAAGCAATGAAGAATTTCTTTTGCTGAGGTTATATTAAGTGTATTACAAATATGAGTTTCCATTAGGGAAATTACGAGTAATTTGAGAAATTCGCAAAGCCGACAAAAAAATTCAGAACACATTTAATTGCGGTAAAGAACCAGAAAATGATTCTTAAAAACATTTTATCTTTGAATCTAATTGCCATAGGATAGAGAGGGGTACCCCCTCACCTCCCACGCACTGAGAGAAATCTGAAAAAGTTAAAATAACATTCCGGAAATGTTAATTTTGGCCTGCAGTATTGATCCAAAATCGGTGTAAATATTACCCTTTTTAGGTGTATTGGGGGTTAAAGTTACCCTTTTTCATGTTAATTTTACCCTTAAAAAGGTGTAAAATTAACATTAAAAATGTTGATATATTTTTACTCCTAAAAAGTGTTAAAATTCTGAGGAAAAATAGGTGTGATTAGAAGGAATCACACCTAAAAGGTAATCGCACTCTCTTTTTTCTCAGTGACGAGTCAATCTTCGTATTGTTAACCCTTTAAAGACGATTGGGTTACCGACTGGTGTGCCAAAAACAAAATTTTTCCTACGGGTATGTAAAGTTATGTTGTGCTCCAAAAAATCAGAAAAAAATTTTTTTTCTGTCCTCCATTTTTTGACCTTTCGTTCTTAAGGGATTAACAGAATCAGAGGGGTAAGGATAGGGAGGGTAAAATGTAAGTTATGTTAGTAAGACGAAGGATGATTTATGGGAGGTGAGGTGATGTCTTGAATATTAGAATTGTTCCTGTCTATCTGTTGGGCTACGGAGATATGCTAACGGCCAGATTAGTGTCTTATTCGAAGATTTGAATATTCGAAAAATATATTTAAAAAACATCCCCGAAAAGTGGAAAGTAAAATTTTGAAAGGTCAAAAACTAAAGGAATTAATATAATAATACTGTTCTTGCTTTGGACTATTAGTAATAAAAATGATAAAAAAAATCCTTAAATTATCTATCGCTTATCTGGAAGAAAATCTTTTTTGAAGTAGAAAATTAAGGTTAATAATTGGTCACAGATATAGAACTTCATAATCAAAAATTTATATCAACTAAGTTTCCTGAGAAGTTTCGAATGAAAATTTCTAGATGTAGAAAATCGAAGATTAATATTGAAAAATTGTTGGGGCCATTGTGAGGTAATCAAAAAGACATGTTTTTAATGTAAGATGAATATGAGGAAGAAGAAAATGATCAGACTTACGTTGGGGACTATAAAAGAATTTCCTGAATGTTCCTATAGTATAGATCAGAATTATAAGTGATTCTTTTGGCTTTTCTTTTTACTGCTATTCGTTTCGTAGAAATAAAATTGCAACATCCACTTTTATTGGTCTCTAGTGACATATAAATCTATTGAATTCTTCGTCAAGTCTTGATGGTGTTATTTGTCTCCTCTCTCTTTTTGCCACTTAATTCATTTTGCTCTACTCATATCTTTTCCCCTTAAACGAGTGATGCAATCATGTTGTGAGAACCATGAGAAGTGGATGAATCGTCTAAGCAGTCATTTGGGAAATTCCTGGAGCATTCCTGATGGAATACAACAGATAATTATAGACATTATTGCAATATGTGAATTGGGTAGACAGGTCAAGAGTGCTGGACACGAGGTAGAAATGTGTTAACACATTTATTTGATGAAAAAAATGTTTCATTCAACTCTAATTTCTGTTCAACATGTAAAAATTAAAACGAATACCATATTATCATTTTGGGACAATTTAGAATAGTAAATTCCTCTGCTTTCACTGAGAGAAATCCGAAAAAGTTAAAATAACATTCCGGAAATGTTAAATTTGCCCTGCAGTATTGATCCAAAATCGGTGTAAATATTACCCTTTTTAGGTCTATTGGGGGTTAAAGTTACCCTTTTTCATATTAATTTTACCCTTACAAAGGTATAAATTTAACATTAAAAATGTTGATATATTTTTACACCTAAAAAGTGTTAAAGTTATGACGAAAAAAAGTTAATCGCACCCTCTTTTTTTTCTCAGTGTTAGAATAAAATGTTCTTCCAGTGATAAATTTGTAAGTGAATTTAAAGCAATAATAAACTTAGAGAGGCTTATTGTAGATGATATCATACAACACTATTTTTTTAGATTAATAAAAATTATTAAGAAGGATTTCAAGAATTATTAAGAAAAAAACTTTTGGGTTGCATTAAAGGTGACGGTAAGGATTTAATTGTAAATTTTGCTCTTAGTGTCAAAAGGGCTAAAATTTTCTACGAGAAATCTATGGCTTTGAAAATCCTCAAATAGACACTCTATTTCAATTTTACATTTTCCACATTTTTGCCATGTTTCAATCCATAAATGATGTAAATGGGTTGTTGCCGTTTCGATTTATATTTCCTGTTTATTCAAATGTATTCTGGCCGATGATGAGTTTTATGCATTTACATAGATATTTTACCGGGGTATATTCAAATCCATTATTCATGCACCAACAACACTGCCAAGATACACAATTCAATATAGAAGCGGACACGTGTACTTGTACCAGGTCGAACACATTCTTTCTGAGTCCTGGGCCTGTCTTGTTCCACTACCAACAATTTGTGGAAAGAAGAATGGAATATTTTGTTGAATTTACAATTGAATTTGAGACTATGCTCTGCGAAGCGATTTATGACGTCAATGAATTGGCTTTTACCTGCTAACTATTTTATCTCTATGTTTTTACCCCCGCCTAGAGTTCATGCAAGGTTAAGTCAATTTATCGATCAAACAAGGTGTTGTAATCAATTCCCATATTGAGCAATCAGAATATTACTCGAACTCCGCATGTAATCCCTTCATTTTTGATGCCTCGTAACTGTAACACTCCCATCTCTAAAGGAATTATAATTCAACAACGATGTTACAAATTTTACATCCGTTCTTTCGTTTGTTTGGCCATTACTGAAGCTAGATGCCATAAGAGAAGGGTCAAAGAAACACCTATAGGGATGGAAACACTTGTTGGCAGTTTCGTTAAAATATTGAAATGTTATTGATTTATTTATTTATTTATTTTATTTATATAATAAAATGGCGTTTTTTCATTAATCTATCTTCTCCTATAAGGATAGGTGTCCAAATTTAGGATCTTAAATGGCGCAGAATAGTGTACCAAAAGATCATGACATGAGTTTTTTTTAAATTTCAATAGGTAACTGGTAAATATGACAGAATCACCGAGGATCCTTTGAAAGCTTTCCTGTTTTGACATTTCTTTAACTCCGGAATAAACGAATAAAAGTAATGAAAAATCATCTTAGGTGTTTACTCACTCAGATGAGAGAAATACAATATGAGTAATAAGTCTATGATAAAATATAAACTATCGTGTGATATATGTGCGTATAAAAATTCCAGAACTACTAGTGATCATTCAAAGAATCAATATCCATCTTTTTGAAACGAATCAAACATGATTCAAGTTGGTCCTTTTATTTTTAACAGTGGCATTTCTTCTGTCTTAGAAGAGATTTAGAAGTTCTCTCCAGTTACTTAAAAATAAGCTCAAGATTTATTTTACCTACAGATATGCTCTCGAAGCGTCATTTATTTTTTAAGGACGATTGGAACACGGGTGGTGTCCCAAACTTTTTTTCCTTTGACCTTCTAAAGTTATACTTGCACCGAAAGCAGCCAAAATCCCGAAATCCAAAATCCCGAAAGCCGAAATCCCGAAAACCAAAATCTCGAAAACCAAAATCCCGAAAGCCAAAATCCTGAAAGGGACAAAATCCCGAATGTTCAAAATCCTGAAAGGGATAAAATTATATGGAGGACAATGTGTGTAGAATAATTTTCCAGGCACAGAAAATTTCCCTTTGTCGCGCGGGTGCAATCGTGGAAGTAGCTAAATATGGCACTTTAAAAATTCGGGATTTTGGCCCATTCGGGATTTTGGCTTCGGGATTTTGGTTTTCGGGATTTTGACTGGGACCCGTTTTGCTCTAATAAGTCAGAAAAAATGATATTTTCTGATCCCCAATTTGTGACCCTCTTAGTCTTAAAGGATTATGACCATCGCATAATAACTTTTGTTTATAAGCATGTTTTCAAAATTTACCATGAGAATGAGCGAGATGACTAGATCTAGATCTCACTCACTCTCATTGAAATGTCAAAAACATGTTTAGTAAACAAAAGTTATTGTGCGTTGGGCATTAAACCTAGAGAAAATATTATTTTTTCTGATACACTTCAAAGTCGGTGAGGTTTTTTTTTTAATTTGAGATATAGGCGAATGGGGCGAATGTTTTACTAAATTATTAAATGAATTTTATTAATGTGACTTGCTTCTCAAGGTAAAATGTAAAACTGATCTACAGTGTATTATTTTCAGTTGATTGATTTTTGATTCTTTTACAGACTCATTTGTAGTCTTTGAATGGTATTTGTAATTAAATTTTATTATCAAGTTTTTAACGTTTTTGTTTACAATGATAAGGGCAAAGTATTTTTTTTAAAAAGCATTTTTTATTGCTTCTAGAGTGTAAGGCTTTAAGATCTGAGACTTATGTCATAGACAGACTTACGACTTAGATCAAGAGACGGCTTAGTGGGAAACTGATGGAAATGTAGTTAAATACGCTAAGCCTTTTTTAATTAATTTTAATTAATAAGCGGAATGTAAAAGAAATTTTTTTCTTTTGATAAAAGAATAAGTCAATTTGTCTATTAAAATTCTATATCATGATATTTTTAAAATCCCTGCAAAGATATTTCTAACGAACAAAGTGTAATAACAAAATTTAAATGATTTATCGTTTAATACAAATATTGAAATACAAATAAATTATATCGCTCCTTGGAAATTACAAGGGGCCAACTCACTTTTTGGCGATTTTGAGTTTTTAATACACTCTGACGGAGAATTTAATAAAATTTCAGATGATATGAGTCAATAAATTTCGTTATTAGAAAAGTTTTTCAAAATTTTACTCTTTATGATCGCTTGCGCGGTTTTGTTTGAAGTCAAGGGGCACAAAATAGATTTATCGTTCAATTTTTTTTGTGAAACAAGGGACTAACTCAAGCAAGTTGATCCCGTGTCATTCTAATTTCATGAGAATTTGAGCATAATTTAGAATGACAAAGAGCTAACTCATAAAAAAACATATTTTGAAAGGTAAAAATATGTATGTTTCGATATGTATAATAATGCCCAAACGCACAATAACTTTTGCTTAGTAAACATGTTTTTTGACATTTCAATGAGAGTGAATGAGATCTAGATCTAGTCATCTCGCTCATACTCATGGAAAATTTTGAAAACATGTTTACAACCAAAAGTTATTGTGCGCTGGTCATAATGCTCATACAAATAGAAAAGAATTAAATTGTTTTTATTAACATACATAAATGAGATAATTATTTATACAAAGTTTAATCTTTCATGCTGTCTCCTGAAAAATGGCTCAGATTGAGTTGGCCCCTTGTAATTTCCAAGGAGCGATATGTACCATTTATTTTGTTGAAGGTTCATCTTAATGATACTTAAATTTATGTATATATAGTAATTGAGAAGGAAGTAACAGTATCACAAACTACCCCTGTCTTATACATCCCCAATGCACTCTATATCACTAGCTGGTGATTCCATGGAAAACTCGAGCTGTTTCGATGTTGGATGCATGTAAATATTTTTCAAGCATTTATTAATCCTTCAGAAAAGAGACATTATATGCTTCAGTGGTCTTCAGTCTTCTTGGCAAATTCCCTCACTATTGAGAGATTTTCTTGTCTGTTAAAATTTAAAAGGAAAAATTTTTCAATGCTTTCAAACATTTTGTGATGATGCTTTTTCACATTATCTTTTGCTTTTCGTCGATTTCAACCCTTAGATTTTAGATGATGGTTCGGAAAAGAAGAAAAAATCACACTGAGAAGAGAAGAGTTTGAGCAAAATTAAAAACAAGAAAAATATCTTTCAATCGTGTCTGGATATGATGGGATAGATTTTCAATGGAGTAAGCGAAAGCTAGAGAGAGATAGAGAGAAATTGTGAAAAATGACAAGGAATGAGTGTATAAAAATACACAAGGAGAAAAGACGCTGCTCTTGCCAGAGTTATATATCACTCTTAATGGATCAATTTTCATGGTTCCAAGCCGGAAGATGGCTAACAAAAGCAGTTGGATAGATGAGAAAAACCCTTCCAACGTCAATCAATATACGATTTATGTGTGTTTGTTATACCGCAAAAGGCGCAAAAGAAAAAAATCCCTCAGTGGATGTTAGTATAAGGATTTTCTTGTGGGTTGTGAAAGCTCTCCACCAAGATACTCCGCCAAATAAGATATATATGTAGATGGTGGAGAAAATAATACTTGGAGTGCGGTACAATGAATTGAGTCAATTTTAACGAGTTGAAGAAACACTAGAGCTGACTACTTAAAGTAACACTTTTTAAAGCTTGAAAATATGAGGCGATAAAATATCAAAAAGCATTGTTATGTAATAGCATTATATAATTTCCAATTTGTAAACTTTTCTAGGCTAGTTTGTTGAAATTAGTCAATAAAATTAAAGTACAAAATTAAGTGAATCACGTGCATATAAAAATTTAGATTGGCCCTGATACACTTTTCATTGAAAGCTAACAACAAGTAAACTAGCTACCTTTTAATATTACTATCCGTCCGTCCGGCCGCTCTTTGGAGCTTAATAGCTCCCGATTTTTTATACTTACACGAAGTTGGGATTTTTAATCCTAATACCTGTGGAATCACAAGTAGTGAAGCTAACTGAAAAAATGCGACTTATAGGAGATTTCAATTCGGGACATATTACACCATTCTATCTATGGTATGCTTGACTCATTGAGTGCCCAATAGAGTTACTAAAGTTTAATATAAACCAAATATAATATATGATTTTTTGGTTAAATTATGATTTTTAAATTATATAGTAATATAATTTAAAATCTTTACAGAAAATCGCAAATCGACTATATTTAATTTTAGGAGTTTATGTTTGAAAAATTAGACAGTCGGTATGTACGGCTGCAACAGCTTTTCATCCACCCGTATATTTTCGTGTTTGGAAAAGTTTCAGAGCGATTGCTCATCTGATTTTGCTAGGTTTATTGTAGATAAGATTGTTAAAAATCTCAAATAATATTATAAATAAGAGGAGAAAAAAGAAACACTGGTTATGGAGCAACTATTTTATACTTTAATGGAATTCTTGGTGTCGACACTTTAAAAATGAATATTTGAGGGGTGGGCTCTACTTTATTGGCACCTTGCATGCAAAATTCGTACTCGTAACAAACACCCATTCATTGCATGCAAAGTGGCTAGGAAAAGTGACTCGAGTTGTCGCGTTAAAATTTTACGGGACACTTTTATTATGCAATACAATGCATCATACAGTCTTTTAGTTTAGGTGAAGTAGTATATGGGTTACCTGAAATTACCCGCAAAGTTAGGAAATAATGCGAAAAAATTAATAAGTTAACTCTTATTTAAGATCAGATAAAAAAAACTATTGATGAAGTAAAATAAATCTCGAAGAAGGAATTCAAATAGAAATATTCAAATGAATTGGATTTTAGATTACTTCTTCCAAATTTACCTTATTAAATAATTTGAATTTGTCATATGACATTGTCATACTGTTACAGAATCCCCTACAGATAGATGGTTTACTTTGTTTCCAGTTTGTCAAAGTTATTTTGCGACATTTTTTTCATTTGGATAATGATTATCTACTTAGTGTAAGTGTACCAAATCCCGGCCAGCTTTCAATTTCGGCCATCTTTTTTGTTCCTCGAATTTCCATGAACTTTTTGATTTTACGTAATCTATAGATCTCTATAGAGATTATACAATGCAAAAGAATAACAAAAAATGTAGCTTCGACAAACGAGATGACGTGAAAAAGATATTGGAAGAATTCCCGAAGAGCAAGGAACTAACAGAATGAAGGTCGAAATAGGGCACCTAAGCTATGTCTACATTTTTATTCGTTTTAAAATGTATTTAGAATAATTTTAAAGTAAATAAAGACGATAAACTGTCTACAAGGTTCTAAGCAACACTCCTTAAGTAGAAGGAATGAAAAAAATCAATTTCTATTTAATATATTACATTTCAAACTTGAGACTTTGGCGCTTGCATACAACTATGCCGAAATTTGGCACACTTACCCTAAGTAATGAATTTTGAAAAAAATGGGGTAAATCTGCACAATATTAAAGTGCGAAAATGAAATGTGGGGATTTATATTAAGCACATGATTCAAGGTAATACAGTGTAAAATTTTCAAGGATCTAATTGGACGAATTTGTCTTATTTCGAAGCCCTTAGAGAAAAATGTTGTGAATTTAGTGGAATATGTGGCTCAAAAAGACTAGGCCATTATCAAACAGGGTGGTCGTCAAGTAGTACAACATACCAAAGTACTTAAGAAATAAAAGAGAATCATTTTGTTAACACAGTAAGCCGGCCACGCTCTTACTAAACAGACTTACACTGAGAGAAATCTGAAAAAGTTAAAATAACATTCCGGAAATGTTAATTTTACCCTGCATTGATCCAAAATCGGTGTAAATATTACCCTTTTTAGGTGTATTGGGGGTTAAAGTTACCCTTTTTCATGGTAATTTTACCCTTAGAAAGGTGTAAAATTAACATTAGAAAATGTTGATATATTTTCACACCTAAAAAGTGTTAAAGTTATGAGGAAAAAAAGTTAATCTCACCCTCTTTTTTTTCTCAGTGTATGTACTCGAGTCTGCCTATAAGCCGACTTTATATTAAGAGAATCACATCTACCACAAGCTGATTTAAGGTTATAACTGTTTCTTAGTTTTTATAAATAATTTTTAACCTTTTAAATTATATTATGGTTGGAAAATTCAAAATATCTAAACCTTAGAGTGACTGATTGTCTGGGAAAATCTTTGAGGTACCCTTATATTCGTGATCAGGAAGTGGCGAAACACATTTTGTCAAAGTTTGAGAACAATCGTAGGACATGAAGTTTTTTTAGGATATCACAGTAAGAGAGATTGTTAAGAATCTCATTTAATATATTGACGGTATCAATCTACTGTATCCAATCTCAGGAAGTTCACATTTAAAAAGAACCATTTGAGTAAAATAAAATTATCAAGTAAAATAAAGTAATATAATTTGTGGAGCGAACAATTTATTTTAACAAGAAAATTATTTTGGGAAATTAAGTTTAGTAATAGAAGGAAAATTAGGAATTTTACAAAAGACAAAATATCTTTTACAATAATGTGCTTTCACCAGGTTTGGTTAAATCGTATAGAAATAAATTTCTTAAATTATTATTTTAATGATTTTGAGACAGACGAGGTATAGAATGAAATTGTCGACATTACAGTGCTCAGTCTTTCAGTTCAAGCAATAAAAACAGTCAAAGTAATTACGTCAAGTAAAGAAAAAAGAACATGTTACAATCCTTGTTGCTTCATGAGCTTTGCAGGTAAGAGAGTGATTGAGAATGAAGAAGGGTGTAAGTGAAGAAATAACATGATTTAGGAGCAACACAAAAAGTTTTTCTGTACGAATTAATTTGTGGCATTTCCCTAACAAAAATTCCCTGTGTGTGTGTGTCTATGTAATTTGAACAAATGATAATTTTCATATTTATGGTAATCGAAATAATAAAAAACATACTTTTCTCGTGAACATTGCGTGCTTCACGCCAGCTTAACGTAAAAGAAACCAATTTCCATGTTTCCTTCTTCTTCTGCGAGCTCTCACGCGCTTAAAGCTCGAAGACTTTTTTCGGGTGGTTTGTGGTTTGCAAGAAATGTGTGTGATTGAATGAAGGGGTACTTGTTTAATGAATCTTTTGCGTTGAGATAATCTCTGTGGGGCGCACACATCGGAAGAAATTTCCTAAATTAATATTAATAGATTTCTATCCTTCACCTTTTTGCTTTCCATTTTCTATGCTGTGTGCTAAACTTTAAGCTTCAGTAGACTATTCCAACTTTAGGGACTGTCTCATGGTGTTTTTATCACTCTCGATATATACATACAAAAATTCAATTAACATTAGAAGACATCTTGTGTATTTCAAAAGTAGAGCAGTAGTAGAGCTACCTTCGGACGACTCAAGCTACGGACAATTCATTTTTTTCTCTATGTTCCTTATACGGGCTTCAGACCTAAGGTTTAGCTATATGGCTTAACTACTCTAATTTTTTATCAATTACGATTTTTTGGAAAAATTTAATTTAGGATTGGATTATTAAGGACAAATGATCTATTAAGCTCTCAAAAAGCAATAAAATTGCTCGCTATTTAAGAATTTGGGATATTCTGGTTTAGCCCAGACCTCTAGTCTGAAATCGGCCTTATGGAGTACACCCATAGCTCTTTTCTGAAAATTTGAGGCATTGGACTATAGCTATTAAAATATAATATTTTAAAAGACCAAATTCATTTATAACACAATGAAAAAAAGAAATGAATTGATCGAAGCATAAATCATCTGAAGGTAGCACGCTTTCCTCTACTATATGCAAGAGTTGGCTTCAAATGCAATCGTTTATGAAGAGCAAGAAATAAAAAAAATCCATATTAACCGTGATCTAATGTCTTTTAATACATATCACTCGTATCTAATCCAAACATTTATTTATTTATTTTATATATTTTTTAACACCGATAAACATGAAGAACATATAAAATTATTAAAAGTATTTTTTTTTCTAAATTAAATAGATTAAATCGTATATCAATGTAGCCTCACAGCTTAAAGTAGCCCTACCTCCCCCTATAGAGATTGGAAACGCATGAGACATTTGTTTTATAAATGTCGTCAAATTATCGATTTTCATATTCAACCTCTTAGCAATATTGAAAGTTGTTATGATTTGGCTTTCTTTCACTAGTATTAACATTATTGACGTACACGTTCAAATGTCATCCATAACGAGATTGATTTTATAAAATTAACAATTTTAATGGAGTTTGAAATATAACAAACCCTTTTTTATCGAGAGCAGTTTAACAAGCAAATTTGATCTTTCCTATTTCGGAGGGATATTTTTGTTTTAGCCATATTTTCTTTTAGTATCTTTTTTCTTTTGATTGATCACAGTTAGTGCTTTATTATACATTACATATAAAATTTTAGATTCTAGTAGCTGAATGCTTGGTTCTTGAAACGAAAAAATGTGGATGATTTCATGTATTATAATATTTGAACATAAAATAGATTAATGTGGAAAGCATTGAAATAACGTTTAAAATAAATTTTAGACCCCTAATATCAGATATCTAATCTTTATAACAATAAGGCTATCTACACCGCCGTATTAGATTGGGATTGAACTGTTCCAAAATCGGATTTCGGATCATTAAGTCTCAATCTAAGGCCGCAATCTAAATGGTTTCATTGAGATCATTAAGACTGTCGCATTAGATTCAGACTGAATTGTCCCAAAATCCAATTTTGGGACAATTTTATTTCAATCCAATGCGGCGGTGTAAATAGCCTCAATGATTGTATTCACGATGATGCATTTTCATACAAATAATTTTCAAATTAAGATATTTTACCTTTTAAGGGATAAAATGGCTTTTTATTCACATCAGAATGCTTTTAAATAGCTAAATCACCAGGATATACCATATGTTCTTACATTATTAAAAGGATACGAATAATTTAACAGAAAAGTTGCACAGTTTTGGCTTCACCAAGACTTCAGAAATTTATTTTCTGATCTTGTGAAGCAAAAACCGACCCGACTATATTGATGGGGAAACCGGACACTCCAGTCACTCCAGTCCAGTTTTGACCTAGTCACTGATGAAGGCTCGGAGCCTGAGCCGAAAGCTTTGGGAAAAGTTGATGAGTTTTCATTGAGTGATTCCACTTCCCGACGATTTTCGGTTTCCGCATCAATATAGTTTCTGACCTTGATTTAAAACTCTCTCAAAGCACCCCTGGGAGCTGCCTACACAAGCCCGGTGGCTCGAAAGAATCGTTACTAGAGACCGTGATAACAGTCGAGAGTGTATTCGAATAAAGATTAACGAATTCTCCGGAGTTCCCAGGAATATTCTTATCAGAGCAAGGGAATAGTCTGACCGGTTTGATCGGATTCAGACTATTATCTTCATCTAGTCTTCGGCTCTTCAGCAGAACGGAGCTGTAACAGATTCTATATGGCTGTGACTACCTGTAAAATTCTATCCAAATTGCAGAAAAGCCCAGAGCATATCGACCGCTCAGAATAAGAAACAAACAATCCGCAGTAGGAAAATTTTACAGGAGAGCGATTTGAAGCTGAGCTTTTACATACGAGTATAAGATTTGTGGGATTTAAAATCTCTATAACTTTGAAAATAATTATCTTTCAAGTACAATAATCACAGGGAAGGTAGTATAAAGAAGTAAGGTAAAGTAGCCTCATTCGACCGGGTTCCTCGACTCGACCGATGGGTCAATTTTTGAATGTTTCATGGTCAATTTCGTCAATTTCTATGAATTTGTCACTGGTTTGTATTATTCATGGAATGATTGAATGTTAGATCATACGCAAAATATTATAGCAAATATAAATAAATTGAATAAATAAATCTACCGGTCGAAACGAGGAACCTGTCGAGCGAGGGCCCTTTAGAAAGTGAATAAAACGATTTTTGTAAAAAAAATCGAGTTATTAGACTCTGAGTGAATATTAAGGATATGTGATTTGTGAGAATTAAATAACCGAGGTCTTGAAAATCAGGCATCAAGAGCCTACTAATGGTGGTGGCTCGACAAGATTGCCCGTGTTGACGTACTTATAGCTCAGCATCAACTGAACTTTAAGTGATTACGAAGATTTTTCAAGCTTTAACATATTACTAGGTGGCAGTTGGGTACTTTTGAACTGGAGCAGCTTTAAAATTTGGCTTTTTCGTCTATTTGTAAATGAAGCTAGATATTATCATGATATAATTTAGCTCAAAAAGCCAATTGCAAAGCTAAATTGCTTTATGATAAGGCTCAATTCCATTTACAAATAGGAGAATGATTCTAATTAATGATTCTATTAGAAACTCACCTCCTCTATTCTCTGGTGATCCATAAAGTGGTGCCACTGAGCCTTCTGTTGGACTTACAGGTTCCACGGTGTCCTCTTTTGGGGGTAATTTAACCCGCATTGCTGGTGACTGTTGGCGATAACGGACACTCTCGTTCGTTTTTTGCACAGGAGACATTTGCCCCTGGTGCTTTTTTACCATGTAGCAGCGAGGCATTTCTCTTTTCACTTTAAGTATAAAGCGCTCTTTTTCCACTTAAACATACAAATACTTTCGTTTGGAAAATTGAAAAAATAAAAATCAGACTAGAGTAGATTTTTCTCTCTTTCGCAGATTTAAACTCACAGGAGGGTTATTGCTTTCGTTGTCTTCAATAAAATATCTCGTTTTAGAGATGAGTAGCATATTTTGGTGCTCCCTTATATGTAAAATTCTTGATGGATTTTTATATTGCGAGAGGATACAGCCAGGCTTGAGTCCATGCTTGAAGCTACAAGTGAGGATGTATGATTTAGGATATGGTGGAAAAAGGGCGACACCGCAGCAACAAGTAGCGCTCGTCACTGCGTCGAGGGTTGACTGGCGGATGAGGGATTGTGTGCGAGAGCTGTGTAGAAGTCTATGGCGGCTAAAATCCACAGGTAAATGCAACAGAAAATAAACAAGTGGGTTGAGTTCAAGCGGCGTCTCTAATGCTCAACAGGCGTCCCGCCGATCGTCGTTTCATCCCCGGCGGCTATTGTCCGACACACGCGCTAAGTTCCAGTGCGCAATGAGTAACCGCGGCGGCATACACACTCACACATACACACGCTTTAATAGTGTGTGCGCAATGCTAGAGGCTAGTCAATTGCCTGACAATTGCAGGGGCTCCACTGCTGAACAGGTTAAGTATTGATCCAGAGAGAATACTAATTACACTAATCTGAGCGACATTTTTCACCACGAAAATATGGTAGGTTTTATAATGACTGAGTGTTTGTCTCCGGGGGCTCAAGCTGTGCACCAAGATGGCGCTTCCCGGGCCACCACAACACCCCCTTTGACCATGCTCAATGGCCCCCTTGGCCAATTTTCCGCACTATCTACAGCAACCACAACACGGAAGTTCCAACTTCTCGTATTTTCTGCAGTTATTTTTTTTTCTGAATTTTCCTTCACACTTCACGGCGAGGTAATCACAGAACAATCCCTTCACCAATGAGTCACTCTTTACCAAAAATTTCCCTTGCCTTACAAATTTTCCTCTTCCTTGCACCAACACTATACTCTTCGCTATGAATTATATTTTTCCACCATAACACCCATTCGCTCATGAACAGCAATGATGTCACCTTAACGACTTTGTAACGTAGGAAGCACCAAGGAAATATCTTGTGTCACTCAATTGTCCAGTAAACAAGAATATAAAATCGCTAAATGTGCGTCAGATTTGACGTACCACTCCCTTCTCTACTGGCGACGCGGATTTTTGCTCATGGCGGTTTCAGGAGGTGATTCTGGTCGCGCATGAGCACTATCCCTGGGTAGTCGGGTATCAGTTGATATAGTGGTGCAGTTGAGCACCAAAAGGGGTTGCTTGGCAATTTTCTGATATCTAGGAATAGCAACATGTGCATACTGAAATGTATCACTCTAGCAAGAGAAAAATCTGCAAAGCTTCAATTTTGAAGAAGAATTTATAAAGTGACGATTATTTCCTTTTATTGATTGATCTCAAATAGAGTGCAACCCTTTTAATTATTGGATTTATATTTCTAGCCTGCATTCTCACCGAAAATAGGGAAAACAGGGGCACATTTAGCCAGGGGAAGAAGTAAAGTAGTCAGTGGGTTTTTCTAGCTCCCTTAAATAAAATGTAGAGGAAATTTATGAATTTAATTTAAAAACATTTTTGTAAAATCTTGTTCGGATTTCTAGGCATCTGAGTTACCAGTTGATAGTCCAGGAATAGAATTCTGTAAAAATATAGGGTAAATGTACCAAATTCCGGCCGGCTTGCAATTTCGGCCACCTTTTTCGTTCCTCGAATTTCCACGAAATATTAGTTTTTACATATTCTAGAGATTATACAATGCAATAAAATAACAAAAAATAACAAAAAACAAAAAATGTAGCTTCGACAAACGAGATGACGTGAAAAAAGCATTGGAAGAATTCCTGAAGGGCAAGGAACTATGAGAATGAAGGTGGCCGAAATAGGGCACCAAAGCTATGTCTACATTTTTATTCATTCTAAAATGTATTAAGAATAATTTTAGAGTAAATAAAGACGGTAAACTCTTTACAAGTTTCCAAGCAACACTCCTTAAGAAGGAATAAATATTTAAAAATATTACATATTAAACTTGAGACTTTGGCACATTTACCCTGGATTATAAACTCTAAAATTGTATTCGGGGTAGATATAGTTAGTTTTCCATAGAAGTATAAAACCGCCATATGATTTTTCTACTGAATAGGTGATTAATACTTACGATACTGTGCTCAAATCTCGCAGCCACAACAATGTTCGATTGAAGTGCAAAATACAATTGTTTATGGTCGTGTAGCAAGTCCAACGGAGCATGTGGACTCTGATAACTCAGTTGGTATAGTACTAGTCAAGCCAATATCTTAGTGCTGCTTAATACCCAACGCACAATAACTTTTGTTTTGTAAACATGTGTTTGACATTTCAATGAGAGTGAATGAAACAAAGATCTTGTCATCTCTTTCTCTCTTAAAGGAAATTTTGAAAACATGTTTACAAATAAGTTATTGTGCGTTGGGCATAACATAAAAACCTTGGACAATATTTATCACTTTTTCACAAATTATACGAGAAGAAAAAGGTTAATTTGCTGACTGAATGTACCCTGGTCTTCCCTATGTACATTTATAGCCGTTATAATTTTGCGATTATGAAATTTTCATTAAAATTCGTGAGTATATTTTTAAATTGAATATTGTTTTGCTTATCAATTCATTTGATAAACAATGTTGTTTAACAATAAAAGTAATATAATAACAATCAAAGAATATACTTACGACATTGGGCTTTTTGAAAAGTTATTACATTTGCTTTTCTTTCTGTATTCAAAGCTTCAAAGTCGTCTTCAATCGATTCTCAAATCATTACAAAATTTGCTTAAAATTGCTATCTACCGGATTTTGTTGTTGGCCTTTTTTGTATTTAAATGACATAAAAATATATAAGGAATGATGTGGGACATGATTTATTGCAATTGTTCTATTTACAATCGTTAATGACTTCTACTGTTAGCCCCGAAATGCCTTGAAAAAAATACTCTCAGAATTCGTATTCCTGCACTATCATTTTGTATTCACAATTATAATAAAAAATATTTTGATGTTCTCTAAGATATAAATAACAATAACTCAGCCTAGCAGAAGGTCTCCTGTCGCAACGACCTTCCTAGTCTACAGCTTAAGTTCCTTTGGGTTCCTAATATTGAATAGCTCCCACAGATTGAATAGCAACAGCAAACCGTTAGTTAAGTCTCTAAATTTTAGGTTTTAGCCACAACCCGATCTTTTCAAATTATGACTTAAGTCTCAACCATAAGTCTCTAATCTGAAGACCGCATTAAATTCAAATAAAACAAATTTACAATACGAGTACACTTGAAAAATGGTTCTACAGTGCAATTTTTTGCACCAGGTGGGACTCGAATTCCTAATCGTGGAAGTTACGCACATACCTGTTTCACATGGGATCCCCATCCCCAGTTCAAGCAATTGCTAAGCCACATATGATACGCTGACAGAGGAATATCAATAAAATTCACAGATTTAACTTTGTATGGAAATTTGTAAAACTTTTGTTGATGAAAAATAGTGAAAGGTGTGTGCGAGATAAATAGCAAAACAAATATTTTATTCCCTCAAAGAAGCTTTAAGAGGGAAAGCTTCTTGAAGCCATTTTTCGACAACCCATCCTGAAGCAGAAGAAGGCGTGTGATACAGGAAAAGTTTCGTGTATTAGATGGAAAACTCATTCGATGCCAACACCTGTTACATTCTCCAAGAATCCTCATGGAGACTTATCCTTTTCTCTCAGTACAGGAAAGGTGGTAGTTTTTCTACGCATCTCTGTTTCTCTGTCGCCCCCAAATTTCACTTTCCGAAAATGTTTGGGTTATTCCATGGCTACCGGGAGTGAGGGATGATGGAAATGAATCATAATTCAGAATGCCTGCCACATCCATAATCCACTTTCTAGGGTGTCTCCCAAGGATTTTTGCTCGAAGAGGAGAAATACCTCAAATTGATGTGTAAGAGATTTGTCTTATCTCACACAACTGAAATATTAAACTTTGCCATAATACGAAAGTATACTTAAGATAAGGGACAAAGTATGCTTAATTTTGCCAGAAAGAGAAGAGGAATGATGAGGTTGTTCTGTGGCTGGCAATAAAAGATCCACTTGGGATTTAAACTCGTAGTTCACAATATAATAAAGCAAAACCAAGCTAAAGATGAATAATCTTATTTCAATCGCAAACCGTAACCCCAGATAAGTTTATGGTAATTCAGATTTTTTCAGTCAATCTCTGAAAGCTTGTAACTCTTGGAATTTAAAATGCGCACAAATATAATTGTGAGCTAAATTTTAAGAATCCGGGGATTCGTGGTGAGACCCTTGACACAGCTCTCACAGTTGACATACGCTCTCACATCATATTGTTTCTAGCCGTATAATGTAGTAAAATGGTAAAAATGGCTGAGTAATCTTAAACAAGTCTTATCTAAAAAAGCAAACTTTTTCAGAAATAAAAAAATATATATAGGGTAAGTGTGCCAAATTCCGGCCAGCTTGCAATTTCGGCCACCTTTTTTGTTCCTTGAATTTCCATGAACTTTTAGATTTTACGTACTCTAGAGATTATACAATGCAAAAGAATAACAAAAAAATGTAGCTTCGACAAACGAGATGACGTGAAAAAGATATTAGAAGAATTCCCGAAGGGTAAGGAACTATGAGAATGAAGGTGGCCGAAATAGGGCACCAAAGCTATGTCTATATTTTTATTCATTTTAAAATGTATTAGGAATGATTTTCAGAGTAAATAAAGACGGTAAACTCTTTACAAGTTTCCAAGCAACACTCTTTAAGAAGAAAAAATAAAAAGAAATCAATTTGAATTTAAAATATTACATTTCAAACTTGAGACTTTGACGCTTGCATGCAACTATGCCGAAATTTGGCACACTTACCCTATTAAGATTTCCATTAAAATACATAGTCCACAGATGGTCGTGATGAAATATAGTTATCAATTTGGCACAAGATTGCTAATTAAATATTCTGAATAAATCATTGTCACCTATTATACTAGAATTCTACGTCCAATTTGTTGATCGTAAAATTTCTTTTGAGTTTTACCAGATTATCTTATAATGGTTTTTCTTTTGTAGAGGTGATGTCTGTAAATCAGAGGATTGTAAATTGTAGCGCTCTCAAATTGTACAATGCATGAGTTTATAAAGAGACTCACATATTCATCTTTTACAGAAATTCCATAGAGTCAACTCGGAAAAGCTTCTCAGGGATTGTCTGTTCTAAATCACACCTGCATAAATCAATTACGTAACACCTGACCAATAAATCTTGTGCCACGCACCCACTCCTCATTGAACAACAACGATGTCCGGGCGAAACACACTCAAAATTTACATGTAAAAGACTATCATGCTATACAGAAAAATTCTCCATCGCACGGATGTACAGCTCATACAACCTGCCCCGGGATTAAGCACATTTCCAGGGCTGAAAAAAAATACGCGAATTTGCAGTTAGTATCATTATAGTATTACAATAAAAATACACAAAGTGTTTTCATGCTAACCTCGTCAAAAATGGTGTACATTAATCGTAAGATGCTTCAAAATTTATTTTACAAATTAGATTAAGATAGTAGGGGAAAGGGCCCATGCTTTGAACGGTCCCAAGCTTTATAATGACTAAATTTTTCCTATGTTTCTGAATAAATGCGACTTCGCAATATATTTTACAAACAAAACACTTTCCCCTAGTTTTTAAAATATGGATGAGATGAGTTACATTTATTGAAAAACATACGAAAAATAGTCATTGTAAAGATTGGGGCCGTGTAAAGCATGGGCACTTTCCCCTATAGGCAAAAGTGTTCAATTGATCCTTACTAATCGCATTATGCTATTCATCCCGATGTATACTTAATCCTGGGTTAGGTTGCATTTCTTTCTTTAAAAGTGGCAAAATATCGTACAAATTTATCGTCGTATTCGTGTAATTTATATTTTCCCCTTCAAAAGTTCGTTTCACGCATATAAACGAATGATAATATATGATTTTATAACTAATTTTATTCTTCTATCCAGTACTGTGACTTAATTGCGCTTGGTTCAATGCGGGTTCAATTATTGTTCCACAATTTTATACAAAGCGAAAGTGCCTTAGAGACTTGTATAAGACAATCAAGAGAAAAAATTGTTTATACGGTAAAGACAATTTAAGAAAAAAATTGACTCCTTCTACCTTGGGTTAGGGGTTGGAAGCTTGAGTTTTTTTAATCGCAAGCTGTAAGGCCTACAACACACTAAAATTGGAAATCAATTACAGTGAAGTTCATTGTATGCAATTCAAACACTTATAACGCTAGAAAAATTCCTGGTGACCTAAAAAGGATTCGAATCCGGGACACTTGCATCATGGAGCGAGTGATCTACCACTTGACCCATTGAGTGCCCTTTTGACATTATATAGTTATCCTATTTATAGTTATGGAGTTCTAATTTATATACCTATTTATTAATCTTTTAACTTTTTTTGCATTTTTTGAATCGAAACATAATTTTAGAAGGCCGTAGAAAAAAAATTTTTTGGGACAAAAGTATTTCAATCATTCTTAACGGGTTAAGTGGAAGTGTGAAGAGTTCCAACGAGTGACCGCCCAGACGGACGGATGACCGTCTGAGAATATTTTACAGTCATCCATAGGATTGGGTCATTAAATAACTTTATTAATACAGGTAAATACTGTGTAGCTTTTTTTGAGTACAGAATCTAAGTCACGAATTCAAGCATCTCGCAAAGCTGGACGCTTTGTTATCCTGTTTTAAAGTGATGGACACAGAAGTAATTTAAGTGAAACTGTGGACAAATTACCTTGATAAATGAATTAAGTAATTTCTTGAAGGGGGAACTTTGTCAAGTATGCGAAATTGGTGCATCGTCTTCAGACTAAATCACCAATTCTCTCCTATAGTACCAAATGGCATATCCACGATATGTTAGTTAGACTCCAAAACCTCAAAAATCGATACTCCCCACATGATTCACTGAGCGATTGATGTGCGCCAGGCTGTGGGAGATTGTGGTCATGGGCCGATGTCACTGGAGTGTGAGGATGCAAGGGTTGATTATTGTGACAGGAAATTGATGAATGTGTCTCACAGCCTGATGGCATATAACTAGCTACTAAAGAATTCAGTAATTAACTCAAACATGCATGCGCTTTAGTAACTAATTGAAAATGGGGTAACTACAGGTGATTCCATCACTCCTTCATACAATTCATAATTTAATACCATATCCTCATCAAGCACTTTTTACCCTTTCCAAAGTGCAACATCATTTCACTGATTGTTTTGACCCGTATATGCTTATATTGCTCGAGTCCAAAGAGAGCATTTTTTCGGTAATTTTTTTGGTACATAGCGAAAAGTCAGTGATAAGCCTAGGTAGTTTATGGAGTACTTAATGTAACTTCGTCAAAGTGCCTGCAAAGTTTATGTGGAGTAATTAAGGACGTAATATAGGTATTTTTTAGACAAAATTTGCATATGAGAAGGCTTTTAGGCTTCGCACCTCGCATGCATTTCCATTTCCTTTAATAAATCTGACTTAATGGTAATATATTTTAATAGCCAGTCTTAAGTTGCACATTTCCTGTAAAAAAAAATTGGAAAAATA
Source organism: Phlebotomus papatasi (assembly GCF_024763615.1). Classification (NCBI taxonomy): domain Eukaryota; kingdom Metazoa; phylum Arthropoda; class Insecta; order Diptera; family Psychodidae; genus Phlebotomus; species Phlebotomus papatasi. Next base: position 48,816,392 of record NC_077223.1, read on the forward strand.
TGAAATGTTCGGAACCACAATTCGAACCATTATTGCTGTGTGGGAAGCTTGTAAGCTTTCCCCTATATTTCACAAATTTTACTGAAAATTACTGCAATATGTGCCTCAATTTCTTGATTAAATCGAATTTGCATGCATTTAGAGTTAGTACATATTAAAATTCGAATCTACGATAATCAGATCTAGGCCTATTATTTACCTTTATTATATTTACTCAAAAAAAACTAAAGAAAAACTATTGGCTTATTTTATTATTGGTGTGATAATTTACATTTACATGTAGGGGAAACTGGGGTACCACTAAACCCGGGGTAGCACCAAACACTGCTATTTTTAATCAGATATTCGACTTCAGAAGACAAGATTTATACACTCACTGGTAAAAAAAAGGTGGATCATTTTGAACCATTCGCGATCCTTTTGGTGAATCAAATATGATCCATTATTCAAATGTTTCATTTCGATCCTTTTTTGAAAGATCATTTTGATCCATTGCAAAAGAATCAAATTTAGATACTTTGAATGGTTCACATTGAGAAGCTTTTCAATAGATCAGTGAATGATACTCTAAACTAGATCAAATGGAACTTTTAAAATGATGACTTTTTAATCTTTTTTTTTTTTTTAAATGTAATGCACTTGCCCTTCAAAACAAATTAAAAGAAAAACATATTATTATTGTCCTGCAAATGATTCTTGTATTCTTATATGTTTTTACCATTTACAATTATTACATCAATTTTTTTTACTTGTTAATACATTTTTGACAAGAGATTTTTTTGTTAAATATTAAGTTACTGATATTTTCAGTTAATTTGGCAAATTTGAATTATTTATGAATTTTAATTCAAATTGACGTATATTTTTAGTTTAAATAGAAATTCTGGGGGCCAATTCTGAAGTTTATTTGCTATGTAGTAAGAGACTACATAGCTTCGTTGAAATGTCTCTGTGTGTGTGAGCTACAGGATGCCGAGCTTTTGCCACTTCACATTTTACTACCTACGAATACAGCCACTAAAACACTTTGGAAAAAAGATGATACCTTATTGAAATGTATTTTACAGATTCTAATCGAATTAATAGGTTTTTCCGCGATTAAACTGCACAAAACTGTCTTTTGTGGAGCTGTTGTTTTTCATTTAGTCAACAACGAAAACTCGGCGGTGACTGAGACAACTACCGCAATTGACGAAATTCAGTGGAGACACACTGATTGAGTCTGAAAATCGCTATTTATTTTCGCGGTAATTATTTGAATTCAAATTGCATCTTTTTTTGGGAATGGGTGCATTAATATTGTGGGTGCATTAAATTACCCATTTTCTTCATTTAAAAAAGAAGTAAAGTAATAAATAATTCCTTTATTTCTTGCAAAAGGTTTGTGGCATTTGATGATAAATAATTTAATTTCTGGCTATAATCGTTATAAAAAAAATCCTAAAAATATCAAGAGAAAAAATAAAACGCTAATTGATAAGTCAAAAACAGTTTCAATTAAATTTAAATTTATTTACAGCAAATAGAGTTTGATCCTCGTACAAGAACGTGGTAAAACAGTTAAATGAAGGCCTTGGGGTAGTTAACGGGTAATAGAAAACGATAAAATTCTGCATTATTTTCAAAAAAAGTTTTATGACATTTTGCTAATAAATTGACGGTTTTTTTTTTAATAAAACTCTTTTAGAGTTAACAAAAGTGCGGTCTACGATAATTCGTAATGAGATGTGAATTAATTTTTATGGGATAGGACTATTTAATTAATGTTAATTTAATATGCTTGCACTGTAAATAGGAAAATTTAGGTATTAAAGCTTAGAAGCTTGCGGGTATTGAGAAAGACAAGGAGAAAAATTATTAAAATTCTATTATAATTTCTTATATCTTTCTTTTTTAACAACTTTAAAAGACAAATTGTTATTTCTAAAGGATTTTTCCTTTAGAAACTTTTCAATTTGAAATTTGAAAGCAACATTAAGGCTTAATATAGTTATTAATGCATTCTTTTTATAGCTTTTACTAAAACCATATTATTGGAATTAACTAACTCTTAAGTTAGAAATAATTTTTCTAATTTCATTAGTATTATTTATCGGAAAATCACAATTTTCAATTAATTGCAAATTTGAGTATTAGTGATTGAATTTTATCTATACTTTATTTATAAATTATATTTGCATGAGAAAATTAATACTCCCTCTATCCCAAAAATGTCGTAAATTCTTTCATATAAAATGTATTAGCAAAAGTATGAGTTTTTTCGGGACAGAGGGAGTATTAAAATTGGGTATCGTTCATAAGAAAAGCCTTTTTTTTTGGTAAATACTCTATCATTATTTATTGTTTATTGTTTAATATGCTACTGAAAGACAACAAGAATATTGTTATAATATTCTAAAGAGATATTAAAGAGTTCTACTAATTTTTGTGTTAAGAATGTAAGAGTACTTCAGACAAAATGTACATAGCTTGCAGAATTTTTAAGTCTTTTTTTAACAAATCTTGTGGATTAAAAACTATTTTTTATATTTATACATCTTTATAATTCTTTATTTTCACTAATTATCTTGATTAGTGAACACGAGACCTCAAGTCTTTAAATGTTTATATCTAGACGAAAATGAACAAGTTTATACATCAAAATATTTTATATCACTTTTTTTAAATTTAATTTAATCTTCTCTTTCAAAGAAATGAGAATATTCTTGCTCCCTCTTTGAATCCGAGCAATAACATTTAAGGGTGGTACATTTTTAAATAGGCAACCATACATCCATAAAAAATTAACCTTAGAAAAGAAATTTTAAATTCAAATAACAGCGATTCTAAGCTTTCAAACGTTAGATGTAAAGAAATATTCTAATTTTGAGTGGACTTTTGCATACAAAAAATGCAATTTTAAATATGTGGAATTTGTGCATATATTTCATATAACTTTAATTATTTAGCATTTTTCACATTTACAGAATGTTTTCAACTATATTAAAGACATTTTTGGTCAATTTCAGAGAAATTTTTGCCATCTAGGCATGTCCAAGAGGTGCCTAGATAGGTTTTGGCTATGTAGTCTCCTATCTAGTCAGGGGTTGTCGCGTTTTCAATTCGTTAACCAACTTAACGAATCCCAGAGACTAGATAGGGATACGGCAATACTGAAAAATGTGTCTCGACTACACTCACACACATTCACCAGCAGTGTACATGTACAGCTATGTAGTCAGACTACATATATGTAGTCTGACTAGATACGGTCAGAATTGGCCCCCTGGAAATTATAACCATTTTTCAAAAGATTTTTTTCAACCGATATTCTGTACATTCTCTTTTTTTTGATAGATTTAGGACGCAAGATTTTCGTCGGTAATCCCTAAAAAAAAGAAAAATTATGAAATATTTCTAGATATGCGCTTCTAAATCTTCCGAAGCGAGAACGTAGACAAAAAAACACATTTTACACAATGAAAATCTAAGGATTTTTTTCACTATTTAATCAACAAAAAGTTCGCTCTTTCAAGAGATCTCTTTCTGGGGGTGGAACACCGAAAAAATTACTTAGAATTAGAATTATACAAATCCGTGCAACTGTGGATTATTTTATTTTTCACGTTTTTTTTTACTCACTTTTGGCAAATTTTTAACAAAATATCACGGTTAAAATTTTAAAGATATCAATTTATTAGTTTAGACACGTTCCCCTTATATGAGCAAATACAGTAAACACATTTTTTACTGTTTTAATGGTTTTATCTAGTGAGAAAATTCATGGAAAATAATCGCAATAGTGATCCAATTGAAATGATCAAATTTGATCCATTTGAATGTATCCCACAAGCGCCTGGCAAGTTGGCCTTTTTATATGGAGCTATTTGAAGCCAATTCCTAAATTGATCTCGGACTCAGCTCACAGTGCTCCAAGGAAAAATTTATTTAAACAAAAATTTTGTATATTTATCCCTCCATACGGAAAGATATCTTATAATACGGAATTCTGTAATTTTCGTGGCATTGTCAATCGAGCTTTTTTTGTGACTTATTATTTTTTTTTAAATGAAATTACTTTATTTCACGATATTATCAAATACAGTCCGTTTTGCTTAATAATATACTGTCATTTGAATTCCCATAGATCTCAAATATGTGACTTTTGGCAATGCCACGTGAGCTGAAATAACAATTTCACAGCTACAGAATCACATTTTCAAAAAAGCTCTTCTAAAATTCGAACGTAATTCGTCAAGGCGTTGCCAGAGTGTTAGGGCCTTGACAGACCCGAGGATTAGCCGAGAGACGGCTTAGCGTAATTATATTAGAATTAATGGTTAAACTACAATTCCATCATTTTCCAATAAGTCGTCTCTCGGCTTAAGTCGTTAGTGTGTCTAGGGTATTACAGAATTCCCCTGATTACATGGATATTAACCAATTAATTTGTAGTGTACAAATTTACACTCAAAATGTCCTGAATGGCAAACTGTATAAAATATTACATCTTTTCGTATTAGACTTTTTAACATTAACATGTAATAAAATCTGTAAGAAGTTAATTTCATAATGAACATATAATTTCCAATGTTTATAGTACATCATTGTTCAAGAGTGTCAAAGTTAAGTCCTTACGCTGGCAAGGGGAAAGAAAGTGGCCATAAGTGACCATGTTCCATCACAAAACAAAGGTGTAGGTCATCTTTTTGAATAGAAAGGTGACATCACACGATGTTAGAATTCCGCCTGGTTTGACAGTGGACAAGTGTTGAGACTCACACTGGTTAAAGAAAAAAATGTAATGTGTATATTATAGGTTTATTTTGATTTAAATTTAATTTCACAAATGGTGTAATTCGCTTCAATTACCATTCCTCAGATAGTGCCGAAAGTTTGGTGTTAATTTGATTTCTCTCCAAGTTACTTTTTTTTTACTTTTTTCTCATTCCGTTTTTGGTTTAGATTGTGTGTGTATTTTTTGCCCTTCTTGCAAATGTCAGCATTACGATAAGCAGCGTCAGCCAAAATGAAATCGGCCAGTTTCTTCCTCATACCATTCGAATTTATTGGCAAGTTTGCTTGAAATTTCAAACACAGCTCATGGGGGTGGTATATAGAGAAAAAAAATGCTTAGATGGTTTGGTGAGGCAAAGAAGAGCGAAAGTGCAAAGGGGCGTGTAGTGATGAAGAAGGCGAATCCCGACACAATCAAGAAAAGAGCGAAAATGTGTGGAGATTTTCGTTAATGATATCGATTTCGACGGCCCGTATTTTGTATGCCACCCATCCCTTCGTCCTTCTTGCCAAAAATTTATGTAACGTATTGATTTGGCTCTGATCCAAATGGCAAAACACCTCCCACAGAGCCTTTGGAGTATGGGCTATAAAGTTTCTTACATTAGGAAACATACGAAAATTAAAGTGTTCCTCCAACTCATTTCAATACGAAACACTCAGCAAAATCCATTACTCAATTAAAATTTGTAATCATAGGAATTTCTCTACCACCCCTTAAATCCAACTTTGGGTTGTTGATTTGCCCAACTCCATGGAGTTATTGAGGTAAGCTCAATAATTTTACCAAATTAACATTATTTTATAAATTAACTTGAGTTCGACTCGGCGGACTTTTGTAAATATAAACTATATTGAAATTGTTTATTTTGTCACACTTTAAAAAATAGTTTTAAAAAAATCACAGAAATGTGAACTGTTCAAGTATTAATTATTCATTTATTGCATTAAAACCTGGTTTTTTTTCACAACATTCAATTGAGTTCAATTTGACAGAATTTAGAGGCGCTGCCTGATTTCAAAACTGACCATCCACCAATAGTATTTCATGTCTGCTTATCATATAATTATGATCTTATGTATCTTATGATCGGAAATAGTACATATATGATTGAACGTGAATAGAAACATTTGGAAGTTGGAACGGGAGATTTTTTTTAAATAAAAATGCTAAATTTTTAATTATTTTTTTAAAATAATATAACTGCTTTTCGTGCATTATTTTATTTAATATTAAAGTAAATTTTGGTAAGAGGGAAATTAGTCACTATTAAATTTAACGAATGCTCACTATATTATTGAACAGCGAAGAATAAGAATTGACCTGTAGAAACAAATAATTTAATAAGAGTTAAAGTTAGAAAAAGGTAAAACATTTTTTGGAAATAAATTTGTAAGTTTGGTATTGGTATGGCAATTGATAAATTTGCTACAAATCCAAATAACTTTTTAATCTGCCCTTTGACAATAATATTTCATTACTTACCGATTTCCTTTTTTACTTACCATTCTAATTTTTACTCTCCATTTTAACCAAAATATTTCCCAATGTGCTATAGCCGCTGCAGCCTTAAGAAAATTTAGAATATAAAATCAGTAAAACCATTGTGCAAGTATTGGCAAAGAGAGAAAATAACAATTCATTTTACTCCAATCTTTTCAAAGAATAAGAACAATAATCTAAGGAAAAGTCGCATTAATTACTTGACAAACATATACTTAATGTCACTCTCTTTCTATGGAATAGCGGGGGAATTTAATTATTGCATCTTAATTTTAGTAATCGCTCACTAACGACAACCATGACAGAAATTATATTCCATCCACTAGAATTAAATTCAAGTGGATTCTTTGAGTTTTTCATCCGTTTTCTCATTTTCATTCTTCGGCTCGAGAGACATTCACGGTCCCTTGTACTTATTTCAATCCTACAGGAAACCACTTATATTCATGGTTTTGAACGACAGTCTTCGAAATATCTCTAAGGAAATTAGATTCAAGAGTGGAGCTTCATTATAATTATTCATAAAATATCATCATTTTATCCGTAATATTTCTTGGTTGACAAAATATAAATTATATTTTGTAAGAGATCTTTAGCAGGGAAAATTTATGGAAAATTGAAAGGTGAAGAAGTACAAACACAAACAGTCAGTGGTCCGAGTGTAACAATTCAGCTGATCAGGTCTAATAAGTCATTCAGTGGTTCATAGCATCGATCAGTTACGGAAAACGAGCTATATTACATTCTTAGCTGAATTTTATTTGCAGATATGTTTTAGGGGTATCCTAGGCGAACATCTAAACATGCCTATGACCGGAAAAATCACCATTTTGAATTTCGAGCTGATTTGATTCAGCAATTTTTTTTAAGTTTATCGATTTAAAACGATTTGTAAATCACTCAGAATGTGTTAAAATTAGCAAGAAAGTAAAAGAATAAAAATTCGGATAAAAATCACTCATACTTTAAATATGGGTTCATTAGAATCTTTTAAAACTTCTCAGAAGGCCTAAAACCTCTTCAATGAGCCCAAGCATGACCTCATTTAATTGAAAAATGCTTTTTTTTTACAGCAAAGGTGTGCAAGAACCGTTTGAAACCAAACAAACGTCAAATGATCAAAACGCTAACTGAACAAACTTATTTTGACATTTATTCGGTTTCAACGGTTTTTGCACACCTATGTTCTCCAGCTTTTTTAATCTTTGACCTTGAAAACCATTATTAGGAATGATTCAATGGTATTTTCGTACGCGAAGTGTTCACCAGGGTAATTCTCAAAACATATCTAAAAACGAAAAAAAAACACAATGCGTTTTCGAACCATCAAAAATTATTCGTTTTGGAGCGGGATGGGGTGGTGGTGGAGAAAAATTAAGGTCAAGTTAATGATATGGAAGAATCCAATCTCAAATTTACTTTTTTTACTTTAGATTTCCAAAATTCTACAAAAAAGCGTGTACAACCTACCTCATAGTTGCGTGCATGACCACTGATCTCTCCTCCTTGTCGAATTGGTGATCTTTTAAATACAAATCCAAATCCAATTGACGTAGCTTGCAGATAAGCTTATGGTGCCTGAGATTCGTTACAAATGACTTCGTAGCTCAGAGAGTTTACAACTCGTGATGCTTATATAGTAAGGCCATGTAACTCCGACGATTGCAAAACTCGGATGCCGCGACCGATTTAACTCCGATACATCCACTTAAAATATAATTTATATTTTTATTTCTGTAATTAATTACTGAAGTATCATATTATAACTATTCTACTTTAAGAAAAACCAAAAATTATATTTTTATCGGTTTAATAAGTGGGTAAAAGAAATATTTTTTAAGCTCGGGTCAGCTGGGTTGTGTACTAAAAATTTAATTTCTGAGAAATTTTGCTGTTGACAGCTCGTCGCTGGAAAAAGTTTAGTGTTTTTTCTATATAATAAAACATTATTTGCAATCAAAATTATTAATAAAAGTTAGTGTAGTTATTGATCTACAAGGTGAGTAAGAGTTTATTGATAACATAAATAATTCATACAGAAATAAGTGATTTTTGTGAATGTTTACATTTCGATGCATGTCGGATGCGGTGAAAGTCAATGTTTTGGTTCAGAATTTGCATTGTTCAGGACTCTTTTTCTGTTTCAGATGCCAAAGGGAACAAAAGAAAAGACCTATAAGGACAAGCCCGACTCTAAGGAAGGTATTAGGAATGCCTTGCAGTGTGTACGAGATGGTTCTACCATAGCATATGCATCCAAAACATTTAATGTCCCAAGAACAACACTGCACAACAAATTGACCGGCAAATACCCAGAGGAGTGCCCCAATGGCAGGCCAACAATTCTTTCAAAAGAACAGGAAAAAGAACTTGTCAAATGGATCCTGGGATGTGCGGATGGCTGGCATCCCATCGGGAAGGAACAAGTTCTGGACAGCGTTAAACTCATCTGTGAGGTCTACAAAATTCCAAACCATTTTACAGCTGGAAGACCCGGAGACGTTTAGTTCAGGAATTTTCTTAAGCGTCATCCAGAGCTCAGCATGCGCAAGCCAAAATCCTTCTCATTGGAAAGAGCTACTGTTACTGCTGAAGACCTCACGGAATGGTTTCAGAATTGTCTTAAATATTTCATAGAACACAACCTTCTGAGCATTTCACCAGACCGTGTTTTTAATTGCGACGAAAGTGCCTTCTTTTTGACACCGGAAGATGGAAATGTCCTGTCCAGGAGAGGTTCACGTGTAGTTCCATCTCTTAAAAATTCAGGACCGAAGCAATGTATCACAGTACTCCTCAGGGTGTCAGCTACTGGCGAACTTGCTCCTCCAATGGCTGTTCATAAAACTGACATTACTCCAAAAATTGCCATTCACAACGCAGAAGGATGGAAAATGGGAACGTCACCACAGAGTGGCTGGATGGATGGGCTACTTTTCTATGGTGGTCTTTATTTCCCGAAAATTGTTTTCCAACATTCAGAGGAGTCCATTATCAATAACCAGCACGATCAGGCCACCGACAATAATAATTCAAATGATCCAGTCATCCCTGGAAACCAACTCTCTGCAACTTCTGAGACTCAACCGATCTTCGACACACTAAAACAATGCTATTTCTGGCCAGGAGAAATTCCAAAACGTCGTCAGAAGAAGAGGGTCAAAGCCAGCAATGTCAAACACCAGTATATTGTATCTTCCGAGGAAATTATCGCGGAACAGGAGGAAAAATTGAGGCAGGATTTACAAAAAAAGAAAGAAATTGCTGAACGGAAGTTGACCAGAGAGAGGAACAAAAATATAAGGGCAGAAGAAAAGGAGATAAAACTAAAGGAGAAACACATGGTAAAGGAAAAGGCTCAAATGCCAATTGAAGCTGAAAAGAAAAAACGTGGAAGGAAGTCAGCCAAGAAAACCGAGGAAAAATCAAAGAATTGAGTGCAATCTTAAAATAAATAAAAATATATATAATTAAATAATAAATTATTGAAATGAATTGATGGAATAAAACTCTAAAAAATGTTTTTGAAATAATATCTTCTCATTTTTATGCATTAAACTTTTCCTTAAAATGAGCATCCGAGTTTGATCGAATTCAACGGAGTTACATAAAAGCGTCGCAGTAACATTCTTGCGCATATATTAATATTATCGTAATTTTATTAATTTTCATCAATATTATTGCTAAAATTCTATTTCTATTATGATTCTAAATTAAACAAAGAATAATTCTATTGATTTGGAATGGGGAAAAAAATATTTCATCAGTCCAAAAACAAGCATTAAAGTCGCACTCAATGAAAAGTATCCGGATTACCTCTCTTTACTATAACTCATTCGTGAAAATTCGATTTTAATTTAGATTTTAGGGGAAAAGGATCGAATCGAGGCATTTTTTTCCGTTTCGGGAGCCAAGTACAGTTTGTTCCACGTTATACTTTACACTTAAAACTCAACTCAAAATCGAATTGTCACGCATTACGAGTTGCAAGTATCTCGACTTGCAAGCATACCGAGTAATCACACACTGTAAAGAATCTCAGCTACCATAAGCTTATCTGAGCTTATTTCAGAGTGACATCGAGTATTTTTACGTTTTAAAAATAATAATTTAAATTTTTGAAGAGAACATTGTTGAAATTTAATTTCGCCAATGGCTGATGGAAGCGACGATATAGAGATCTTGTGGATGAAACAACAAGTGTGTAGTTAATATGTGCGACCGGGGGGTATACTTTGCAAAATAAGCTCCCCAGAGTGATGGCCAATTGCCCCAGAAAGATCCAGAGAGAAAGAGATACTCGGGCCACGGTATTCCTGAGTAGTGAAAATTAAATATTCATTACACCCCATAGGGATGTTTCAGCATATGGCGGTATGTAGCCGAAGCCTTTTGCGAAATATTCGCGCGTTGGCTTTTCTGCAATTGCCATTAAAGTAATGAAGATAGAATGAATCATTAGCATTGTAGCTGGCAGGGTGGCAGGTTGAAGAAACTTAATTACAGGCGTACACTCTCCTGTTGAGTGTACTAAATGGAAAATGCGCTCTCACTCGTGCACTAATAATTATTTGACTATGTAGCAATTAGGATGACGGTGAATGTAGTCATCTCATACATTGCTACATTTTCTACCACTAACGCATTCTCGTAACTAGATCTCATTAATTTTTTGTACTAAGAAATCTTTACAATTTACCTCGAAATCACAATGACAGATATCGTCACTTATATCAATTTTGAGACATAGGGTAGAGTAACCACTTATCGCTACATTTAGGAAAAAGTGAAATTAATTTATTTTTAACTTTTAAACTCTTATAAGAAAGTGTAGGAAATTTTTCCGCCACAAATGCATTGATTATTCACTAAACTAGTTCTCCAATTTAGTCCTGGACTACTTAAAAAAAATTATTAACAATGCAATAATAACCACTTGACATCAGCCAGACGTCATGTAACGGGATGTCGACCACGACCGGACGTTACTTAACACCTGCACAGTCCGAAAACGAAAGGCGATAGGTAGTAAAATCAATGTCAGAATATTACCACTTTCCGCCACGTCCCATTTTTACATAAATACGTGAATCATGGGGATTAAAAAACCCACATTTTCTTTAAATACAATAATAATAACATTTAAATTTTTTTAAAGTGTTTTTTTTAAGTTTATTGAAACCACAACAAATAGGATACAATGCTCTCACAATTGCGTGGCAGGCAAAATAATATAAAATAAAAACTTAACTAATTAAGTATATTTTTACTGCTCGAACTCCACGGAGAGAGCAGTATATATAATCCCTACCCCCCCCCCCCCCAAATTTCCACCTTTCACCCCCGGGAGACCACTTTTGCCAATAAATCTTCGCGTTTCAGACGATTTCTGAGAAATGTTGTCACGCTGTTTGTTCGTCTGTCTGTCCGGGTGTCGCCAGCTCTAGATGCCAAACGGTAAGACATAGCGACTTGGGACCTTCGGGGGACCCCTCATAAGTCGACCCAAGAATCGTTAACGTGCCCCTCATTTTCCCCGAACCCCGCCCCTTCCCCTCCAAAACCATGTTTTTTTCGGATTGCTCGAAAACGCGTCGTATGATTTTTTTTCGTTTTTGGATATGTTTTAGAGATTATCCAGGCGGACATTTCGTTCTTGGATGAAAATACCGTTGAGTCATTCCTAATAACGGTTTTTCAAGGTCAAAGGTTAAAAAAACACTAGAGAGCAAATTTATCAAGCGAATGGGGTCGTGTTTAGGCTCATTGGAAAGATCTTGGAATTTCCGACAAAACTGAACCTATTCCAATCGGTTTTGAATCGTTTCTGAACCGGTTAATAACCGATAAATAATTTTTATAGGAAATTCAATTAAATTACTCCTGAGATGTATTTTGGAAAATATTTTGAGTGATTTATAGGTCGGTTCAAATCGGTTTTTAACCGATAATGAACCGGTTATTTACCGATAAGTAATTTTTGTTCGAATATAATTTTTATTACTCTTTAAACTATTTTGTGGAATCTATTTAGTGATTTATGAATCGATTCAAATCGGTTGAGAACCGGTAAACGGTAAATGATGCGAAGTTACTTTTGAGGTACACTGAGAGAAATCCGAAAAAGTTAAAATAACATTTTGGAAACGTTAATTTTACCCTTTAATATTGCCCTTTTTAGGTGTATTGTGGGTTAAAGTTACCCTTTTTCATGGTAATTTTATCCTTAAAAAGGTGTAAAATTAACATTAAAAAATGTTGATATATTTTTACACATAAAAAGTGTTAAAGTTATGAGGAAAAAAAGTTAATCGCACCCTCTTTTTTTCTCAGTGTATAGCATTTATGTCACGAGTTCGAGCATTTCGCAAAGCCTGGGACGCTTTGCCACTTTTTTTATTCTACGAGTATAATTAAATATTTAATAGACAAGTTAATTTAACCAAAAACCGAAATCTCGTTCGATGAAAATTTCGAGACACATAGGTTGGTAAAAACATTGGATTCGATGAACTTTATTAAAATATTGCTCTAAAAAATGCTTAAAATAATAATTTCAAAGCAAGTGAAAATATTGTTTGTTTCTATAAATAGTAGAAGTAGAAATACAAATATCTTTGTGATTCATTAATTTCTTTTGAAGAAATAGTGTTTGTATGAGTGGCGAAAAGCAGGTGACTAGCGAGAAGTGGTTATTCTACCCTATTGATAATTTTTTGATTTTGATTTATCCAATTAATTAAAAACACCAGGCATCTTTTGAATTTGGTGTCGTATTTTTTTGTTGAATAAATAAGTAATTCATTGAATAACTTACCTAACTTGGATAATTTTGTGGATAGTTCATTTTAACCCAACAAATATGAAGTTTCAAGTATACACGATAAAGTTGCAGATTTACTGATAAAGCATCAGCAGTCTTACTTCTTCAGCACAGGTTTTCCATCCGGTTGCTGGTTTGTTTTGCAATCACACCTTCTGTGTTCAGAGGTGAAATCCGACCTTGTCAGATTAGGTCCTGTACACGTTTTTTGACACTCATAGAGCGCGAAAATAATACCCGGTAAAAATAAATTTTACAAACGTTTGCAGATTAAAAGTTTTACTTTTAGAACGTTTAAAAGATGCAAACGTTTCCGGACAGATAACAGAAAGAGGATGACAAGCGATTTCCGGCAAAAATTAAGTAATGGATAAATATCAACAGATGGTGTTTCCAGATCTACCCATGTCGCATTTTGGACCACTACAAAATTTTAATTTTCTCACTAATGTAGATCTACGGCCTAGATTGGTCTCTAATTAATTGAGATTCTTTATAATCATAGTTAATTATAACTTGGCGGCCGAAGTAGAAAAAATGGTTTATACACAATTCTTTAACCCTAAAATTTAACTCGTAATCGAAATTGTACGCATTCCAAGTTGCAAGCATATCAAAGTCATCTTATAGGTGCTCAGAATTTCTGCTGCTATAAGCTTATCTGGGCTTACCACTGATATTATTTACTCAATTTCCAGAGACAGAGAATCTCATCATCATATATTGTGATAACGAATCCTCCAAAAATTTGATGGGTATATTTCACATCTTTCCACAGAATATAAAGATGTCTCTTCGAGAGGTGGGGATTTTTTATAAGGAGTTAATTTTGGAACTCTCATCTCAAGGGAAAACTAAGAAATTTATTAAAATGAGAGCAGCTCATGGATCAGTGCTAAAAGCATTACTAGGCCTATATCTTTAGTGCAATGATTGGAGCTCATTTTCATATGATGAACAAAAGTTCTCTTTATACGAGATTGTGTTAGGATTATAAAAGGTGAGATTGTTAAGAGTCTTGGCTAATATTTGGGTTAGATAATATTGCTCTTTGAGTGCAAACATAAAATTAAGCACTGATGCCATTTTGATAAATACATTATACAGGTTACTTGTTCTACGACCGACCTGCTAAGAATCTTCTAATACTAGTACAGCCAACACTAACGTATTTTCAGCTCTTATATACCACCACAGAACTGGTTGAGCTTTTATCTACTCCAACTTCTATATTGGAATCATCGAGTTCTCCAAAGAAGGATTTTGATACTGGCACTCTCAATTTTGTTTTGCTTAACTCTAAATTCTGAGCGTTACATGTATAGAGGGCTTTATGTCTTAGGGGAAACTGGGGTACTACCAAACACGGGGTACCACCAAACAATAATTTTTATTTCTAAACTACTTGGACTATCTCGATCATTCCTTCAGTGGACAAGCATCCCTATAGTGCCTATAGATTCCTATAGGTCTTATCCTCTGATATCCAACATCCGATTAAAAAATCGCAGTGTTTGGTTGTACCCCTTGTTTGGTGGTGCCCCAGTTTCCCCTATACTTGAACTAAGTACAATCATTTTTATTATTATTTGAATCGATTCATAAATCACTTGAAACATCGAGACAATATTAGTTATCGATTATGAACCGGTTCACTAACGGTTCATCATCATCCAACCCCTTATCCGTGTTGGGGTCTCGGGTCCGTGACATCTAAATTAGTAGTCCACGCTTGTCGATCCTCGGCCACTTTAGGAAGATGTTCGGGTTCGATCCTAAGGCACTCCATGGCAAGATTCTGAATTTGATTCAGACACCTTGTCCTAGATCGGCCTCGCGGTCGACGCCTCCTCACAATGGCTTGCATAGCTTTTTTTGGGGAATCTTTTTCATTAACGGTTCATAACCGATTGAAATCGTTTCAGGCTTGTTGAGAATTTCAAGACCTTTCCAATAAATCCAAACATTATATCAGTTGGTTTAGTAATACGCTGTCTAGAGTCTTTTTAACCTTTGACCTCGAAAATCGTTGTTATGATGATTCAACAAAACGATACAATATGGACGAAATATCCTCATTGGTTCACTTCTAGAACATATCCAAAAATAAAAAAAATACGACGCGTTTTTGAGTGATTCCAAAAAACTTGTTTGTTTGGTTGGAAAAATGGGGGCATGTTCATGGTCGCAGGATCAACTTACGGTGAAGGGGGTTCCCCGAAAGTCCTAAATCTCTATCTCTAATTATTTGGTCTGTAGGAGTAGTAACGGCCGGATGGACAGACAGACGGACGAGGTATAGCGTCCAAGCCACATTTAGCAATGCATGAGGTGCTTTGTAACCACTTTTTCTAGATCTTTCGATTTAACTTAATTTTTAAATCCTTCTAAACTTTTTAATTCACGTTAATACTAACTTCTTATAAAATTACAATATTTTCCTTCTTGATGTATGTGTGAGTTTTATACGTGTGGCCTGTAACTATTGAAAAACTGAAGCAGCTGAACTTGCCATTTAATATCTTTCTGTTGTAGCAGTTGATGGTACAGGATGGGTGAGCTGCACTACCCTATTAGGATGTGTATTAAAATTTTTATAAAGCACAACGCCATGTTTTGGGGACACTCGTGTGCAAGACAATAAATTTTGCGTCTTACATATGGACGATCTAAGTGATGGAGACGGGGTAAGTCACAATATATTATGGTCGCATTAAAGCGCTTACTAAATTATTCACCAGTGCGGATGCGACTTGGTGAAAAATCCACCCACCATCGTGATAAATTTATTGCATGTCTCTACATACCTTCACTGTGTCTCTCATTGTTATGAATTTATTATATACATAGCATGGGTACATTTTTGGCTACAAGAGACACCATAATTTATTTTTACCACCATCCAACGGAGGTGGTGAAGTGCCCTAAATTTATATTAGATGCCATGCTCGCGAGTCGTGCCCAAAATTGACTCGTGCACGTCTCATGCTAAGTAGAAAGAAAGGTGTGGGGGTGTGTGAAAAGTGCTGATGATGACATTACAGTGATCCCCGTGCCGTGATAGCGCCACCCAGGCAAAAGAATCGAGCAAGCAGGAATGCAGTGATGAACAGGAAGACTAAGGTTTTTGCGATGAAATTAATAGCTCTCCATACGAAAATCCACCCACTTGATTCACGTTACCGCAAAAGATGTGGTTACCATGACAGAGTTGGAGTTACGAATCAGGCAATTTCCATCTAGATCGACGATAGAAACTTATAACTAACCTCTTTACTGACGTAGAAAAATTACATAGCGCTAAGGATACGTCACAGATATGTCTCTGAAAATGAGGAAAAATTTCCCTCGGCATGAAGAAGTTCTCTGCATATCTTATGAGCTATTCCAAACATCAAAAATCGAATAACTTTCGTAACCAATTTCTCAAGATATTTGAATTGTGCCAGAAGATCCTTAAAATCGTATGGATTTCCAAAGAGAGTATAAATAAATTCTATAGGCTTTTTTTTAATATATACTTTGCTCCTCAAAAGCCTCAAAAGCCCTATGCAACTACACTTGAAAGAAGGATACCTCGATATATCAAGTGGAAGTTGATCGGATTGTAGTATAGTTTATCATTTATGTTTGCCTGATAGATTAGTGACACAAATTTACATCTTACGGTTGTATGCTTTGATCTGAAAATTGGTGTATCAATAATAATTTGTTATTTTAAAAGACAAGGTCAAAAATTGGATGTCAGAAAATTTTTTTCTGCCCTCATAGAGCAAAACATAAACTTTAGTTAGTTGTCGGAAGTAAAATATTTTTTGGTCATTGGTAATCCCTTAGTTCTTTTAGGACGAGAAGATTAAAAATGAGAGGTCAGAAAAATCACTTTTTCTGACTTCTCAGAGCAAAACATAACTTTAAGGTCGTAGCGAAATTTTTTTTGGGATACCGGTATTTCAATGATTTCAATCGTCCTTAAAGGGTGCAACAAATGCATCATAGTCGTGATTTCATTAATTCGATAATTTCAGCTTCATCACTTAAAATTTATTAAAATTATTTATTAAAATTCATTAAAATATTTGTTTTTCAAATAATTTAAATCTAATCTTAAGTCGTAAACGTCGTAAATGATCTGATGTTGCGAAGTTGTATATTAGGGGAAAGGCTCATAATTTTGTCCAGTTTCTTATTTTGGACACTTTGAGGATAAAATTGGACACTAAAAATCAATTGATTAAAATTATAGATTTTTATTCCAACATTTGATGAATAATGAATTCTATCTAAATATTTGTTCTTTTCGGAAGATTTTAATACTAAATACATTAAATTTTGAATATGATTTGTATTAAAATTGCATTGTTGAAAATTCAGTGTGAGCAATTGCTTACGAGAAATATGACAGAACTTCGTGTTTACTTCAGTCTTATTTAGCTGTGGTGAAGTACTAACAATGTTTCTTCGCTTTTTTGAGTGATATTATTGAATATTGTGTTGATTCACGTTAGTGGTGATGTGTACATTTGACCTGAAGTGAGATTTGCTTTGTGAATTACGTTTTTCGTGTGAAAAATGGGAAATGTTTTAAGACATTTACCAGTCAGGTTATACTCCTTATTTTTGACAGGTGTTTTTCTCAAGAAATTTCGTAAAGTTTTAGCTTTTGTGATGACTAGGTTGGGCAAAAGCTTGGAGAAACAAAGGAGCATAATCTCTACAAAAGATATGTAGTGAGAAAAGCCTTCAAAGGCTCCCGAAAAGGCCAAGGAATGAGCGAATCCGCGCGTACTTGGAGTACCGAAGTCAAATCACTTTAATGAATAATATGGAAAGTTTCTGGGCTTCTGTGACATTCTACGTTTCCCTTACTTGAACAGGAAGAGGACTTGGTAAGATTGGTTCATGAAATGAAGAACAACGGGCATCTTGTTGAGGCGGATTAGCTGTCCAAATTCATATACAGCCAAGTTGTCCAAATTAATAACCAAGTTGTCTAAAATAAGAGTCAAATTCACCTCTACATATCAATTCATTTTTAAACGTAATTAAACTAATTTTAGTCAAAAAAGACGATAAATAGCTTGCCAAGTTTCTAAACAACTCTTCTTAAAAGAGAGTAACAAAAAAAGTAAATTAGTAAAGAAAATATCGCACTTCAAACTTGGAACATCGATGTTTATAAGCAGATTGGTCAAAATTACGAGTCCTTACCCTATATGTTGAAAAAGTGCTTTTTACGACTAAAAAACCCTAATATTAATATAGGAGAACATTGTTTTTGCAAGTAAATTACCAAGAAGCTGTCACAAAACACTACAACTGTCTAAGTCTAGAGCATTTTAGGGGCGCCACAGAAAAAAAAAGAATTTTCGATTTATTCCCAAAATATACTGATTTATTCTTATGAATACACCTTAGCAGTAATTTAATTGAATTTCTGATAAAAAATTGTTGTGTGTTATGAACAGGTTCATTACTTCAGACTAGAGGTTTGTCCCAGTTCTGGAAGGCCTAAATAGCCTAAATTCTGGAAAATACTAAATAGCAACCAATTTTACTGGTTTTTCAGAATCCAACAGGCCATTAATCCTTAATTCAATTGACGGTTCCATTCCATACTATTCTATCTCAGAATGACAACTTTTCAGGAGAGCCAATTGAAGTTGGCGATTTCCTATGCTGCCCATGTATTTTTTTTTCGAAAAATTTGATATCTCGTTATCCGAACGCCGGACGACCACCAAATTTTTACCAGTTGTAAATCTCGGTCCCAGGAACAACCTATTTCTCGGACTAATATAATTCTAAGTCGACTTAGAATAGTATGGAATGGAGCCGTCGATATGTCGTCTCTGTGGAATTCGAGAAGTATTTTAGTGCAATGAATGTTTACTTTTCTTCAAAGCCTCTATAATAATGATTTCACAATTAAGTTTTTGGATAATTAGAATAAATTTAAAGACAGAATTAAGTAATTAATTTAATAACTTGCTATTAGATAATTTATCTAAAGATTTCGATTAATGGAATCATGATTAGTAATGAGTAATATAATCAGAAATCATAAAAGTTGTCACATATTTGTACGCAGCAGGAGAAAGTACTTTACATATCCTTCAGCTTTTTCAACAATTCATTAACCCATCGTCATTCTATTTCGCGGCAAAAATTTACATGAGATATCAGAGTCCTGCATCTCAAGTGGAAAGATCTGCCTTGCATCAAAACCGACACGCTAGAACCCTTAACTGGTAGTAGTTATATAAATTTACCACCCACCCACGAGTCTATAGAAGGGTACATTACATCACATTACGGTCCTCTCTTGGTCTTAATTTTCTTGACAAGGTAGGAATGATGTCAAAAAGAGCTTACATTATTATGATGAATGTCCAACATTTCCTGAGCGCAGTTTTCCACCAAACATAAGCTACTCCTTCTTTCTCAACTCAATCCAACCTCTGTTGCAAAACCCTAGGGAAATATTATGTTATTTGGACCGAAAATGTTTTGTGTAGAAATTCATAATTGCATCCAATTTTATATTAAAATTTCTTCAAATTAAGAAATATTATGAAAATTTTCTGATCATTCTGCTATAGTTTAAAATTATTCTCCTTTCTCAAAATTACCAGAAGATTAAATGTTTTTTTTTTCTTCTGGTGAGAGAAATGAAAAATACATAAATAATTAAGTTGTCTCTCCTGCATCCCAGTTCTGAGAAATTCTTTACAAAAGATCTTTATATTCATTTCTTTAGCCTACATATTCATTCTTTTCCATATTCCCTTTCACAATTTCACACATAAGACTTAACTCGAAATATTCAAATTCCTTGGAAAATTCAAATAAAACACAGTAAGGTATGTGTTCTGAAAAAATATGGGTGATTCTATAGTGTTGTAATTTCTCATACATATTTAAAAGGGTGACTATGTGGCGTAACTTTCTAAAAAATACTTGGAATCGTATTATAAATGCTATATGCTACAACTTTTAGATATAGTCTCGCGTTATTCATCTAGATTAATAAAATTGTTTTGCAATCCTACTTATAAGAAAAGTATTCACAATCGGCTTTTCACGAAATTATTTTTCATTTGTTTATTTTATATTTCCTGTAGGGGAATTCTGTAACTCTTCGGCAATGCCATATGACAAATTACGTGCAAATTTCAAGAGAGCTTTTTTAAAAATGTGATTCAGTAGCCGTGAAATTGCCATTTTGGCCCATTTGGCATTGTTAAAAGTCACATGTTTGAGATTCCTGGCAATTGAAATGACAATGAATTCTGTTACCATAAATCAACTAAAACGAACTCTATTTGTAAATATCATTAAGTAAAGAAATTTCATTAAAAATCAATTAATTTCGTTTTCGAACTCATGTGATATGATAAAAAAACTGGATGGCATTGTCAGGTTTTGAACTCAGGTGTGACAATGTTACAAAAATTACAGAATTCCATTATTGGTTCACAATTCAATTGACTGTTTCATAAGATCACTTTGAAGGCGCGATATGTAGATCAGATTATGAGTTTTTAATATCTTTCCCCTAGAAACCCATATTTGCTAAAATCAGTTAAGTAGTGCGTTTTGTATAGTATTTTCAACATTTTACCCTAGAACTGTTATTTGAACAAATCCAATTACTTCTTTTGTTTCTATTATACTTAAATGACCTCTAAAACATATGCGAGCATGAAAATAAATAATCGCACATATTTTACATATTGTAAAAAAAGATGATTTTGCTTATAGGAAGGAGAGGGTGTTGGGGTCACTCAATGTTGGCACCAAAGATGAGATTAAGTTACCTGGGAAGTTAAAAACGATCACCTGGAGAGCCTGGAGATACTAAAATGGGTTAGAAAAGCTCGGGTAGACTTCCTATATGAATTCAAGTGCTTATGGGAGTATACATATTGGGCCTATGATTTTATAAGTTTGGCGTTCCCTTGAGACTCCTTTGCTTATAAGGACAATTGGTGACATAGTGGAAAAAAGACAGCGCAGTAAAAGAAGTAAGAAGGCCGCCAGACTGTCATTTTATGTGTTGGATTGGGCGATTTTGTTGGTTTTTTGTTGATTTGTGCGCTGATATCATTGCTACTATTTACAAATTTTGTGAGATGGTTGTTCTTTTGTCTAATCAATTTTAAAGAGAATTAACTTGATTTTTTTAATATATAAAAATACTGGTATTCTTAAAGTTGCCAGACTTTTGAGAACACATACCTTAGTCTTTGCAAGATGACTTTTTCTCCTTTCTCGCACTGACTCCACTGTGCAACGTTTGAAAGCGGACGCCACCAGGGAGATTTTCGGGGTGGATTTCCTCAGGTATTAGGTGAGATTCTTAACAATCTCACCTACTATAATCCTAACAAAATTTCATGTCGTCCGATCGACCTCAAATTTGGCCAAAATGTGTTTCAGCACTTCCTGATCACGAATATATATGTGGCTAATTTACGTTCCCGGCCGGCCGGCCGGCCGGCCGCTCTTTGGAGCTTAATAGCTCCTAAACTAAAAAAGATATCGACTTGCGGTTTTCGGCAAAGGTTATATATCGGGTGAAAATTGCAACTTGGTGCATAGACCCCCCACCCCCCACCCCTCCTTCCGCCATTTTGAAGACCCCCCTTTTTTTGTTTTCTCAATAGCTCCGCCCCTATGGCATTCAGCGGACTCAAATTTTAGTATGTTATAGCTGGGCCTTAGAGCTTTCCATCAATACCATACTTAAGGTCCCCCGACCCCCCTGACCCGAGCTATAAGGGTCCAAAAAAAATTTCTTAAAATGGCCATAACTCCGGTTCTAATTGTCAGAATTTAAAAAGTGAGGGCTTTTTGGAAAGCTCTCGTGAAATGCGACTTATCCTTCTAACATCGCAAGTTCATAAAACCACCGCTAGGGGCGCTTTTTTTAAAAAGAAAATTTTTAAATCTTAAAAGTTAAATAACTCAAAAATTCCATTGTGCATCGGGCTGAAATTTTAGTATGTTGTAGCCGTTGATTATACCTATCAAACAAAAAAAACCTTAAGTCGATCTATAACCCCTGACCCGAGCTATAAGGGGTCAAAGTTCGAACATTGACCGGCCTCTATCTCCGGTTCTAATTAACATAGCTACCTAAATTTTACCTTTTTGGTTTCGTCTCGATGAGCACTTTTAGATGGAAGTTCAAAAAGTCACCACAGGTGGCGCTGTGATAGCGTCAAAATTCATCGAAATTCAAAGTCACTTTTCTCAAAAACGGCATTGTGCAAGTTAATGAAATTTTAGTATGTTGTAGTCCAGTCTAGGACGTTTCCAAAATGGTGCGTATGCGCGCTGTGGTTTCAATAGAACCGGAGATATGAGGGGTCAAAGTTCACGAAATTCAAAAAATCATATCTCCGGTTCTATGTGACCGATTTTGATGAATGAGGGCTTAAACGAAAGATCTCACCAAATGCTACAACTTTCTAGAATGTTTGAACTTCGTGGGACCAACACCAGGGGCGCCACAGTCGAAAAACCAATTTCAATATCACATAACCTCAATTATCTCGACTGTCGCTGAACCGATTTTGATGATTACGTCGACATAATTGTAGAGCACATTTGTCTCTACATTTCGTCCATACATTATTTTCCACTCAGACTACGCTATCACTCCGATTTTGTCATTTAAGTGTGAAAAAATTGATTTTTCCCATAATAACGCTTTGAAAACACACAGATGCCAATTTGACTGCCTCTACTCCACCAAGACACTTAAAATAGGGGTTTAAATGGAAAGTCCCGCAAAATACAACAATTCTTTGATATAGTTGAAGTTCAACAAATGAACACTTGGGGCACTCTGGATGAAAAAACGAGTTAAGAAACAAAAAACCTCGCTTATCTTGGCTTCTGAGTAATCGATGAGTTCAAGTTCTACGGCAAAATTATAGAGAACATTCTGGTCTACATTTCACCCATATAACACTTTTCTGTCAGTTCATCCAAATCTTTGACATTTTGGTTCAAATACAAAACTTGTATAATTTCACGAATTTGATTCAAGATAACTGAATGGCGTCTCCCTACTTCAGCATCAAATCGAATTTGCATGCACTCCGAGTTAGCTCACGTTAAGAATCTCACCTACATAAGCCGGTTAGGATTATCTGTCCTTTTTCTACCATAATTGAATTTAAAACACACACATCCGCTAAATATTAAATACTGCAGAATAAAGTGGTGCATTTGCATATCAAACCATTTCATTTCTACTCCTCACTCGTTCTTTCAGAAAATTTTACAACCCAAGTACTTCCCCTGAAAACCACCTGTGTTATCGTCTCTAAATGTGAACTCATACTCCTCTACCACCCGGAATAAAATATTTACTCAGTATGTGATTCTCACATGGTATTCACAATTGTATCATACAAATGGTAAATTTTAATTATTTTAATTATTCTCTTCCGTAGAAGAGATACGAGCGCACAATTTTTGGGGAATGAGTATATATTTTAATGGTTTAAAAATTATGCCAACAACGTCAGAACAATTTTCCACCTTCACATTCCGCTCTTTAAGACCACAAAAAAAACTTGACTACCATCTTCCCCTTAGTAATAGAAGCACCTGTTAGTTTTATAATATATATAACGAATGTTTCGCGTTGGATGGTATTTTTGCAAAAAAATACGATGGGAAAATTATAAGCATTCAAGAATATATTGCATTGTGGTAAAATGCAATGTGTTTTACTAAGTAGTACACTGAGAAAAAAACGGGGGTGCGCTTAACTTTTTTCCTCAGAACTTTAACACTTTTTAGGTGTAAAAAATATATCAACATTTTGTAATGTTAATTTTACACCTTTTTAAGGGTAAAAATAACATGAAAAAGGATAACTTTAACCCCGAATACACCTAAAAAGCATAATATTTACACCGATTTCGGATCAATACTGCAGGGTAAAATTAACATTTCCGGAATGTTATTTGAAATTTTTCGGATTTCTCTCAGTGTATGAAAAATAATTTAAGATTGAGAACCATTATAGATGAAATGTGAGAAGATTTTTTGAAATATAAAAGATAATCGAGCTCTATTTAAGTCTTTAGTTTTCCAATTCTTTTACTTAAAAACAGACTAAAATCTTATATTTTTATGAAATAAAAATAAACGTGAAATTTGTCAGATTGTTGAGAATCTCTCGTGTAGAACAAACCAATTTGCATTTCATGATCACGGTGCTGCGAAACTTTAAAGCTCTCTGTGAGGCTTTTAAAGAACAAAAAATATTTTGGGACAACTACAATATTTCTCATCGAGGAAATTGGTTCGTGGTTTATATCTGTGAAACTTACTATCTACCTTTTGAACCTTGAAAATTGAGTATTATTCTCTCATCCTTCAATGTAAGAATCAAACCCCTCTAACATGGTCGATCCACCGTTGTTGAATTTTGTTTGACTTACAATTTTGTGATAAGTGGCACATGTCAAAAATTAAGTGCGTGTACATAAATTAAACTTGCTTGGGAATTGTTGCTCTTTTCAGTTTTCCTCTTCTGAAAATCTCACAGCGAACATCGTGGTAAAATATTCTATCCCCTTTTTTGGATGGGTGAAAGCTGACTCAACTTTGTGGGTGTAATTCAATTGCCTTCCGCGTCTTGTCTAAAATACTGGTGTATTTTAAAGGGTGGAGGGGTATATTGCGAGGAAAAAATATTACCCCAATTCGGGGATCAATTGATGGAAGAATTTTATGACGAAAATTAAGATGAAGTGTTTGGAAAATTTGCTGTAAATCTGACAAGATTGAAGCATATTCCTAATATGAATTTATAAAAACAAATTATTAAGGCTTCAATTAAAATAGTTGCTTTGTGAATAAGAATCCGATACTGATATAGGTAGTGTTTACGGAGTTATCACACTAGATAATTTCACATTAAAATTAAAATGAAGAGTTGCTCATTAAAACTTCTAGAATCACTCGAAATTGCTGATTTAGTCAAGACACATTGCTAGAATTGCTCAATGTCACGATGGGACGCGGGTTGTCAAATGAATGATTTTGTTTTTGAAGCAATTTAGTCGTTTGAGTGAAAATGAGTAATTTCAGTGAAGAAGAGGAAGTTCTCCTGTACGCTACTTTTATGTCGTGAAAAAGGACCCGCCAAGCGAGAAGAAGGAGGATAATAATAGAGGATATAATAATTTTCTCCGGATGACTTCGGAGGAATTTGAAGAGCTGCTTCAAACAGTATTGCCTTATTTACAAAAGAAGACTACGAAAATGAGGGAGCCAATATCACCCAAATCCCGACTTTATGTGTGAGTTCTGGCGATTGGTTACTCAATTTGTCGTAAATGGACCGAAAGCCATCAGATCGGTTGCCTCTATTTTTGTATTCCCGGAATTTTGTAGTCCCAAATGACGTATTCCTGATGTACAGCCTCAATTAATTTGGCCACCATCTCATTTGACTACGAAATCCTAGAAGTTTATGAAGGAATATATAAAATGTAGATCGAGCACATTTTTGTTTAGATTTTTTTTTACTTTTCTTCTTCACCGATCTTTTCTAATATCTTTTGTCCTTTCTCTATCTCGTTTTGCGATAAATAATAGGTATTGGAACTACATTTTATAACAATTTAATCACGAATAAACTGGTGGGAAAATTGTGACAGAGAAACCACCCGAATAACTGCGATAAAGTGTTACCCGATGAAAATTTAATGTGCAAATTTTGCTCATTATTTTGCTCATTAATTATCAATCGTATTTATCCTATTTTAATCTATTTAAACCAATTTTTGTGACCCGAGTCCACTTTTTTATCACTGAATGAATCAATTTCTAAAAGCACTGGACAAAAATTGCACATTGGGACACATATCAGCAACAATTAATATGAATCACATTAAAATTTTAATGTGAAATTCTCTATTGTGATACCACGGTTAGAGTATAACTATATATCTCATTATTGTAAGTGAAATTGTGTATTTTAGAAATGTCGGGAAATAATTTATGTTTATGTTATAAAGAAAGCAAAGTACTAGTGTGACGGAAAAAAACTTAAGCAGCAATCTGACAAAGTCAATAAGTAAGGGTTTATTGAATCGCAACATTTTAATGATTTTGGTAAAATATTGGTAAATTAAGCTGCTCAAACAGAAGAGATGATAATTCTCTGGAGATACTAACACTGTTCTCATCCGCTCGTAAATTAATTCGCATGACGGGATGATTCTGGTTTTGGTGGTTTTTGATAATCCTCGAATATAAATATCACCGCACTAGTGCTAGGAGTTATCCACAGGAGTATAGGGTATAATCCTTCGTCTCAGTTTCACCCACTTTAAAGAAAGTCCCTTTTTGGCATTTACAGTTTGAATTATGCTTGAATAATGGTTATTGCTTCTTTCTGATCCTTTTAATTAAAGGAATAATTTTACCTGGCGTCGACTTATGAACATTATTTCCAAGAGTCTCTCGTGCACAATTTTGGTGAATAGCTGAAAAAGCTCTTAAGCTTTTTAAGCTTCACAATTTCCAGAAAAAAACTCTTATATTTTTTATATGACGCACAAAATTGCGGAATTTGGTTTTTTTTTTGATAAATTTGATTGAGTCTCTATTATTGCAGTACACTTAAGAGGCGGGATGTGCTGAAGTGCCATTTCAACACATCGCAGAAGAAGTTGAGAAATTTTCCATCCATATGTGAGGCATGGCAATACATAAACATAATTAATGATATTAATCCATTACTGTGTTGAATTGCTAAGTAGCCCAAGTACAATGATGATTTTTTGCCTTTGAGGCCTTTGAACCAAAATCCTTCCGTTCAACTTGCTGACATCATTGTGCTCTCAATGCTTCTCGAAACAATAACACAGTGGCCAGAAGAATTTCTATAGCTTTAATAGATATTTCTTATTTTATATTATTATACTGGTTGTATAATATAACAAAGTGTTTGTATAAACAGCCATTTGAGTGTATTTTCTTCAAGTGCCTCGGGAAATCCTTGTTTCTTTAGTGTAAAAAAGTTGAGAGTGAATTACACAGCACTTTTTATTCCAAATTCCACCCAACGCTTGAGCATGAATCTTCTGTTTCTCGCGTTTGTCAATTGTATTCCTGGATCTGGAGTGGGTCTGTGGAGGTCGTCAGATGGGTAGGAACATTCCTCCTATTTTGAGTTTTTCATACAAGAACTAGAATACGAAAGTTAAGAGTCACCATCGTGTATCTGGTGCTTCCAGAATCGGGCATGAAAAAAAAAAGTAAATGGCGATGACATTTATTAATTTATTTTTACTCTTCGCATCCACAAATCCCACAATGAGGGAGTATGGGGAGTGAGATGTTTTTCATGCGAAAAAGGACGCCTGCAGCCATATGGGCTCAGGAGTGATGGGTGGAGGAAGTGGCGATAAACAAGGATCATTTAACCCATGAGAAAAATCTATTTTTCTCTCATACTTAACTGGGGTACAACCAAAAAAAAAATCCCTCCCATTCTTGGCTCTGACGCTCGGGCGCAATTGTTTGAGAATAATATTGTGAATCCCTCGCATGACACATTCTCATGGGGAAAGCTCTGTAATCCTCACTTGTCTCTCTTTTGGTTTTCCTCACCAATCCTTTTGGTTCGCCCAAGGGTTATCTTCCGCCAGCTCAGAAACATATAACAAAACAGCCCACTCGCACCATATCCAAAGATTGAGATAGCACGAGGAGATTAATGACTGGATCAAACTATATTGTGCGTGTGCCTATGACGATGGAAAGTCACTATCTGTTCGAATTGTGCGATTGTGGAGGAAAATGATAAAAACTAATACGCCAGCTAAAGCCCAATTTTCCTTGTTGCGCTATTACTCTTATCGACAAGTACATAAATTGCCACGACGAATTTTACGATCCTTCACAGACAATAATGTCATATAAACGCGTTATACCATCCCTTGTGTCCCCATGTAAGCAATTTTAACCAAAAAAATTTTCTATGTGAAATAACCCTTGATTAATCCATTTGTATAAATTTAAGGCTATTCCTATGATAAACTAACTATACTTGCCACAGGCTGGAAATTGTTAGGGATTTTCTTATTCGACGAGGGAATTAAGTTCGGGATACGGTTGCCTTTGCAAGTGTTTGTATTTATAATAATAATATTAGATACACTGATGAATTTCTTTATGAAATGAAAATTTGTATACTAAATTTATAGTTTTTTCAGTTTACATTATTAAATAAAAAAAACCATTAGGGTAGAATCACCACTTCTCGCCAGTGCCCCACTTTTCGTCACTTATATTGAAATCGCATTTTTTCCACTATTTATCACATAAAATAGCTGTAAAATTATTTGTATCTGCTGCTACTTATAGAATCGAAAACACTATTTTTTTGTTTTGAATTTAATTGTTCGAGCATTTTTTAGAGCAATATTTTAATCAAGTGCATGGTATTCAATATTTCTTACCAAACATGCCAAGTGTCATAAAATTTTTATTGAACATAATTAACGTTTTTTGATAAATAATTTTGTCTATTTAACATTTAGTTACATTCGACGAATACATAAAATTTATATTTAGTTAGTTAATATTTCATTTTATATTACTTTTATGTAAAAATGAGCCATGGATGAAAGTGGTAATATTCTGAAATTGATTTACCACCTGTCGCCATTGCTTTTCAATAAGGCGATGCTAACTTCACTTCATAGATTCTCATCGTGGTGTGACATATAAGATTAATATTAATATTAAGAAAAGCCGGAGAGAGAGGTATATAGTATGCAAAATTTTAAATGGAATATCGCGTGTGTTAGAAAGAGTACACTCTAGTGAAGTAATACGATGAGTTAGATATTATTGTTCGTATTAATTGCTTTCTGAATCGTATGACAGGCAATTCGAGCAATTTTATATGCGTGCCAACTGTGATTCGGTCAGTTAGCGAGCGAAACACGAGAGAGAGGCAAGATAAAACACTTGCTGTCCTTTGTTGGCATTCTCGCAGTTCATAAAGTATTAATCTTAATATTAATCTTATATGTGACATGGTCATCAGTTGTCAAATCTGCTTTGTTTACTTTCTGCAGTAGTCCAGTAATAGAATATCTCAAACAAATGTGAAGAAAAATAACTTAAAGTGAGTAATGACCAGCGCACAATAAATTTTGTTTGTAAAAATGTATTCAAAATTTCCCATGAGAATAAACGAGATGACTAGATCTAGATCTCACTCACTCTCATTGAAATGTCAAAAACATGTTTACTAAACAAACATTATTGTGCGTTGGGCATAATAATGAGGAAAAACGAATGCTGAATGTATTATTTTCTTAACATTGCCTAAAACAATACAGTTTGAACCTTTCCAAATGGGTGGCGAGAAGTGGTTATAAAACTGGCGAAAAGTGGTAAAAAGTGGCGACGAAGTGGTTATTTTTGCATTGTTATTAAAAAACAGTTCTTTAAGTATTCCAGCGTTAAATTAGAGGACTCTTGTTTTGACGAATCGAGAGCCAATACATTCAAGTAACTTTGTGTCAAATCTGAGTTATCTTATAATAAGGGGTCAAAAGTTATAATAAAGTTTATTTCACTTTTTCCTAAAAGTGGCGATAAGTGGTTACTCCACCCTAATTTAAATTCTTATAAAAATAGAAAATTATCTTCGATCTTTAATAACCTCATCTAGAATAATCGTAATCACAAAAATATAACAAAATAGGTTATATTGTGTCAACATGCTATTCCCTGACTAGTTTTTAATAACTTAATCACTATTCTACGATGTGGTTATGGATAGGAATTTTACATTTTTTTCATTTTGATATTTTATTTAAAATTGATACCCTATAGGGGAATTCTGTAACACTCTGGCAATGCCATATGGCAAATTGCGTTCGAATCTCAGGAGAGGTTTTCAGAGAATGTGATTCTGTAGCTGTGATTTTGCCATTTGAGCTCATGTGACATTGTTGAGTCACCTGTTTGATATTTCTGGGAATTGAAATGGTAATGGATTCTTTTACAAAAACCGATCAAGACGGATTGCATTTGAATAATATCATTAAAGATTTCATTAAAAAATTAATTAATTGAATTTTCTAACTTATGTGATATGAGAAAAAAAGCTCGATTTGCATTGTCAGGTTTCAAACTCACTTGTGACAATGCCACAAAAATTACAAAATTCCCCTATTGAATCCATGGAATCCATTTAAGATTCGGTTTGGGTAAGACCTTCTACATGGGATCTTTAAAAATCGAAACTTTCACATTTTTTTTTAGAATACAGTAGAGCCTCGCTATACTTCATATTTGGTTCCAGATTTGACACTTGGGTCGCACTGTAGTCCATGTCATTTTTTAAAATTATCAACTTTTTTTTAGTATTTAAATTTTTAAATTTAAAATTTAAAATTTAAAAAATTTAGTATTGAAATTGCTCGACGGCTTCCACTTTCTTTGTGATTGTGGTACCTGTCCTCGCTCTCTTCATTATGGACCACAATTATGACAACTACTCAATCAATTTTGAAAAAAATATTAAAATAATTATGACAACATTTCATGTCGCGTACTAAAAAAACATTACCTAATTTAAAATCAGTGTTTTGAAATCAACGGTCGATAAATTGTGGACTATAGAGCGATGGCCTATAGCGCAGTTCTACTGTAGGTTTTTTTCTGAATTAGCTCCTTGTCATTCTAAGTTGGGCAAATTTTCCTGAAGTTAGATTGAGAATGTATCAACTTGCTTGAGTTAGTAACCTTGTTTCACGAACATTTGAACGATAAATCTATTTTATGCCCTTTAACTTCAAACGAAATTGCATTAACAACCAAAAAGAATAAAATTTCCAAAAAAAAACCTAATAACGAAATTGAATGATTTATGTCATCTGAAAATTTATAAAATTGTTTTTTATAAGTACGTTAAAATCTCAAAATTGCAAGGAGCTAAATTATCCCCTTGTCATTTAAAAGGAGCAACATGATCACAAAAAATGAAACTTTCCTAACCTTCCGTCTGCCCAGTTTCGCAAATTTAATTCCGAGTGATCTGGGGGTCTTATCATTAAAATCACGAATTTCAGTCTTATGTACAGGCAGCTGGGATGCTTTTTCATCAATTTAGTTCAAAAATATCCATCAGTGAGACTTTTTTTTACAATTTTTTGCAGAACTTTCCCAAAAGCCTCAAAAACTATTTTACAGCATATACGAGGGGTAAGAAAGAGTAAAGTAATGGTGTTAGAGGTATGAGAAATAAAACCACATTTAACGAAACTTTTCCCATACCATATGTTTCTCTGACTGAGTGAGTGATATTTTGGGAAAAATGGAATGAGAAAATTGCGACAATCCACTTGTTGGGGGTGACTTTTTTCCATTCTTTAGTAATGTGTATGCGTGCGTGTGTATATATATACATAACATCCATACATACATACAAGAATAAGTCTCTCTTGGCTTATGCTTGGGCTATAATAGCAATCGGACCCTGAGATAAGGGAGAGTGAAACAAAGGATTTGGAAGTCCTGAACAATGAAAACGAAAGTAATAGCGTGAATTTCAAGGGAGATTCACACCCCAAAATACTAAGACACAATGAGTAGTGAGAGAACCACCTTCTCAGTGAAATGGTGAGATTTATTTTGTCCATGTGGAAAGACCAATCTGTCTCTCATTCTGGAAATCTTATCATTTGGAGGAGTAAAGTTCCTTTTTGTGGGAAAGGCATTACCAATTGCCTTTCCGTCGCAATATTTTCTTCTCTTTCACTCATTAACATTCAATAGTACAAACGCCTCTTTTTTACAACCCTCATACCTTAAGAAGAGAAAATAGAATGTCCATGTGAAAATATGGTTATGCTACTTGTTCACTCAACTTGAACTCGTCGAGATAAGACAATCGTCTCGGAAAGTTTCTTTCCAGTACCTTTACTAGCCATTCTTCTTAGAGAAAGAAATACCATTTTTATATGCTTTGGAATAGTTACTAACGAACACTATCACTTCTGGCGCAGAAATTTCATGGTACTAAGTTGTAATACAGTCAAATAATTTTGTCAGTGAGTACGAGTACTTAAGTCAGAAATTGTGAATTGGAGAAAAAAGAAACTGTTGAATTGGGGCAATTTTGAAATTAGGCATTTTCTCATATTTTTTAAATTATTTTTACATGATACAGTAGACTCTCACTCAATCGCCTCTTTTTCAAATGGGCGAAAAATTTTGTTGACAATTTTCACGTTTAATTATGAAGCTAATTCGCTCAAATTCGCTGTAGTTTTTCCTGTTTTGTCGTGATTCTTTATAATTAAGCGCTTTTTGTGGAATTTACAAAGGCTTTGACGCTCAATTCTATCGCTAAACCGGATGACATTTTGCCCCAAATGCCCAATTGAGAGAGAGTCTACTGTATTATTTAGCTCCACAAACCAGTTGTAAAGCTAAATTGCATTATTATATGGATTAAATACATGTAAAAACAGGAGAAAAGCTCAATTTCAAAGGTTCCCTAATTCAAAGGTGCCCACTTTCCTAAAATTTTGTTAATATTTTAAATTTAATTATAAGTGTATAATAGGTTTGATCAGGGCAGAGCATCCTCATACATTTTCCGTACAACAATATGGTATATTCTTTCTTAAGTGGTTTTTAGTTTTGGTATAAAACCAAATGCAATCATTTTAAAACTTTTACCAAATGAAAGAGTATCTAATGTTAATGTCATTGGCACAAAATTTTTAATGATTGCACGAGGATAATAGTTCCTAAAACCTTTATGAAAAAGACGTAAATTTTTTTTTTGTAAAGACGCAATTTTTTTGAATTTTTCTGACAAATTTTCTATCTGTAACATCAGTAAAATTTTAAATTCATTAAAAATATATTCTCTGTATATGTGGCTACAATTTCGTGTTTTATTTATTTTTGTGAGATCTAAAGCAAAAAATTATAAAGAATTTAAGAAAAATATACCATTTGTGAATTAAAATGATCCATCCGTTTGGTTAATCATCCTAGGGTTTGATAACCTATTTTGTAAAATTCATACTTTTTTATCCGGATAAATATTCAATATAATGTATTTCGCTACTTAGGATTATTCTACTCTAGTATGTTTATCACTGGAAATAACTATAGGGGAGACAGGGGTAGAATTAGCCAGCAAATGATGCTTTTTTTTCGCGAGTGACTTGTGAAAAAATGATAAGGTTTGTCTAATATTTTTATGTTTCATAAGTAGCATTAGGATATTGGCTATATGAAACAGTGTAGTCCAAAGCTCTAAAATCGTTGAGTTTTTCTAGAGAGGATAATGAAAAAAGTATGACACATTGGCTGCACTTGCCCCGGCCTGGGTAGAAATAGCCACTTTTGGGGTACTAATTGCCACTAGTTTCCCAGATGAAATTTTAAACTGGAGATACCAAATATTATTTCACTTGATACACTGAAGCCCACTGATGCTAAATATGTTACTTAAACCTAAATAAAAGGGCTTTAGCCAACTTTTTTATGACATTTTTGTAATTGAGGCAAAATTAATGCAAACATTCTGAAAAAATCTATTTCTCAAGTTGCTCATACAAATGGCAATATTGCTTGGAATATCAATAGTACTTTTTCATCTAACAATTATCCATGTATTAGTGAAAAATCATTGATAGTTTTAGCCCGCCACGGAAGAGTGACTACAACTGCCCCGAGGGCTGTTTCAGTGCTTATCATCTTATATAAAAAAGTGGATAATTATTATCCAAGTGAAAAATATTTTTTAATTAGGTTTATTAAACCAGAAACGAGGAAAAACTATGAAATATTGACTAGAAACTCAGAAAACCAAATGCTGGTCCAAAAACTGTAATATCAAAACTACAATTTTATACCCATTTTATAAAAATGCTTCTAAATTGTAGGATAACAGGATCAGAGTTATAAATATTTCTGGGAATATAGGGATGTGTTCCTACTTTCATTAAAAAATACTTTGGTCGATGTACATTTTAAGAAAAACGAGAAAAATCCACTGTCTACTTTTACCCCTGGCTATAGGTACCCCGGTCTCCCCTACTATAGAAATGTAAATTCAGGTACTTGGATGATTTTTGCGGTATCACAGGACATTTTTAACTATGATAGGCATGCCAGTACAACTTTACAATTATGTAACTTTTAATAGTTATGAATGAGAAGGGGATCTCAGTCAATGACGCGATAGGCAAGACCGCAAGCAAGACCGTTTAGTCTCGGGCAGTGAGATCTCTGACTCGATTCTCACAGTTGCAAGTCCGCCCGGTGTAAACAACTTAATGTTTAAAAAAAGGCATTTTCGAATTTGATAGAACGTAATAAAAATGCGATGCTCAAAAACTCCGGCAGCACGGAAGAAGCATCCATATTGTGAGCAATGCGCACCTTAGCGATTTACAATGGACATAGCAGATTTTTCCACTACGGAACATGCTACTTTGCAGCATGATTTCATTGTAACAAATATCCCGATACGATTAATAATAGATGAGAACATGTATATGGACCACTTTGACGTGAATTGCGATTAATTTTATCATGTTCATATCCAATCGGAATCCACTTTTTTCCGTGATATCTATTATACAAAATGTGGATAAATTGAATATTTCCGATTGTTAGACAGAAAGGGTGTGTCGTTGTTTTTCGCTACAATCTTTCATTTTCCTATCTAGTGCCAGGAAAAGGTGTTTGCGTATGGAAATAAAAACTACAAACTATATTCAATTTTCAATATTTTAACATTTCTACTTATGGCTAATATTGGCTTTAGATATTTTCAATTGCTCAAACTCAAACAGTTCCATAACGTGGTTGACCTACACGTTAAAGGACACCGACTTACAGTCTTTCGTAATCCCCCTAAACATATATCTTGAGACATTTTTTTTTCTTTTTCATTGCCTTTTTTTAACCCTTCAAAACTATTCTTTTTCAGAATTAGAACTTTTTCAAAACTAGAGATGTTTTGCATTTTCGGATATGCTTTAATATGTAGACATCTCATCCATTAATTATGTATTTTTTTTAAATTTTCGACAGATCTATGTACAAATGTTTTTTGTAGTAAAGAAGGATTGAAAAGAAGAAGTGTGTTATGCGAATCGCTACTTGTTTCTCAACCGTTTTCAATTTAGTAAAAGGTTATTTACTTTTTAATAATAATTATGCAAATCTAACAAATAAATCTTTGAATATGAAACTTTGAAATTTATATGTTTCCCTCACTATTAACCATTTGTCGGGAAAGCGAACTCAGGTTGAGATACATGCACGGTGACAGAAATGAATTGTTTTTACCCTATAAGAGATTGATGAGCTTGATAAAGGTTCTTTTTTGAACAATCGGAATGGGAAATAGACATATGTGGAGTCATTAAGCTATTGCACTTTATAAATTTTAAATGATTTTCCTGCCTTTTATGCATATCGTATATCGTTATAAAATATATATAATGTTAGTTTTTTTATTTAAAGAACGGTTGCTTATTATTATAAAAACGCGGACTCACAACAACTTTTGTAAACTTGTTTTCGCAATTGCATATATACGTGTTGAGCAAAATGACAAGGACTAGTTCAATAGGAACAGGAACGTATCGATTTACTTTCATTTTCAGTAATATCATATCATACAAAATCAGTGGTAATAATTAACCCACATCTTTCGATTGTGCCTCACCTTTTCCTCCCACAAATGGTTTTGTGTATTTTTCTATTCAGTATCTCATCCGCGCCCTCAACATGGTATGACGGTGCAAATTGAAGGAAAAACGAAAAATATATACAAGAAGAAATATTGTCATTAATACAAAATTGATGATCACGAACGTGAATTGAACGTAAATAAATGAAATTGATGTTTATTATCCGTTAATCGATTCTCTTATACTTGTTACATGGTACTCCATTCGTTATCTTATATATATTATATATATAGATATATATGGAAAAAACATACACAAGACATATGCTTTTCAATGAAAGGTTTCTGGTGTATGAGATGAATTTTTCCGTATTAAATATCATTTATATTAATTTAGAAAATGTGAGTCTATTAGTTGTATAGAAAAGAGTATTAATTAAAATCCTTATGGGTTAACTAGTAATTTGAGAGAACATTCTAACATTTCTTATAGAATGTGTTGCACTACTTATGGGAATATTAGAATGTGGTCAGTTTCCATTGCGTCAGTAGATTGTATTTTTTCAGAATCCTCAGAAGAGGTTTATAAAAAAATCGAACAACACAATTTAAGACAAATTTAAGATCTAGGGGGAAGTGGGGCACCTTTTATTTTTTGGCAGCTTTGAAACTGGGCTTTTTCTCCTATTTTTAAATGGAATTGAGCTTTGTCATGATGTATTTTAGTTTCATAAATGGTTTTTGAAGCTCAATTATATAATAAGAAGGACCTGTTTCATTTAAAAATAGGAGAAAAAAGCTTCATTTTAAAACGGCCTAACTACCCCTAACCTAGTCCCCGGCGAGTGGCCTTCAAAGCTGAAGCCAATTTCTTACTTTCACATACAAATGCGTATGGGAATTTTTCTGCACTCGTGATCGTTATGCTAAATAATTAAAAAGTGAGAAGTTTTTCCGTATTATAAGATAACTTTCCGTATGGAGGGATAAATATACTAAATTTTTGCTTAAATAAATTTTTCCCTTGGAGCACTGTGAGCTGAGTCCGAGATCAATTTAGGAATTGGCTTCAAATAGCTCCATATAGAAAGGCCAACTTGTCAGGTGCTTGCCCCTGATCAAA
This sequence comes from Phlebotomus papatasi, assembly GCF_024763615.1. NCBI lineage: Eukaryota > Metazoa > Arthropoda > Insecta > Diptera > Psychodidae > Phlebotomus > Phlebotomus papatasi. The sequence goes on from NC_077223.1 coordinate 48,853,347, forward strand.
CGGTAGATAACGACTTGAGATACCGCTCTCTCTATGGAGTTCAAACAGTAATAACTCTTGTAATATTTATGATTTGAAGTAAGAATTAAAACGATTTTACGCTTTAAGGCTATATTTTAGAGAGTGTCAGATCTGAGAGTTTCATTCCGAGTCTGAGTGAGACAAATCTCTCATTTTGGAATTCTGTATTTCGGCCTCGGTGTGTTCAAGGGAGATCTCTGGAAGGTTCGTTCCGGTTTATTCGTAGATGAAGATCTTGTGCTGAAAACACTATTTCCAATGTCTTCTAAAGTGACTCAACTGGCTGAAGAATACTTTGAGAAATTCCTCCTCCCTTTCCGTGATAATTAGGGCCTATGAGTTTATGTGGCCTTCGGTCGCAGATCATTCAAGGGTGGTTGTGAGGGACTGAAAGGTTCTACCCTATCGCCACATTCGTAACGATCTTGCTTTCACAGAAAATTGTTAAAATATTTTGATCGATCTAGCGGATCTAGCTCACTCGGCATTCGACCAGAGAATTCGTTTTTTTTTAAAGTAGAAGACATCGAAAGCTGCAACTACAGAGATCCGTCAGATGCACAAACCTTTAAACTGGTTCATAATTTATTAGAAAATGATTCCAAAATTAAAAATTATTATGAAAGAAAATTTAATCCATATTGACTGTAAAATAACATAAAATTTTAAACATTTGACATTAGAAGTTACCAGAAAGATTTAATTGAGGCCGTAGGCATATGGGCGAAATATTCTTCTATAGAGGGTTCTTAAATATAGTATATAAAAAATAAAAGATATATAAAAATTAAATCCGAATTCAATAAATTTGATTGGCAAATAAGGTCCTGCAAAGTGATTGAACTTTGCCTTTTCAAAATTCCGTATCGAAAACAATCCTCCAATAGAACAAAACAAAAGGCTGTAAACAAGGCTGTGGACTTTTTCAACGATAATCTAATAATAAATATGGTTTTGGACGGGAAGAAGAGAGGTGGTATGAAAATGAAGAAAAAAGTCTCTAAATAATACATTTTTATAGGGGTGGGGTCACTGAAGAACGGAAGTTGATATCCTTTATAGTTTGACTAGTAGCCCGCTTGCTGAAAAACAGTATGATTATATATATATATATATATATATATATATATATACCGCTCCGTGTTTGATTTCGAGCAATAAGAACCTTTAGCTATCCATCTCTGTAGTACTATATGTTCTTTCACCATACTGAATGGAAAAACTAACCACGCCACAGTTGTTCAACATTTTCCAATTAAATTAATAAATTTCGCTTTCACTGCGAATTTGCCAATGTTATGTATATTTCACTAAACACCCCAACGACGATACACCTGATTTCAAAACTCACTCAATTTTCCGCAATATATTCCATTAATATCAACATTTTCACACAACAAGTTTTGCTTCTTTTTCTCTCTCATCCAACGGCAGTTAAATAAAACTTTTCTACCCTGTGTACCTATTGGTATAGGATTTTTTGCTGCTTATAGGAGTATGAGAGTGAAAAAAGTGGCAGCGATTAAATTATTTTTTCCAATGTTTTTTTTTCCTCATTCAAGGAAGTGAACAGAATCACATTCTGAAACACATCTCATTGGTTTTTGCAGAGATATTTTGGCTTCTCTTTTTTTTAGGCCTGTTCTTTTTCAGTTATAGACCAGGAGGAAAAACTGGATGAAATTGCGAATATTTTTTAGATGGGATAGGATATGGTAGAATATAAGGAATTGATTGAAAAAGTTTTGATCGGTAAAATTTTTAACTGTCAATTGATTCAAAAGCCAATAAATGTGATAATAAATAAGCCTCAGAATTGTGGTTTCTATCCAAACCAGCACATTCAATCCTCTCCACATTGATGTTTTTTTCCCAGTTATGAATCCCGCCCTACATAAATGTACCAACATACAATGTTCTAATGAATAAATACGAAAAATATAGCTATTAGAGGCAAAAAGTTGGATATTATTCCAGCGTATAAAACACCTGCGTCCAAAAAATCCATACAGTGCGTTTACTTATGGGAAAATATTTTTATTGGAACAGGGAGACCACTTTCTATGTAATTTAAACCCATATCAGCCCTTTCGTCCACAGGATCGATTTACTTTTTATACATCTTCAATAATCCGTATATTTAGTCAATACAATATCAGGAGGTTCTAAGCTAGTTCAAAGAAAATTCCTTAAAAACATTATGCTTTTCAATTTTCATTAAAAACCCTCAATGTAGGGGGAAGTGGGGCATCTTTGAATTGGGGCAGCTTTGAAATTGGGCTTTTTCCCTATTTTTAAATGAACCTGAAAAAAATTCTTTTCGTTAATTCAATATAAACATAAATTTCCCTAGTGTGTAGAAGTCATACAGTGATGAAGATCTAATTAGGGACGATGCTTCAGAGTCTTTTATAAGCGATAAGAACTGCATTTGTTATATAGATATATCATTTTTCCTTTTTTCCTTTGACAAAAAATGAAGATACTAATATAGGTTTAAGTTTTAATCTTCAAATTTTGAATTTTCCTATTTAATATCTTACGATTTTGATCGAAATTCTCCGTGTTCCTAATTTGGTTCGGTGGAATAGGTTTTGAAAATTTTTCGTATAAATAATAATGAATTTTGAAAAACAGAGTTTGGGTTATAAAATCAGTTGTATTCCGAACCATCTACTATAGGTATTACGAGTAATTTTTCACGCCTGCCAATTGTGATTCGGTCAATTTTCGACAGCTTTCACGACTGCCAACTTTGTACATCAAAATCTTTCGTGAGTTAGGGGCGTGAGTTAGGGGCTTGGGATTCGGCTTTGCGCTTGTGATCCGGAACCACTTTCTGATGCTCTGCATTGTTTTTAATTTCTTTAAATTTTGTATATTTATTTTTTCTTTTTTTTTATGACTCACTGTCTGATGTCATTAATTGTTTGTCTAATTCATGTTTTTTTTTATTTTTCTTAATTTTAATTACAACAATTTGTTGTGTATAGTGGCCAAACAGCTTTTATGGCTAGGCCCATTTCTTACCATTAAGGCACTCATGGACAGACTCACCACTTAAAAAAATTGTAAAAGTGTAAACCTGACCATACAACCTATGAAGGGGTTTTCCATCGTTTTACCCTGGAGGTTGGTCACCAACGCTAAGACGGCGATGGCCGCAAGGTACGGTGGGGTTAACATGAGTTATTGTAAGTTATTAATGGTAATGAAAAATAAATACAATACAATACAATACAATAGATCGCGCATTTTCCAACATATACTCTTATTTTCGCTGTTCGGAAGGTATTAATCTGATATGTGACACCATGATAAGAATTCATTCAGTGAAATGAATATTTTTTTATAATAATACTGGAAAACGATTGCAATTGTGTTTTTTTCGATATACAGTAAAAAAAAATATGTAAAATTGTACTACTATAATAATACAAAATCGACCATTATAGCGACCATTATGGCTTAAGTTGTTTAATTTCAAAATGTTTAAAAAATACACAACATTTTGTTAATTTATCGTCACGTAATTGAAAATTACCACTATTATTGTTGAAAAATTTTCAACAATGCTGTTTAATTCGAAAATGTTAAAATTTTTACAGCATTATAGTGGTAATTTTTGTAATTTTACTACTATAATAGTGGTAAATTGTGCCGTGATGTCTCTACAGAGTAAAAAAATATGTAGAATTTTAACACTATAATAGTGTGAAATCGGACAATTTAATTACTTAATTGCGATCTGTGTAAAATTTCCTACTATTATAGTCGTAAACATTTTTCAACAATGTTTTGTGATGGATTTAAAATTTGATGGATTTATAATAGTATTATTATAATTTTTCACAGTATTATAGTGTAAAAAAAACACAACTTTATGGTATTTTTTGTCACATGATCAGAAACATCATGTCAAGCCTTGTGTATAGTTAAACAAAAGTTATTGAATATTTAAACAAAAGTTGTTGAATTTTGAGACAAAAGTTGTTGATTTTTTATACAAAAGTTGTGTAAAAATTGTTGAATTTCCATTTAAGACTTATACTTCAGTCGAGATGCTTTTCATTGGGCAAAAGTGTGTAGTTTTTTTTTTAATTAGGGGTCCATCTGGAAGATGATTGCCCCATGTAGTTTTTTTCCCAGAAATTTGTATTATCATCTGACAGCATCTCATAATATAAAAATTTTACTAGTTAAAGAACCTAATATCATATTTTCCATAACAATTAGAGAAAAGGGAGGAAAACAATTCCATTTCAAATTAAAATAGTTTGGTATGGTGTCGTCAATATGTAGTTAATTTGGAGAAATAATGTTAGACTATGTTGGCTTAACAATATTAATTAGAGGGTGTCACATATAATTGTATCCTTTCTCCTCTTCTCTAAATATAGTGGCATAATTACGTATACATAAAAATACATGTTCTCTCAGTCAATTGAAAATTAACGTAATTACTTCCCAGTCCAAGTTGCATTTACAGACTTGCTTTACCTTTGCTCTCAGCCTCACGAACTAGAAAGGATAATTTATTTATGCTTTATCATTTATTGTTGGATGTGCTGAATATTTCTAAAATAAAATCCTTTTTTTTGCAAATCATCTACGATCCCAAGAGTATGAAGAAAATCGATCCATTCCGGTTACTTCAACAAGATATAAAATTTTGCCAATTAATACTGGAAATTTTTGGGTTGAACTTTAAAATAGTTCTTTTCGTAAATACCTCTAAAAACAACAGTAAAAAATGATACATAAAAATGTTAGAAAATCGTATAAAGAAGTGTTAAGATTTTAAAATCACAACAATTAAATGAAGTTGTTGAAAAGTCGTTTAATATTATGAGCAAACACTAAATTATCAATTGATTTATTTTATTGACTCTTTTTGGTCTGGTAGTTCTTTAGAAAATTAAGCTTGGACCAATTTATTGGATGTGAGATTAAGTAATGAATAAAATTATAATGTTTTTTACTTGGGTTTTCTGATTCTAGACTGGAGTTTTGGAGGTAACAAAAATTGAGAGATTAATTTCAAGTCATTCATCATAATTTAGACTCAAAAATCCTTTTTCTAAATCCTGAAAAATTGATATTTCATAATTTTCTTGATTTTTTAGTGTGCCTATGAAATAAATTTCTGATAATTTATTTTTTTTATAATTTACATTTTCAGATAAGAATTACGAGCTGCACATTTCCCGCTAATTGGGAACTGCTGTAACGAGCTCCAGTTAACTATTTATTAGTTCGCCATTTTGTAATATTTTTTTTCAAAAAATTATGCAAGCTTTTTAATGTATAAAAATATACCAAAACTTTGAAAAAACTTGGGCGCACCTCTGGTTTCTAAAGAGAAATTGAGAAAAATAACTGATTTTTAGTCTCCTTGGAAAGCCTCTTAACCTAAACTTTGTTCTAGCAGAAAAACAAATGCATTTCGAAATGTCAGAGGAAAATTAAATAGAGTTGAAGATTAAGTCGAGATTTTGCTTTACCGAAAGGATTTTCGCACATCAGTGTTTTCCATTTACGCTCCTGAAGTGCCTGTCTGAAGTCTAGTGGTCAATCTTTTGTGTTTTGGATTTTTTTTTACTCTTCCCTCGTCCTTAGTTGTTTATTTATTTATTTTTTTGAATTCCAAGTGGTATATAATTCTGTCTCAATTTGTACAAAATATCCATCACATAATAACAAATAAAAAATTAGAAAGATATCACACTTTCATGATGGTATTCCCTTTTTCTCTTTTGTGTTTTAGCAATATTAGATAGCTAGTAGAAAAGCATAGTATATACGTTAAAAACTTTTAAAATAATCGGTATCATCGGTATAAACTAAATTTATGCATTATCAGCTGTTGCTGCATTTAAGCTATAATTTATTTAAAGAAAAGTCTTATATAGAGAGTGGATATGTATCTATGTATAAAATTTCTAGTGTCTTTATACATATATTTTTTCGTTTTCAAAGCAATATTGTTTGTTCAATAATTATATGTAGAAACAAACAACATGTGAAATGAACAGAAAGGGAGGTCAGAGGTATGTCTCACTGATAACTCGTTTTATTTTCATTCGTTTAGGCAACTGAGAACGCGATTCCTTACTACCAACATACAACTCGCAATCGAATTTGCATGCATTCTAAATTGCAACACCCCGATTTGGAAACATTCGGAGGTTGTCTAAAAAGACTCTCAGCTACCATAAGCTTATTTGGTCCTTACCAGTGGTTTAGGTTTTCATTCATTTTATGCTTTTGAGGTAAGTAAAATAAATATTTCGTTCATACAAATCCGGACAATCGCCTTTTTGATTTTTTTAAGACCGAAGTTCAACTACTCGCAGGGGCTCTTTTCGCTCCGATTTAGTCAAATGGAGATATTTTGAAAGGTTTTATCTAACCCGATTGCATCGCTTTCAAATGGTAATGAACAGACTTAAGTGTCGGTTATTGATTTATAATAATGATCATAATAATAATGTTTAACCATTAACCAATTTTTTCTTATTTAAAACAAGTTGCTAATAAGTTAGGAACCTTTGAAAGATGTCCAAAAAAGGATACCTTTGAGGGATATGCCTAGCGCACAATAACTTTTGTTTTGTAAACATGTTTTTAATATCTCAGTGAGAGTGAATGAAACCTAGATCTAGTGATCTCACTCGCTCTTATAGGAAATTTTGAAAACATATTTACAAACAAATGTTATTGTGCGCTGGACAATATCCTATTAATAATAATAATAATAATAATAATAATAATAATAATAATAATAATAATAATAATAATAATAATAATAATAATAATAATAATAATAATAATAATAATAATAATAATAATAATAATAATAATAATAATAATAATAATGCTGGCACAACATTTCATGCAGGAACAAGGCCTTCCCGCGTTCTATACATTCATTATTATTTTTTTTTATACGGGATGAGGTTGTCAGTCCCATGCCCCGTGGAATCAAGTACAGTAAAGCTCACTAGATGTAATTCGAACACCTTTAACGTCAGAAAAGTTCCTGACAACCTAAAGAGGATTCGAACCCTGGACACTTGCATCATAGAGCGAGTGCTGTATCACTTGACCCATTGAGTGCCTTTAAGGAAACACAATTAATTCAGTGGATTATAAATTAAATCGCGACCGAATCATTAATGTGTATTATAGAACTCGTGGGAGAATTATAGTTATCATAAGGAGGGCCAACCCCTGCAAAATCCCAAACGTACTCTTTGACAATCAGGGAGAGACTGATTATAATAGATATGAGTCAGGGGCCTATAAAGCCTAATAAAAAGTCAAGCTGTTGTTCACTTTTCCTTGTAAAAATTTTGCAGATATTGCATCGCGACTTAAACAAATTTCCTCGTAGTTCTTGTATTATTTCGGCGAACATTATGAAATATATATTTTTAGATAGCTTTTAATGCACGATTTCGAAATATATCAGACTGATAAGTCAATTCTCTTTAGGAAAAAACTTTCCAATAGTCTTCAGTGGCTTCAGTGGCACTGCTCAAAAACGTATGGAAAAATGAAATGTCGAGAGGCCCCTGAATGAGTATAGACGTCACACTTAAAGTAACGACTTCTTTCCCAGAGAGCATAGATACGAAAGTTACTACTCGTATAATACTACTACGCTCTGCGTAGTGGTCAATAGCATTTTTATTAAAAGGTGATTTTGGCTGAGATTCTTTACAATCTCACTTTTTTGTTTTTCTAGGTGAAATCTGACATCGACAAGGTCCAAATTTCTACATTTTTATGTTACTAAAGCAGACCCATGTTCACAAAAATCATTTATTTAGTAAAGCTTCTCGTATGACTTCTGCAGTTGAGTTTTTAAAAGCACATTGAAATGAAATTTTTTAATACATTCTAAATATATATTTAAAGGAAAAACAAAGTGATTTGACAGAATAGTCACATCAAAGATCACAACCATAATTTTAATTTATTTATTTGCTTGGCTGAAATTACACTTACACTAGCCGAAATTTGGCATAGTTACCCAATGTTTTGCAAAAAAAAGAACAAGTGAGAAAAAATTAGAATTTCCAACGAAGTTGTATACATCGAATACTTACACAGCTAGTGAAGAAACATTTCCGCTAATTGGATTCAGGGGTTGAAAACCAACGCTGAGACGGGCGGTGGACGCATGGTTAATGAGAATAAGTTATTACTATTTTATTATATACTTGATTATTAATTAAGCAAGTTTTTTAAACTAATTTAGGGTAAGTGTGCCAAATTTCGGCATAGTTGCATGCAAGTGCCAAAGTCTCAAGTTTGAAATGTAATATCTTTAATAGAAATTGGTTTTTTTAACCTTCTTCTTAAGGAGTGTTGCTTGGAACCCTTTAGACAGTTTATCGTCTTTATTTACCCTAAAATCATTCTTAAAACATTTTAAAATATATAAAAATGTTGACATAGCTTTGGTGCCCTATTTCGGCCACATTCATTCTCATAGTTCCTTGCCCTTCAGGAATTCTTCCAATGCTTTTTTCACGTCATCTCGTTTGTCGAAGCTACATTTTTTGTTATTCTTTTGCATTGTATAATCTCTAGGGTATGTAAAAACTAAAAATTCATGGAAATTCGAGGAACAAAAAAGGTGGCCGAAATTGTAAGCTGGCCGGAATTTGGCACACTTACCCTACGCATTGAAAATACTAATTTATTGCAGTAAATCGGATTATGTTTGAGCCAAAATTGTTCATACAAAAAAGAGAACATATATTCATTAACGTTACCAAACGGATAAACCATATAATATCAAGAAATTTTCCCAGTTTCCTTTTCTCCATTAGTTAACATTTAGCATACTATTGACCACATTAGCGTGATCTATTGTATAATGCAAAAGACTGGAAGAGAGTAAAATTGAAGCGGCAGTGGCATAAAATGGAGATTGCGTGTCCACTTTTTCGATTTAACTGTTGAGCATTGACGGTTATTGACGTGTCACAGTTTCCCTCCGTGCGGTGTAATTGATTGAGAGTGAGAGAGAGCTTTCTGCACATGTCGTACCCATGGGAATCATAACTTCGCATAGGGCACATTTGACACACACCATGTTCCCATGCAATCGAGACTGAGTTTGAGGGTGATGGGTAAAAAAAGAAGGGCAACGTTTTTGAGTGAGAGTTATTCACACCAATTTCTCTAACAATTTTGATTGACTGACACCTGCAGAATGGGTGGCAATTGCACACACTACTTTCTCTGCATATCATTTTAATCATGCTGCAGCAGTGTCTGATGGAGAATTTTGCAAATGTTCCGTCGTCTCCTCCTTGACATACACTCCCGGGAAACGTCACCCCTTTCTTATACTCACCCACTGTCACTTCAAGGGACATTGCAAAAGGGACGATAAGTTAAAATATTTATCTTTATTTATTCTTCTACTTTTTTAATTAATTTTTTTCTTATAAAAAATAGCTTCCGGGTTTACAATAGTTTACTTAGTTGTAAAGTTTAGGAAATTTCAAAAAGGAAATTTAAATAAATTAATTCATAATTGCTGTTCTTATAATGCCATTTTCAGCTTCTATGTAAGGGTGTGAACATTTTAACAATAAAGTAAATGAAACGACATAGGAAAATTTGATTTCTTGAACTCCACAGAGGGAGCAATATATTGTCACGAATATGCTTCGTGAGAACCTAGCGATATATTAAATAATCACCCCTCCGCCCCCCAAATCTCAACAAAGTAACCTTGGCTTTTCCACAGCCCAACGGCGCAATTTCCAAGGATTATGCTTTGAGTGTGAAGTTTAGTCTTAAGCACATACTTCGGTAAGGAAACACGTATGCTTTTGACTAAGGAGTCGGTTTTTGTGGTACTGACAACAACAAAAGGAGATGAGTTGAATTTTCTGCTATACGGTCCAGTTATCAATTCTCATAAACAGATTTGCGCGAATTTAGGTTTCTTGGAAAGTTTATGGAATGAAACTCCTGACGAGCTTGAAATCGCTTCAAGTGCTTATAAATCGGGAATGAAGTTGTCATAAAATGATAGAATTTGCTTAAAGTTAAGTGTATTAATTATTCTCTATTTTATGACATTTTTATTTAAATTGTTTCAGAACCTTTTTTTAATATCGATCATTTTTTACTAACGGAAACATTGGATCTCTCTTTATTTTCACAGATTTATTCCTTACAAAGCGTAAGTAAAGAATGAAATTCTGAATATCAAGAAGAGTCTAGTGCTTTTGGCCATTTTCTGCTTTCTCTAAAGCCGATAAAAAAAATATCTTGAAAACGTGTTGTTTGTTCTATAATGGTCTCTACGCACTAGAGGAATTTATGTCCATTATCATCATCATCATTTTCAACCGCTTATCTCTATTGGGGTCGCGGCCCATAATATCCAAATTAGCAGCCCACGCTTGTCGATACTCCGCCACTTCAGGAAGATGTTCTGGTTCGATCCCAACTTGCTCTAAGGCAAGATTCTGAATTTGATTCAGCCACCTCGTTCTAGGTCTGCCTCGAAGTTGACGTCTCACAATGGCTTGCATAGTTTTTCTGAGGAATCTTTTATTTATGTCCATATATGACAGTTTTTTTTAAAAGCGTAAACAATTTGCTTTAACATTTTTCTTCATAAAAGTCAATAGCATTTCCATTAAAAAGTGGTGTTAGCTGAGATTCTTTACAATCTCACCTTTTTGTTTTTCTAGGTGAAATCTGACATCGTCAGATCGGGCCCAAATTTCGGATTTACACGTTTTGACACTCATAGATCACGCATATTATGTTCGCTAAAAATCTATTTTCGTGGACATCTGTCCCGTCTGTCTCGTCTGTCCCGTCCGTCTTGTCCGGCGCGTCCGTCTCGTCCGTACCGTCCGTCTCGTCCGTCCCGTCGTCTCAACCGTCTCGTCCGTCTCGTCCGTCCCCTCCGTCGTATAAGCACTTCTGGAGAGAGAACGAAAAGAGATATCGTCAACCGGTTTTCGGCAAATGTTAAATGCCGATTGGGGACTCGAAGTTGGTGATGTCACATTCACCACCCCACCCCCCTTCGGCTTTTTTAGAATACCCAGAATTTTGATTAATAACTCAGCCCTTATGGTATCGAACGATCTCAAATTGTAGTAGGAATTCGGTGTCAGTCCATTGATTGGATGGTGAACTTCAGAGTGCAGAATTCTAAGAAAGTCCAATTGCAGTGCATTCTGCATTCATCGTCGAAACGTCGTGAAGAATTAAAGAAAAAAAAAGAACGGTATATTTTTCCGTTCAATGTTATAGGGGAGACTGGGGCAAAATTTTTCAATTCTAAAATTTTAAAATTCGGTATCTTCATAGAAAAAAGAGGCCGAGGCTACAAATTTTTATCATAGATTGCCTTCATGAACCTCAATAAACGTCAAAGGTTTTAAGGATTTCGAGCAAGGAATATAGATCATAAAAAAATATTGAAATTTTGAGCCCTGTTTTTAAAATATTTGCCTATCAGGAGATATCAATTTTCATTAACTTACTTTCCGAAATTGATGCATTAGTGTGTGTTTTTTATATAATTTGGATATCGTGAACACGAATCTGTTTTTCGTTTATAAATTTTATAAACTGATTTTTCTCGAGAATTAGTTTAATTAAAAATAAACACTTGGGGTAAAATTTGTCAGAAGGCATGGGGCAATAAGTGGCAAAAAACGAATAATTCCGACATTTCACATGGCGAAAAGACACATCCAGTCACTGGTTCTGATTAAACTACAGATGATTTCTGATGCAGCACAATTCCAACAGGAAGAGATTAAATTATTTTTTGAAGAATTCCCAACATTCCAAATGTGTTTTTAAGGCCTAATTTTTCTCTGGAGTTCCATAAACACAAAACACTATCTTCCACTTTTCCTCCTCATACCTTCAAACCTTCATACCTTCATACCTTTTTGCTATGTGACATTTACTCGGAAAACTTCGTTCAGTTCAACTCGCCCAATTCGCTCTTCTGCCATTTCTTTCCAAAAACAGCTTTTGGAAAATAATTTGAAAAACACATTTAAATATAAAAAAGTGGTTTGCATAAAGTTATGAAGGAATAAATTTTCTATCAAAATATTTCAATTGAATATTTCTTTGATTCACGAGAACCCATAACAAAACGAAAAAAATGACAAAAAATACCCCACGTCTGACAAAATTTACCCCAGCTGTTTTGAGAATTTACACAAAATTATTTTTTGGAAAATGGCTCGGAAAGTGCATTTACTTTTGAGTTAGAGGAATATAACTTCGGCAAAGTTGTAGGTCAGTAAATTTCCTATAAGAATATGCTAAATAGAAATCATTCAGATTCACTGATAACTTGCGAAAAAATAAAATATCCGTTTTGGCAAATTTTGCCCCAGTCTCCCCTAACTGAGCCTAAGAGGTTTCGATTAAAAAAAAATAAGCCAACACCGAACCGACCCCCCTGACCCGAGTTATAAAAATCATTAGTAAAAAGTTATTTTTGGATACATGTAAACTAATAATATTCTACCTTATAGTTATATTGTCCGGATAGAAGAATTTTTGTTGTTTTTTGTAAATATGGTTAGTCACATCACAGCTAAATTGGATCCACGTAAGGTAAAGTGCCCTCGAGTCGACCGGTCCCTCGACTCGATCGGTGGTCAATATTCGAATGTTTTAATGATGAATTTCTATAAAATTGTCACTGATCCGTATTTATTTATGGAATAATTGACCTATTAATGTTAGATCATACGTCAAATATTAGTGCAAATAAAAATCAATTGAATAAATAACTCTACCGGTCGACTTGAGGGCACTTTACCTTACCCAGAAATATTGAAATAGTTTTATTAAAAAAAAATATTTTGGAAGGTATATGAATCATCTAAATCTAAAACATTTCAAAATCCTTTTGAAGAAACTTATCAAATCTTATTAGCCCGAATTGCCTTATCGATCGTTTTGAAATACACCCTAGCAATTTAATAAATTTATTAACCAAAAATGTTTATATTTTTAATGAATTAATATGATCAGGCGGGTCCAGTCAAAATCCCGAACGCCAAAATCCCGAAAGCCAAAATCTGGAATTCTTAAAAGTGTCATAGCTACTCCCATTATTACATTAGCGCTTGCTGGAGGCAAAGGGAAATTTTCTGTGTCTTGGGAAATTATTCTACACATTATCCTCCACTCCATATAATTTCATCCCTTTCAGAATTTTGAACATTCGGGATTTTGGCTTTCGGGATTTTGGCCCTTTCGCGATTTTGGCGTTCGAGATTTTAGCTTTCTGGATTTTGGCTTTCGGGATTTTGGTTGCCTCCAGATCAGGCATATCAGCTTGAATATGTAAATTTTAGTTATTTTTTTACATGGCTATTTTGAAGTAAAATGCTCGACTGCCCTTAAGGCGTCTACACATTGGGAGCAATTTTCGTCAAAAATTGCGTTTTTGACAGAAATTTGACGTTTCCCCCTACAACGCTGCAGGGAATTTCCTTCAAAAATGCAATTTTTGACAAAAATTGCTCCCAATGTGTAGAGGCCATTAAGGATAATTTACGGTTGGTAAATAAATAAGTAATTTTAAATTTATGAACTTCTCAAAATTTTAATACCAAGATCAAAAAGTTTTATTTCAAATAAAAGATGGAATCGAAAGTGCCTAAATTGATCAACCCCTTGAATACGTATGCGGGACATTGCAGTTGAATTTAGTGTTGGATATTTGCATGTCGGAATTCATCTGTACTGGGGAATCCTCTCTCTTTCCCAATCCCTTTCACCATGTTTAGTTAAATGTAGCGAGATGCAACAACTAAAATTGTTATACGTGGCACCAGGCGCCTCCATCTCGACATTTGGAGTCTTACGTGGAAATGACTAGGGGTTGGGTGGTGAGTTTTCCACACGGAAGTACTCGTGATGCCATTTAATGGGAGCGACATGCACGGGTTGAGATATCCAGAGTTGGCTGCAGAACTTTTCTGTCGTCCAATATAAAGAGAGTTTGGTTTTCGGGGCGATGATATAAGAGTTTGTACCATGATTTTTTCGATACAGCATCATTCGAATAGATCAGTTATATTTGGATATTTTCTTTCTTTCTTTAGAATTTAGATAATGAAAATTTCATTCTAAAATGCACTAAAGCCCGTCAATCTACACCTGTCTTTTTGCGATGTGGCGAAATATCCAAAGTGAAGGGATATGTGAATGTGATCTTGTGGGAAATTAGACACTGTAGATGATGCATTACTTTAATAAAACACATGCATCATGAGAAATCTGAGATGTATTCGCTGTGATATTCATGGAGGTTGCCTCCCATGGGGAGGCAGTATAGCACATATCCATTCTTACTATTGTTGATTTGCGACAGAAATGGATATAACATCTATAGAAATAATTCGGCAAAACACTTCAAAACACCATCTCCATATCGCATAGGGAGTTTGTTCAATTTCTCTTTGGTTGCCGCAGAAATTGAATTGCAATGGTGGGGTTGAATTGTGTATCCAGGATATTATAATTCTTGACAAGTCACATTGCAGTGATTTCCATTTTAAACATGCGCATTTTGGAAGTGTGATAAGAACTGACTAAAACTGCTGTGCACTTTTTGAACAAACTGGTGTTTTTGACTTACCTTTACTTAACATTTGAGGTATTATAACAGCTCGATCTCTAAAGTGCTGCACATTATGCGCAAAGATGATATTGTTACTTGACCTGCAAAGTCTAATTTCGCATTTAGTTAAATATTAACGCTCAAGCTTTATGGCGTATAAAGGTGTCTACACATTATAAGAAATTTCTATCAAAAATGAGCTTCAAGAAGTGTTCTTCAAGAAAAATGCCTACACATTGGTGAGAATTTTTGACAAAAAGATGGATTTTTGAAGAAAATTTGTCTAATGTGTAGACAAATTTCTTCAAAAAGCACATCCAATTGAAGGTAATTTCCATCAAAAATTTTTGAAAAAAATTACCCGCTACACATTGGAATAAAATTCATCAAAGTCATTCTTGACAGAATTCTTGAAGGAAATCATCACGATTCAAGATTGTTTTTCACGAAAATTTGTTGTTTTATTGCTGGAAAAAGTGAGAAAAGCATTTGGTGAAGTTCCTTGGGATAGTATTTAGTGAATTTCTGAAGAAAATCTTCTAAATATGCAAGAGAATAGTGTTTTTCTGGAGATGTCGTTCCTGGTGGAATCCAACCCAGCCTTTGAAGGAACATTTCCTGTTGATGCAGGAAATTTGATAATTTCAACCACTCCAGTACTTTCTCCGTGTTGCTTCCATGTCCTCCTATATTTATTTTGAACTCTTCAAGCAATCTGCCACTGCTCTTTGATTTTCAGTCCTAAAGTTTTTGCTAAGAGTTGATAAATAGAACCCTGAATCTTTTGATCAGCCGGAGCACTTACGTCCATGCTCCTGATAAAGAGGGTCACTGTTCCGGAGCATCTGGAGCATGGGCGTAAGTGCTCCAGCTGATCAAAAGATTCAGGATTCTATTTATCAACTCTTGGCAAAAACTTTAGGACTGAAAATCAAGGAGCAGTGGCAGATCGCTTGAAGAGTTTAAAATAAATATTGGAGGATATGGAAGCAACACGAAGAAAGAACTGGAGTGGTTGAAATTATCAAATTTCCTGCATCAACAGGAAATGTTCCTTCAAAGGCTGGGTTGGATTCCACTATTAACGACATCTCCATGCAGAAAAACACTATTCTCTTGCATATTTAGAAGATTTTCTTCAGAAATTCACTAAATACTATCCCAAGGAACTTCACCAAACGCTATTCTCACTTTTTTCAGCAGTGAAACAACAAATTTTCGTCAAAAACAGTCAGAAGAGCAAGAGACTTGGAAATGATGACAATCTGTCAAAAATTTTTGATGGAAAATAAAAAACCCAGTGTGGAGGCATTTTTCTTCAAAATTCTTTCAAAAATATGAATTTTTCTTTCAAAAATTTTTGAAATAATTCTTGATGAAATCAGCTCCAATGTGTAGACCAGAGCCCGGCGCGAGACGCCTTTCGGCGGCGGCGGCTAAATTTCGTTTTCCAGTCAGCGGCGGCTGGCGCGCCGGCGCGCCAGCCAAAGCTCTTGGCGGCGGCGGCGCCAAGCGCGCCGGTTGTTTTTTCTTCGAATTCCGTGCAGAAATTTAAACAAAATCTGCTGTCCTCAAATATTCCGTATTTTTCTCAAGAAATATAGTTCGTGAAAGCTCTGTAAATTATCGCTTTGGGTTTTTTTAATTGTTTGACAATTATTTGACAAAATAAATAATTCTATGAGCTGAAGTGAAACCTATACGTAGTTTCAGAAAAATAACAATACTAACCGTCTTGGAATTCGTCCAGTTATTCATTTTACCGATCGAACTCCACAGACAGAGCGTGACGCTTTGATACTTCTTTTATAATAATTAAGGGATTGTATGGGTCAGAATGGCAAAAACAACATATTCTTATTACTTTTTTTATTTCAAAAGTATAATTTTTTTTTTGAAAGTATGAATTAAACTCTTAAGCCTCTTAAGCATATAAAAATACAACTGTTGTACTATATCCCATGAAATTTTCTTTTAAAAATTTTAAAGATTTAGCGGTTCGGAGTTGGGACCTTGTTTTTGGAGACCCTTTTGAAAAAAGATCCTTTCGGAGGACAAAATTACCGTGACAAAGAAAGTAATCGGACCATTGGAAGAAATTTCTTTATGAAACTTTGCATATTACCTAATTTTGGCAAATACGATAGTGCAATTTATTGCAATTTATATTTATTAGGTGAGATTCTTAACAATCTCACCTACTATAATCCTAACAAAATTTCATGTCGTCCGATCGACCTCAAATTTGGCCAAAATGTGTTTCGCCACTTCCTGATTCCGAATATATATGTGGCTAAGTTACGTTCCCGGCCGGCCGGCCGCTCTTTGGAGCTTAATAGCTCCTAAACTAAAAAAGATATCGACTTGCGGTTTTCGGCAAAGGTTATATATCGGGTGAAAATTGCAACTTGGTGCATAGACCCCCCACCCCCCACCCCTCCTTCCGCCATTTTGAAGACCCCCCTTTTTTTGTTTTCTCAATAGCTCCGCCCCTATGGCATTCAGCGGACTCAAATTTTAGTATGTTATAGCTGGGCCTTAGAGCTTTCCATCAATACCAAACTTAAGGTCCCCCGACCCCCCTGACCCGAGCTATAAGGATCCAAAAAAAATTTCTTAAAATGGCCATAACTCCGGTTCTAATTGTCAGAATTTAAAAAGTGAGGGCTTTTTGGAAAGCTCTCGTGAAATGCCACTTCTCCTTCTAACATCGCAAGTTCATAAAACCACCGCTAGGGGCGCTTTTTTTAAAAAGAAAATTTTTAAATCTTAAAAGTTAAATAACTCAAAAATTCCATTGTGCATCGGGCTAAAAATTTAGTATGTTGTAGCCGTTGATTATACCTATCAAACAAAAAAAACCTTAAGTCGATCCATAACCCCTGACCCGAGCTATAAGGGGTCAAAGTTCGAACATTGACCGGCCTCTATCTCCGGTTCTAATTAACATAGCGACATAAATTTTACCTTTTTGGTTTCGTCTCGATGAGCACTTTCAGATGGAAGTTCAAAAAGTCACCACAGGTGGCGCTGTGATAGCGTCAAAATTCATCGAAATTCAAAGTCACTTTTCTCAAAAACGGCATTGTGCAAGTTAATGAAATTTTAGTATGTTGTAGTCCAGTCTAGGACGTTTCCAAAATGGTGCGTATGCGCGCTGTGGTTAAAACAGAACCGGAGATATGAGGGGTCAAAGTTCACGAAATTCAAAAAATCATATCTCCGGTTCTATGTGACCGATTTTGATGAATGAGGGCTTAAACGAAAGATCTCACCAAATGCTACAACTTTCTAGAATATTTGAACTTCGTGGGACCAACACCAGGGGCGCCACAGTCGAAAAACAAATTTCAATATCACATAACCTCAATTATCTCGACTGTCGCTGAACCGATTGTGATGATTACTTCAACATAATTGTAGAGAACATTTGTCTCTACATTTCGTCCATACATCATTTTCCACTCAGACTACGCTATCACTCCGATTTTGCCGTTTAAGTGTGAAAAAATTGATTTTTCCAATAATAACGCTTTGAAATCACTCAGATGTCAATTTGACTGCCTCTACTCCAACGAGACACTTAAAATAGGGGTTTAAATGGAAAGTCCCGCAAAATACAACAATTCTTTGATATAGTTGAAGTTCAACAAATGACTACTTGGGGAACTCTGGATGAAAAAACGAGTTAAGAAACAAAAAACCTCGCTTATCTTGGCTTCTGAGTAATCGATGAGTTCAAGTTCTACGGCGAAATTATAGAGAACATTCTGGTCCACATTTCACCCATATAACACTTTTCTGTCAGTTCATCCAAATCCTTGATATTTTGGTTTAAATACAAAATTTGTATAATTTCACGAATTTGATTCAAGATAACTGAATGGCGTCTCCCAACTTCAGCTCCAAATCGAATTTGCATGCACTCCGAGTTAGCTCACGTTAAGAATCTCACCTACATAAGCCGGTTAGGATTATCTGTCCCTTTATATAAGAAAGCGTGAAATTTATTTTGTAACCCGTTAGAGGGTGACCTAAAAAACATGTTTTTTAGGGATATCTCGAAAACAACTCTTACGATTGTTGTCATTGTCAGATACGTTTTTTTTTAAAATGTTTTTCATTAAATTTATGAAATTTTCATGAAATTTATTAAATTTTCGTGAAAAATATAAAAATTTACTATATATATTAAATTGAATGCTAATGACTGTTGTTGATATATATTTTTCAAAATGCATTGCAAAGATTATGTTTTGTAAATAAAATGAAATTGCACTTTTTAAGTGAACGACTATAATTATTACGATAATAACATTTATTTTCAATTCTATTCCAAACCGTATAAATTATGTATGGAGTACGATATAATATGCATAAAAAAATTTCACTTTTTAGAAGGTCCGTTGCTATTTTTAGTTATGAAATTTATCTATTTTTAATGTTATATCTGTATTTGTTAAATAAAATTGTGCTGAAAGCACGCACAGGTCAAGCATAAAACGGGCAAGATTGTGTTGAGAATATGCTTACTCAAGCATGAGCGGGCAGATACTCCGCGTAAAAACACGCACAGCTTAAGCACAAAACGGATAATATTGCGCTTAAAATCACGCATAGTTTAAGCATAAAACGTTTATTATTCCGCTTAAAAACACAAACAGCCTAAGTACAAAACGGGTGATATTCCGCTTAAAAACACACACACCTCAAGTACAAAACGATTGGATATTCCGCTTGACAACACGCACATCTTGAGCATAAAACGTTTGATATTCTGCTTAAAAGCACGCAATGCTCAATCATAAAACGGATAAAAATTCGCTTAAAATCACGCACAGCTCAATCGTAAAACGGATAAACATTGCTAAAAATTACGCAAATCTCAGTTGTAACACAGATAAAAATTCGCTTAAAATCACGCACAACTCACTAACGAACGGTTAAGATTACGCTTAAAACCGTTCCATAATTGAACTGTGCGTGATTTTAAGCGCATTCTTAATCGTTTTTCGATTCAGCTGTGCGTGATTTTAAGCGCACTCTTAACCGATTTACGATTGAGCTGTGCGTGATTTTAAGCACATTCTTAACCGTTTTACGATTCAGCTGTGCGTGATTTGAAGCGCATTCTTAATCGATTTACGATTGAGCTGTGCGTGATTTTAAGCGAATTTTGATTTTGACTTGTTGCTCGCGACATTTTTCGTTTTCAAGTGCAAAAAAGATTGTTTTAAAGTAATCTAACGGTAGTAAGAATCTTATTTCCTGAAAGATATGTTTTTCTAGTTTGTATATTTTAATTTATAAGTGTGAAAAAACTGGAAGTAAGAGTTTTAGAAGAAAAAAAGGAAGACCGCCTGGGGGCGGTCTTATCGGTTCAAGGGTAAAATTTTCAAAAATTACCGATTTTTTTTCATTGTTTTGCTTGTTCTAATAAAATATATTATTATTTTGCAATATATTATTCATGGAAAACAATTTAGATTACACGATGTCTGTCCAGAATGAGTAAAATGGTCGATTTCTGCGAATTAAGTGAAATTGATAAAGAAGCAGACTTCAACAGTGATGATTAATTCCCTAACTCGTCCTTTAATGCCCCAAATCATGAAATAAAACCAGAAGATGAGCAATGTATTTCAAAGAATCTTCAAATTATAAAAGAAGGTGACGCTTTCATACTTGGCTTGCGACCTATTAGTTTAGAATCAGTCTCATTGAAACACCTTGAGCTTCATTAACGTCTAATTATAAAAATTATAAACGTATTTTTCCTAAAAATTATCATTTTTTAGATAATCATAGAACATTCATCCATAAAAAACGTTTAAAATTCATTTGTTTTATTATTTGTTCACTATTTTTCAATAAAAAAATATTTCAGTCATTTTGTGCCTTAAACCGATATGACCGCCTGGAGGCGGTCTTTACTTTTTCTCACCTGGCGCCCAAAAGGAAAGAGATAATGAAGGATGGATGGTTTTTTTGAGTTCAGTGGACCATTAATTACCCTAGACAAAATTATTTAACTAATTTTTTTGGATATTAAAGAAAACACTGTTAGAGGGTTAACCGATTTACGATTGAGCTGTGCGTGATTTTAAGCGAATTTTTATCCGTTTTACGATTCAGCTGTGCGTGATTTTAAGAGCATTCTTAATCGTTTTATGAAAGAAGTGTACATGATTTTAAGCGCATTCCTAACCATTTTATGATCGTGTTGTGCGTGTTTTAAACACGATTTTGGACAGCGTTTTATGCTTGCGCTGTGCGTATTTTGGAAACGATTCTATAGGTATGTTTTTTTTGTTATCGCTGTGCGTATTTTACACACAATTTTAGAGAGCGCTTAGAAAATAAAGAATACTCCCTCCGTTCCGAAATAAGTCGTACGTTTGAGAAAAATTTTTGTTCCGAAATAAGTCATACGTTTGGGAAAAATTGGGATTAAGGGAAAGTTTGTTGGTAAATGTTTTGAGTATGAACAATTATCTCTTGTAAAGAACTATTGTTAATGTTCAGTACTAAAATTGGGGTCCAGTTTTGATGGTATGTTGAGGAACGAATGTCTTAAAAATGTCTTTTTTTGGCGTTCTATTTTCAATCTAAAATAGGTGCAGAAAGGTGAGAGATACAGACTTGGGACCTTCGGGGGACCCCCATATGTTGACTCTGGGACCATATGTCCTTTATTTTGCCCCCACCCCTCCCCTTCCACACCAAAATCATATTTTTTGGGATTGCTCGAAAAACACGTCGTGTGATTTTTTTTTCAATTCTGGATATGTTTTAGAGAAACATATAAATGGTCCCAGGGTCAACTTATGGGGGTTCGCTAAAGGTCCCAAGTCCCTATCTCTCACCTTTTGACATCCAGATATTCAAACACATAAAAAAAGGATGTTCTTTTTATTGCTCATTCTGCAAAATTTGAGCAATAAAAAATGTCATATCGGTAATAACTGTTGAGTTCTACTTGTGCATATTGAAAATTTAGAACAAATTCTAGCCTGTAATGTTAATCACAGTCCATTTTTTAGTAACTAACTATCTACCGGAGCTCTTTGAAAAAATCGCGAAAAACGGATAACTTCAACATAATGATTCCTCAACTTACCATCGTGGTAGGATCCCCATATTATCCCTGAACATGGAGGATAGTTCATTCATAAGATATTTATATAAATAACAAAAACAGTCTCTGAAACCATTCCTTAATCCCTAATTTTTCGCCAAACGTACGACTTATTTCAGAACGGAGGGAGTATAAAATTAAAAGAATTATTAAAAACAACTAAAAAAAGCATCGTGAGAAATTTACGGAATAGAGTTAGTCTTTTAATGACAAAAAGAAATTGTGGAGCACAGGTTTCAAAAGAAAACGATTATGGAATTTGAGTAAATATGAAAACAGGGTCTAAGAAAACAGTGATAAGCCCAGATAAGCTTGTGGTAGCTAAGATTCTTTGCAGCTTACCTCGAAATGCTTGCAACTCGGAATGCGTGAAAATTCGATTGTGAATTGAATTTTGGAGGTAAAGAATCGCGTCGAGTAAACTGTTTTAAAACTGTTGTAAACTGTTGAGTAAACGCATTTCGAGGTCACCTGTAAAGAATCTCAGCTACCATAAGCTTATCTGGGCTTATCACTGGTCCTATTTTAAATAGTCCGAGTGGGAAAGACGAACAAAATAAAAAAAGTTCATTGAAATCGGTTAATAAACATTTTAAATAGAGTTCGGTCCATTTTGATTTTAGTAAGGGTCGGGGTACAGTGGGTTGGGGTAGAGACGGATGGGACCCATCCGTCCTTAGGACAGTTTCAAAGTTGTCCCAATTCAAAGTGCCCCACTTCCTATTTAACAATCGCAAAAATTTACATTTAAAAAAAGTTGTGTTGGAATGCAAAAAGTTTTTTTCGGCGCCTAACGGCGCCGCGCCAAAAGCTTTTCGGCGGCGCGCTCGGCGGCGCGCCTCAAAATTTCTCGGCGGCGGCGGCTAAGAAAAAAGCTGGGCGGCGCGCTAAAAACGGCTAAAAGTCGGCGCGCGCCGGGCTCTGGTGTAGACACCTTAAAATATATCGAAAAATCCCTAAATAAAGAGTGTTCAAAATATAATAATGCATAAGAATCTCTTATGAAATGAGAGTATTCTCTTTAAAATGAATCCGTTCTAAATACATTTGCTTTGTATCAGCATTTGTTGCTAGCATTGCATCATGTCGCGTTATTTGCTACAATTGCAGATGCAAAGAAAATGCAATTAGAACACTTTCATTTTAAAGTGACGAAGTGTTAAAGCTGGGATGTAAATATGATTTACAAACATCAGGCGTTCAAATTCACGAAGTCACGTTTGCAGACGTATGATAAAAATTCGAATGGATTGTTTTCCTTTAAAATTATTTCTCACTTAAAGCTCATACATATTTTCACTTGAAAATATAGAAAGTTAATGGTATAAAGAGTCACTTTTGATTATGAGTCATGCAAAAACAGAGTGAAAATGTTCAGAGGGTATTTCCAGTAAGAGAAAGACATATGAAATTGTATAATGGAATCACTTGGGTAAGGGTGAAAATTCCTCGTAAATTTGAAGATGAAAATCAACAGAAAAGTTTTGCGACGGAAGCGCATCAATTTCTTAAAAGCATGTCGATTTCCACAGCGGAATTTACCTAATAGCTTTCAAATAACAAAGCATTTTCATCCAATCAATTCCATTCCTTGTTTGATTCACTTATAGTGGATTTATTTGCAAATATGTATATACTACGTTACTGCTGAAACTCAAAGAGAAAGCAATCGTCTTTATAGCGTAATGGCATCCCTTAAAGCTCAATACCGATTTGAATAATTTTATAATTGCAAATTCAAAGTGTTTGATCATTATTTTGTATTAGGTGAGATTCTTAACAAAATCTCACCTACTATAATCCTAACAAAATTTCATGTCGTCCGATCGACCTCAAATTTGGCCAAAATGTGTTTCGCCACTTCCTGATTCCGAATATATATGTGGCTAAGTTACGTTCCCGGCCGGCCGGCCGGCCGGCCGGCCGCTCTTTGGAGCTTAATAGCTCCTAAACTAAAAAAGATATCGACTTGCGGTTTTCGGCAAAAGTTATATATCGGGTGAAAATTGCAATTTGGTGCATAGACCACCCACCCCCCACCCCTCCTTCCGCCATTTTGAAGACCCCCCTTTTTTTGTTTTCTCAATAGCTCCGCCCCTATGGCATTCAGCGGACTCAAATTTTAGTATGTTATAGCTGGGCCTTAGAGCTTTCCATCAATACCAAACTTAAGGTCCCCCGACCCCCCTGACCCGAGCTATAAGGGTCCAAAAAAAATTTCTTAAAATGGCCATAACTCCGGTTCTAATTGTCAGAATTTAAAAAGTGAGGGCTTTTTGGAAAGCTCTCGTGAAATGCCACTTCCCCTTCTAACATCGCAAGTTCATAAAACCACCGCTAGGGGCGCTTTTTTTAAAAAGAAAATTTTTAAATCTTAAAAGTTAAATAACTCAAAAATTCCATTGTGCATCGGGCTGAAAATTTAGTATGTTGTAGCCGTTGATTATACCTATCAAACAAAAAAAACCTTAAGTCGATCCATAACCCCTGACCCGAGCTATAAGGGGTCAAAGTTCGAACATTGACCGGCCTCTATCTCCGGTTCTAATTAACATAGCGACCTAAATTTTACCTTTTTGGTTTCGTCTCGATGAGCACTTTCAGATGGAAGTTCAAAAAGTCACCACAGATGGCGCTGTGATAGCGTCAAAATTCATCGAAATTCAAAGTCACTTTTCTCAAAAACGGCATTGTGCAAGTTAATGAAATTTTAGTATGTTGTAGTCCAGTCTAGGACGTTTCCAAAATGGTGCGTATGCGCGCTGTGGTTAAAACAGAACCGGAGATATAAGGGGTCAAAGTTCACAAAATTCAAAAAATCATATCTCCGGTTCTATGTGACCGATTTTGATGAGTGAGGGCTTAAACGAAAGATCTCACCAAATGCTACAACTTTCTGGAATATTTGAACTTCGTGGGACCAACACCAGGGGCGCCACAGTCGAAAAACCAATTTCAATATCACATAACCTCAATTATCTCGACTGTCGCTAAACCGATTTTGATGATTACTTCGACACAATTGTAGAACACATTTGTCTCTACATTTCGTCCATACATCATTTTCCGCTCAGACTACGCTATCACTCCGATTTTGCCGTTTAAGTGTGAAAAAAATGATTTTTCCCATAAAAACGCTTTGAAATCACTCAGATGCCAATTTGACTGCCTCTACTCCACAAAGACACTTAAAATAGGGTTTTAAATGGAAAGTCCCACAAAATACAACAATTCTTTGAAATAGTTGAAGCTCAACAAATGACTACTTGGGGCACTCTGGATGAAAAAACGAGTTAAGAAACAAAAAACCTCGCTTATCTTGGCTTCTGAGTAATCGATGAGATCATGTTCTATGGGAAAATTATAGAGAACATTCTGGTCTACATTTCATCCATATATCACTTTTCTATCAGTTCATCCAAATCCTTGATATTTTGGTTTAAATACAAAATTTGTATAATTTCACGAATTTGATTCAAGATAACTGAATGGCGTCTCCCAACTTCAGCTCTAAATCGAATTTGCATGCACTCCGAGTTAGCTCACGTTAAGAATCTCACCTACATAAGCCGGTTAGGATTATCTGTCCCTTTCTGTTCACAAATACATTATTTTCTGGTGCCATTAAGGGGTGTGCCGATAATCTACAAGACAATACTTTAAAATTTGACCAATTTGCAATAAAAGCATTTTTGAAAGAAATGATAAGGTTTTCGGGCTATATTGCAGAGCAACTGTCGGTTAATTTTTTTTATTGTCATCTAAATGTGATCAACTTACCGCTCATATAAAAGAATAGTTCTAATTGTTAATTAGAACGCGAAATGCAGCCCGGTAAATTTTGGAAATTTACCTTGTTCTTCAGGGGTTTCCAAATGGGGAACTTTTGAAATTAGATTTTTTCCTATTTTTAAATAAAAGTGAGTCTTATCATCATATTTTTTTAGCTTCACATTTGCTTTATATCATGATAATGCAAAAGACACACTTATAACTTAAGCCAACAGAGGTCTTACCATTGTAATCAAAATGATCAAAATAATGATTAAACGACATTTCCATAAGTTCCTGACTAATCCACGTCTCGGTTTAGGATGAGAAACAGCTTAGTTAATGGGAAATTGATGGAAATTTAGTCAAATCATTACTTTTATTACAATCTTGTTAAGCCGTTGCTCGACTTAACCCATTCCTTACCATGGTATGGCAAATTGAGTGATTTTAGATGATTTATTCCAGGGAAATTAATATCCGAATTTATGTCGGGAATGGATGTTACTTTAGTCCTTCAATTACTAGGAAAAAATAGCCCGACAGAGATGGGAATACATGTTGTTGTTCTTTTCTCGCTTCGCGTGAAGTCAAGCACAAATTTTGCTCAAAATGGCGGACGGAAAATTCGACATCCCGTCGAATTTGTTAAAATTGACCTTCATCCTCTTTCCTGATTTGGATTCTGGTTGCCTATGTGTTTTCTTGGATAGTTACTCTATCTAAAGCAATAGAGTTTGTAATGAATTAATATACAGAATTTAAATTTAGTGACCGTTAAGACGCGTGTTTGAGGGCGGATCCCTGCGCCCCCATAATGAATAAAAAGTTTTTCTTTTCAAAAAATTCATCTATTAACCTGTAGGAAACTAATCCCAAAATATGAACATTCTATCTCAAGTTTTTCCTGGTACATTGATTGAATGGGTTAAGTCGTAAGTATATTTAGGGCATAAAATACAGTTCAATTTAAAAATAAAAGTAAAAATTGTAATTTCAAAAATTGCCTCATTTAAAAAATGCCCCACTTCTCCTTACCTCAATTTTCTTAGTTTTTAAAAAGTATTAAGTGCAGCTTTAACATATTAAAATTTCAGACCGATTCATGAGACAAGGCCAGAGTTAAATTAGTTTTAAAAATATCTAAGTCATGTGATCGAGCATTTAGCGAAGTTGGAACTTCTTAGTTTATACCATTTATTTTTCATAAGATGTTTTAGTTAGTCAATCCAGACTTTTATTCTTCAAGATTATTTATTATCCTTTTGTTTTATGCGATTTTAATGTGTTTTGTCACCCTTATTTTCCTTCCTGTCTACCAATAAAGTCATTTGTGAATCATGATATATATGAAAATGTATGTGGATTATAAAAGTAATTGTCTTATTCAAGGGGGGATATAAATTTGAACCTAAAAACAAAGTAGGAAGGAAAAGAAAAAATGCTTTAGCAACACCCCTTCTATGTTTTTAAATAAAAAAAACTATAGGGATGCACCTCTTGTTTGTGAATGAATATAAGAATTATTAATTGACGAGTGATACTTTATGCTAATAATTGCTATTTTTGTAAATATATTTCGAACTCACATTTTCAGACTTCTATCCCAACAAAAAATACTTATTTTCCTTAGAAAAAAAAACTATCTTTTCATTATTTATTTTTTCCGTTACAGTCACATATATCAGAAAAGGCCTATATTATTCCTGATTAATCCCGCTTTTCTATCTAAATCCGAAAGTATACCCCCGTCATATCAAGTACAAAATACCGCATTGAATTTTAATATTTTCCGCTAAAAGATTTCCGTAATACAATGAAATTTATTTTCTGCTTCAGCAGATAAATTCTCCATTCAATTTTCTCATCGGTGTGATTTTTCAAAATGAAACAATGGCATAGAAATAATTTTCAAATAAGCTCCAATGCATTAAATGGAAATGTGTTTGTTCAACAGATATAAATACACGATTTCATAATTTTGTGAAAACTATACTGGTTTATTGCCATTCAGAATTCACAATTGATGCTATTGTAATTTATATTAGCCTCCCCTATTAGGGGAAAGTACTCTCCCTTCGCACGTTCATGCCTTCGAATAATATGATATTCTTTTACTTTACCTAAGGGATTTCCACATGATTGTCACATAATTATCAATAATTGATAATAAGTTAATTAATAATTAATAAAAATATTCAAGTCTTTTAGGAAAACTTGAAGAAAATTCACATTATTCGAAGGCATGAACGTTCGAAGGGAGAGTACTTTCCCCTATAGGTGTAACCGGTGTAACGAAATTCAATGGTCTTCAATCAGATTCAATTTCTTTTATTTCTATGAATTTTAAGATAATAATTTTGTCATTATACACATTATATGTTATTTCACTGCTCGAACTCCACGGAGTGAGCAGTATATAATCCCTCGATTTTTTTTCCCCAAAATTTCCACCTTACATCCCCACCCACCAGACGATTTATGAGAAATGTCGTCCCGCTGTTTGTCCGTCTGTCCGTCTGTTCATCCGACTGTAGACGAACATTTCGTCTACATACGAAAATACCGTTGAATCATTACTAATGACGGTTTTTCAAGGTCAAAGGTTAAAAAGACACTAGAGTGCGCATTTTTCAAGCGAATGGTATCATGTTTGGGTTCGTTGAAAAGGTCTTGAAATTTGCTATAAAAAGGACCGATTCCAATCGATTTTGAATCGGTTCTGAACCGGTTCATAGCCAATAAAAAATTTTTATGCGAAAATCAATTCTATTGCTTTTTAAACAATTTTGAAGAATCTTTTGAATGATTTATGAATCAGTTCAAATCGGTTGAAAACCTGTAAACCTAGGACGCTTTGCCACTCCTTTTTTTAAATTAATTGTTGGGGGAATAAAATTAAGCAATGATTGCCGAACTAGCTAATTTTATATTTTTGGCAGTATTGAAGTGAATTATGATGAGTAATTTTTAAATTTATATACAAATTACTGAAATATAATTTATGTTAAGAAGCAATCCAACCAAGAATTAAGATTCAAATTTTTTGATGGCTTAAATATTACTTTCCAGCATTTTATCTTTACATAGAAACATCTTATTGTTTTTGCGTTCTCAATAACTTTTTTGACTTGCTGTTAAAATTAAATGTTAGAGGCAGACACTAATGCCACGAGTTGGAGTATTCCGTAAAATTGGAATTGGTTGGAATTTAGAATGTTTTGCGACCCCTATTTTATAAAATTGAACTTAATTAATTTTTTTGACAAAATAATTATTCACTTAAATAAAATTAATAAATTCTGACCAAATCTGCTTTTACCATAGAATTTCCCGAAATCCTAAAAATAATTGAAATCATACACAGTATCACAATAAAATTGGATGATTTCGTTACATATTCTATTTAACATTGAATTAAGTGAATAGAAATAAAAAAATCTACTTCAAAGTAGAAAAGTATTTGTGTAATTCACCCCCTGAACCTCCTGACTCTTTCGAGAACTCTTGTCTACTATCTCATGGAAGAAACTAAGCAATTTTCCTGACTCTGAAGTACGGATATTCTGTATGGCAAGAATTCACCCCCGTATCCAGTGGACAAGCAAAGTGAAATATCCTTTTATCCATCAACCGTCGTCCACACAATGGTGTTTAGTGATGGCAATTTATCACTTCAACAGGCACTACAAAAAATTCCTCTATCCTCCTTCAATGCCATTGGCATAATCACGAGTCGAGCGAAATGGTTTGAGTTAGATGTGGTGTCATTAATCACCTGATAATGGGCCCAATTAAAGCTTCTGGAGCTGTAAAATCATTTCACACATTGAGCGACACAGCAAGAGATTTTCCCTCTCAGTCCTCAACACTGTAAAAGCCATCCGTTTTCAACCCTATTTTGGGAGCTATTCAAAAAAAAATCAACTATGGGAAAAAACACCCACTGAATCGTGAGAAAAAGACAGAAAAAATCATTATGTTCCAAAGTATTTTCGATTGTACCCGAAAAAAGTACACTAACGATTAAACTGAGATTCGAAAAATTCATGACTCATCCCTGAAAATATTACCATAAAGTGGTGGGAAATATAGAGGTAGGAAAAGTAATTTCCGGTTATTTCTCTATTTATCTGCAATTAAAATATCCATGCAAATAAAATATATATTTGTAGTTGTAAAAACGAGTGGCAGCAGTGTTTCAGCTTTGCAGTTTGCTTGAACTCATGACATAAATATGGGTAAAACATTTTTGGTAAGTAAATTAGAAAATTTCGTAAATTGGTAAATTTGGTAAGTAAAAAATTAAAATTCGTCAGCAAAAAGAATCAAAATAGTTCGTAATTTTCTAATTTTCCCTTTGCTAATAATATTTGACTATACACTGAGTGAGAGAAATCCGAAAAAGTTAAAATAACATTCCGGAAATGTTAATTTTACCCTGCAGCATTGATCCAAAATCGGTATAAATATTACTCTTTTTATGTGTATTAGGGGTTAAAGTTACCCTTTTTAATGTTAATTTTACCCTTAAAAGGTGTAAAATTAACATTAAAAATGTTGATATATTTTTACACCTAAAAAGTGTTAAAGTTCTGGTGAAAAAATGTTAATCGCACCCTCTTTTTTTCTCAGTGTACTTTCCAATTTTTATTTTTTACTTAACATTTTTCATTTTTACCAAAATACTTATCAATCTTCTGTAGCTCTTAAGACTTGGAAGGACCCTAGTGGCACCAGCTGCCAATTTAGTTTTCAATTTTACTTTTTATAATGAAGAATATATCATTTCGCCTGGAGGCCTGATTGAATGCGTGAAGAATTTATCTGGCTATTTTTTCATTATAAAATTTTTAATATAAATTAAATATTAATGTAAATATATTGCAAAAACAAAAAACTTCACTCGGAAGGACCAAGTGGCAGTTGCTGCTATAAATGCATTTTATATGGGAGTTTGACGTTTTGCAGATGTAATTTTCTTAATTGTTAATGTGTAAAAGCCTTAAAAGAACAGTTTGAAAGTGTTTTTGCAAATTATTGAGAACAAAAATAATGAAAATTCAGTGAATTACTTTGACCGTAAAATGTTCGATGAAAAAGCATTACTCTATGTTTCTGTTATGAAAACATCGAATGGTTGGAAATATTTAGATACAGTAACCAAGGAGATGAAATTTCTGATTCAGACACATGAAAAGAATTGACTAAAGCTCCGAGTATTAAAATATCTGTAAAAATATCAAAATATTTTGTACAAGGGGTACCTCGTTCCCATTTTTTCTGACAAGGGTTTCTGGTTTCTCGGGTTTCGCTATGCAATTTTTGGGTTTCTCGATTTTCGCGATGCAATTTTTGGGTTTCTCGGGTTTCGCGATGCAATTTTTGGGTTTCTCGGGTTTCGCGATGCAATTTTTGGGTTTCTCGGGTTTCGCGAAGCATTTCTCGGACAATTGACGAGGGTTTCTCAATATGAGTTACCCCTTGATTTTGTAAAATCCAATAAATGGCAGCGGCTGCCACTTGGTCCCTCCGTGACATTTTTAGTTAGGGTTCTACGAAGAGTTAAATATTATATACCCCCGTGATCTTGCATTATTTGTTTGGGCTCGATGGAAAGGTCTTGAGATTCTTGACAAAACTGAACTGGTTACAATCGGTTATGAACCGGTTATGAGTCGATAATGAGCCAATAATTATTCCCCAAAATCAATTGTACTACACCCACTTTTTCATGCCCTCTGATCGAACTCAAAGTTTTTCAAAGTGTGTTCTCAACTTCTTGATTACGAATATATGGGAAAACAAAAACTTTTCTGACCGTTCCTCCTCCGTATAAAATTTCAAAATTATAATAAGCCCCTTAGTACTTGCACTATTTTGAGGATATTCATTAATGTTTTCTCAATGACTCCACTCTCATTCCCTGGGTTCAGTTAAAATTGTAGTATACTTGTGCTTAGAACTTTCAAACAAACCTAACAGAACCCACATGCGATATAAAGTATTACTACTTTAATTCACAAAATGTGATGATTCAGGATGATGTTAATCGACTTTGTGAAGTTTGAACAGCAAGAACACAAATTTTGACCTGATCTTCTCCTCATTTATCACTCTTGCACTGCGCTTTTTGTGGAGTGTCATTTTTCCAACGAAAAAGTATTTAAAGTTTTCACAAAATGCAAGAATTGTCTTTTATGTTTCAAGTTTGTCAGATGGCCACTATAAAGTCAAACATCAGACTTATAGCACAACAGCTTTAGATCGTCCACCGAAAAATACAATATTTATAAGAAAAAATTGTATCAAGTCCAAAAAGAAAAACGAAAATTTTTCTGTGGCTTTCGTATTTGATAAATATTTTTATCGCTATCTACTTAAGTAGCCTTAAAAACAGACAGAAGCCAAAATTCATCGCCAAGTGCATATATTGTTAGTAAGTTTCTTTTTTGCCCTGAGAATTTGAACTATGGAGTTGAACATATCAAGGAGTTGGGTGTTGGCTTGGGGTCTGTGAAATACTCAGCTATTCGTATCACGTTTTGTAAAATTTTTCATTTGAAGAGTTTACAAGAGACGACTAAACCCCTCTCACATAGTCTACCTTCATTTTTCCCAGGGAAAAGCATAAGTGAACGAAGGGTGGGAAAAGAACCCTCTTTCGTGGCTTCAAGGCTCACACTGCGTTCTTCGTCTTCGTGTTCATGAGGGTGGATCAAGAGGGTGGCGTCTTTTTCTCTATGTGCCTGAGAAAAAAAGCACAAGGATGACGCCGAAGGGTGCACAAGGGATGGAGGTGAATTTCCAACATTTAAAGAGTCTCCTTGAGAAAACACTGTGTGTATCCTTTCTGAAGGAAGTGTTTGTACAAACGCACGTAATATGTGAATGTATCCTCGAAGTCACCCGTTGAAACCATCCCCCAGAATTTGCTTCTGCAAAACTAGGACTTATTCTTTCGTATATATGTACATACTTGTGTCATAGTAAAGGAAGGTACATAGAGTGTACATATTTTTTTTTACTTTTATAAATCTTTATAAATAATTTTTTTAATCATATTCAAAATGACAGTTAAACAATAAGAAACTGAACTCTGAAAAGGTTTTTTTGTTGTTCTGACTCTACTAAATACTAATCCTAAGGACCCTCTTAAAGGTAATGAAGGTTGAAGGAATTTAGAGTGTAATGTATAAAAAGATTGTTCCCGAGAAAGTACGTACTTCCCGATGAAGGGCTGCAACCAGAGTCTAAAAACGAAACCACAATAGCCTATGTCAAAAATTAAAACCATGTACCTTCTGATGGAAGATATTCTATTTCTTACTTCAAGAAAAGTTTCAAGCCGCACCTATGCGATGTTTGCTTATACGGTAAGCAAAACCATGAAATTGCGGATAGCCTATCCACAGAAACAAAATGTGAATGTTAGCTGATTTTCAGTAAAAGTTCCTATCTAATATTATAAATAGAATTCGAGTGGAGGTATAAGGAAACAGTATAGTGAATAATTTACTTCCCCTACACTTCACAAATTTTAATTTCAGTTTTAAAAAATAAAAACGTATAGGAGGATAAGCTGGTCCTGCAGATTTTTTAAAAAAAATGTTTAAAATTGAGAAGATAGTTATATATATAATTTTGACTGGTTAAGTGTAATTGTTACATAATAATTTTGAAGACAAATTTTAAAAGACTCTTTGAATTTCTCCTTGAATTAGCTTTTCAAAACATATCATTTTATTGCCCGTCGACGTCATTGTATATAATGATGAAATAAAACTTTTTAAATAAATCCTACTATACTTGAAAAAGTGGTTAATTAAGAGACTACCTCCACTTATTTGACTAAATTCAAATAATATGCTTCTGAAGGTTCTTTAGACCAAAATGTAAAATAACCTCTTCAAAAAATGTTGATGTCTGTCGTACTTATGGAAAACACTTGAGTAAGAGGTGGTATTCTCAGCAAGTGCTCCTACTATAATCTCTACAAAAATTTATGTCATTTGATTGAGCTTAAATTTTATCGAAGTTGCTCCTGAATGTCGAACAAAAATTATTCCAGTTTAGACAAATAGAATTTTTTGTTATGCTTTGCAACCTTATCAATTCTAATTTCCGCCATTTAAGAACCTATCATACTCCTCGAACTTAGAGAGAGAGAGCAATATACATAATACGCTTTCTGTCAAGTTGTTACTTGTCTGGATATTAAATTGTTAAATAGATGGGATTGTAAAGGAATCGCACCTATTATATCATAACTTCAGATCTTCGGTAACTTCAATATTTCTAGAATCTATCTTATCTCTAAAAGTTTCTTCTTCATCACCTTAATCATCGTCTTCCCACCAAAAACCATGCCTTTTGGTTTATTTCGAATATGGCTAAAACGATTTCTTTTATTTTATGATATGGTTTGTTAATACTCCAAACGATCATTTAGAACAATATCTGAAAGACTTTATTGCTCAGCCAATTTGGCCAAATTTGGGTTTATTGAAAGGATCTAAAATCTTCAATCTCATGGATCTGAATTAGTAATGGGTCGGTAAAATTCCCCTAGTTGATTATCTCTCTCGAACATTTCTTATATTTTCTTAGGCTTGTCAC
Organism: Phlebotomus papatasi; assembly: GCF_024763615.1. Taxonomy (NCBI): domain Eukaryota; kingdom Metazoa; phylum Arthropoda; class Insecta; order Diptera; family Psychodidae; genus Phlebotomus; species Phlebotomus papatasi. The sequence continues at coordinate 48,887,552 of NC_077223.1, forward strand.
TAATTTCAATGCATTCAAAATACACACCTTTTAGACATGAATAATTTTATGAATTCGAAATTCACATATCTTTCTTTCTCAAAGATTCTTTATATCTGTCCCATTTTCGCACTTAAAATTTGATTGAACTAAATTGAATTTGTTGTGATACTTAAAAGAATAAGAAGAGTGAGAAAGAGTGGGACAGGCATATGCAAAATGTTTGAGAATACAAAGGATCTAAAGTTCGTTTACATGAAATTTTCCTATTCTAACAGGTATGCTGGAGCCATTACAATCTTATTTTAAATATTTTCGAGTCTTATAATTTGCGCCTCTCTGTGAATTTGTTGTAGGGGGAGGCTTTGAACTTTCGCACACAAAAATGATATTCAAGTTCAGTGATTTTTTCTGACTACCATGCAAACCGTATGGATTCTCCAACTATGCCAAAAAAATGTCTTACTTATAAGGTTCATAATCCCACCAAACAAAATCCCAGGAAATCCTTAGATTTTCCTCCAGAGGAAAATGAAAATTTAATGGCGATTTGTCCGATAGATGAATCAAGTTTCTATTATCGCACACGATTCACGCCATCATTGAACACCCCATTTTCACCGTAAATTTTGCACCGGACACTAAAAGTTGCACATCATTGTTTAAAGGGAACTCTAATCTACTTGATTAAACCATTTTTATAAGGAATAAAACATTTTAATATCACTTTTTTGGAACTTTTCTGAGAGATGTTTAATTGACATTAAAAACCATTTTTTTGCTTGATTCTACGAGAATTTCACTCCGGAAACGGTTAAATCTGATGAATACTTTCTTGAAAAGTCCAAATATCACCAAATTTACACGAATCAATAAGTTTTTAAAGCTAAAAATTGACTAAAACTCTGCAAGCGAGAAGACCACACAAGATTCCACCATTCCTCCACGGAGCCGGATATGCACAAAAACATTTGAATGCGCATCATTGAAGATTTCTCTGTTCCTGCAACTGCAGGAATCGGGATTTAGAACAGATATTGAGCTTCAGCAGGTGAACAAGCTAAAATTTTCACAAAACATCTTCTTACGGACAATTTCTTTTCTTTGTCATGCAAAACAACACAATAGTGAGGTTATGTCAAAGATTGTCAAAAACCAGTTGTAAACTGTATGAGCTTATTGCAGATGTGATTCTTTCATTGCACATTCAATTTGTGCAAGCTTGAAAAATATTTTTATATCAAAGAAATGTAAAATTGCTTAATAATTACTCAACTGCAGCCTATTTGAGTCAAATTACTTCTTGTTTATCAACTTTACGATTTTTAAGTTTTACTTTTTAGTGGTGGATCAAATCGGTAGATTACAATAGATGTGAATATGAGGGATCGCATCTAAAATTAAGTTTCTTGGAAAATGTGAGAGAAGCCATGTCTTCTATGTGCGATCGATGAATCTGAGTCAAGTTTGTGAATTTCGTTCCACCCACAAAAAGTGTCTGTTCAGCCTAAAAGATTTTTACATAAATCTGATTCCTAATAACCCTTCTACCCTCTGTGATAGTAGTTTTTCAGAAAAGTGATATTAATTCTGCACAATCGTATGAAATATTGCACAGCAAAATTACAGTTTTGGACCTGTTTTTATTTTTTGCTTCCTGAAACTAGGAAAAAAGGATTAGACTCTCAATTTTTTCAGGAAAGATGGGATTTAAGGTTAGCTATTACAATATATAGCCATATGTGAGATTCATAAAGAAATATGGGAGAAATATGAAGTGTCTGAAGGTAGCGTATGTGCGAACGATCAAAGCCTCCCCCTATGTGTATGATTAGAATTAAAATAGTATTAAAACATATTCGTATTTATTGAATTTATATTATACATTTATTATCAGAATCATATGAATTTTGATTCGCACTGCAGAAACTACATAAATAACATTCATGCAAGCAAAATTTTGAAATCGATAACTTTCGATGTTTGACAGTTCTGACCGTTGTGACCGTAGTATCGAAGAGATGCACATCGTAGAAAGCAGAGTACATCTTTTAACCTTACTGGTCATTATTAAATATCCTGACATCCTTTAATAATATAGAAGACATTCATTTCATCCGTGTTTCATTTCATAGCTGAAACCGTATGAAAAAAGTGTTTATTTACAAAATTTAACCAGAAATTTTTAAATAACGTACCTCAACTTTGTGTATAAACAAACTGAATTTGTAGACCTTTGATTTGGTTACAATAAGAATCTTACGTTTAATAAATTCATTTACGTTTGTTAATGGTTTTTCCACTCAAACACAAATGCTTGAGAAAACTGGGCGACAAGAAAAGAAAGCACAAAAAATACGAGCAAAACATGGGGAGAGATACTTGCGAAAATTGTTGAATATTGAATAAGAAATATTTATGGAAAATCAAATTTGAGGGAATTTCTTCAAACTGCCATTAAATGGAATTTGAGTCTCTCTTAAGCTCTAAAATTTTCCACATCCCTATATTGGATTATCGATGAGAATCGCGATATTTGAGTTTGTGGATAGACACTCTCAACATCTCAACACACTTTTCTGTGCAGCTTCTGCAACAACAAAAAAAACACCCTTCCTTGGGGCGCGAAGATTGCTGAATAATATTAACGCCAGTGTTTCTCGCAAATTCATAAATAAACACAAACTCACGTACGCAAGAGGATTGCTGAGAGTGTCGATATACATAGCAGGATGTTTTTTTCTACCGCTTTTTCTTAAGCATCTATTCTTTTCACCTTTATTCTGTTGTTCTGCTTGTTCTAATAATAAATATATTATATGATAATACCTCAAATATTATAGTCATAAATATAATTATTATAGAATATTTTAGATATTTAATTTTTTAATCTTTTTTTTTAATTGTGTTACAGTGTAATATTTTATAGAAAACTTCTGTAATATTCAAATTCAACTTCTTGACTAAGGCCTGGTCATAAATAAATTTAGATTTCTACCCTTGGAAATTATGTCAGACTGTTTGAAATCATCTGTATATCACCAGAGCTAAAGACCAAAAGCTCTTATGGGGAAGTGAGGCACCTTCGAAAGTGGGGCACCTTTAAGATTGGGATTTTTTACCTATTTCTAATTGAAATTGAGCCTTATCGTGATATAATTTAGCTGCACAAACAGATTATGAAGCTGAATTACATTGTGATATGGGTCAGTTCCACTTAAACATAGGAGAAAAATCCCAATTTCAAATGTACCCCACTTTCAAAGGTGCCCCACTTCCCCCTATATAGTGAGTTAATCACAACCCCCTGGCAAGTTGCTTAAAATGGTTAATCGCCTTTATCATTAGCATAACTTTCAATTTTTGCCTACCCTTCTAGGGCCCAAACAGACTTATATGCTGGACACATGGCTTAAGCCTATTGATAGCTTAACGTAATAATAATTACAAAAGTGATTTGAATAAATCCCCATCACTTTTCCACTAACTAAGCCTTTTCTCAGCTTAAGCCGAGAGACGGATTAGTCAGAAACTGATGGAAATATAATTTAATCACAATTTTGATTATAATTACATTGAATCATCTCTCGGTTTAAGTTGTAAGTGTGCTCAGTATGCATTAGGCTCCAAGGAGCATTTATCGCCATAAATGAGTAGAGATGTCTGATATCTATACGAAAATGATGGCGAAGACTTTACAAATTTCTTCTATATAACCGCATAAAACAGGCCCATATTCGGGTGAATGGGGAATTTTTATAGCCGAAATATAACAATTTTTTATTTTAGAGTTAATCAAGTTATCGTGTACGGTAAAATGTATTGCTTATGACTAAATAAAATATAATCACTCTGTCATATCAATATTATAACTATCGACTGAAGAACTGTCATTTCTTGTCCATTTTTCTTTAAGACTTGCTCAAATATTTTCCTCAAATGAATAAATATTTATCCTTAACGATTCAGTCACATTTTTTGTGCCTCGTGCACTTTTATCGCGTATGAAAGTTTAATGCAATAATTGTTTTCCGTTAGAGGCTAAGATATTAGTGAACAAAATTTCATTCCCGACTTGAAATTTTTAAAGAAAAGCTGAGAAATTAAATAAAACAAAATTGAATAAATTTATTGCTTTTCACATTACATCATTTAAAAAACTTATGGTTCTCAAATTTTTACTGCATGTATTGATAGAATACAGTGCTTTAAACAATAATTTGGACAAATATCATTGCACTGCAATGTTTTGCGTATAATTTTTCCATTAATTTAAGTTTGGCGTCGCCAATTTTCTGTATTTTTCCACGCCATAATCTTCTTTTTGTTCTGATAAAATAAAATCAAGATATTGTAACCCGAATAAGTAAGAAAAGCAGAAAATAAAACACATTTATATATTTTAGTGATTATATTTACAAGATGTCGTATATCATATTTACATTTTGTAAACTTCTTACGTCAATAATATCACTATACAGCAAAAATGTCAAAACACTGAAAGATTATGCTTTTGATAAACTTTTTCTGCATTCTGGTCACTCATTCTGCAATGTGATTTCATAACAAATGATGTGGAAGCTGTCCTAATGCTTGTACTTGCGGTACACTGCAATTAAAGGAAGAAAATATTAGCTCTCACAAACGAAGTGGTAATTCACTACTTTTTCATCATTTGCACTTACTTTGTAAAATTTAATGCCTTTTATCTGTATACTCGATTTTTCTGCACACCTTGGTGCATTTCAGGACTCTAATTAATGTGAGACATCACTTTTTTCACAAATTTTCACTCGCAGATGAACTTCTGCTTAGTAAACAAAGTAGAATTTGACAATCTGGCAGCGTCATACAAAAAGGAGACAAGTTGTATGTAACTTGTGGCTTTTATGGAACAAATGTAACTAAAATATATCAGAACATGATGTTCATTCAATTTCACGACATTATGTGAACATAATAGTATGAATATGTAAGATAAATATACTTTAGAAATTTTTGACATAGTTTTATACATTTTCACTCAAAAATAGATTATATTATGACTTGTTTATAGAACTAAAAATGTTTAGTCGTAATTTTAAGGGAAAATAACAATATTTTAACTGGAATTTATCAAACAAAATATATTATATGTATTAATAGAAAATAACTGATATTTTCTATACAATTTTTAGTCAAGTTATTATACTGGCATTCAACGCACATAATTTTCAGATAATATACATCCATTGCGTTCATACATTATATTTTTAAGAAATAGCTCGATTACGTTGAAAATATGTTGGTTACATTTGAGACATACATTATTTGGATATCAAATGCCCCTTGGGTGATCATCCAAAGTATTGAGCTTGTGAAATTTAATAGTAAAGATTTATGCAAAATTGTCAGACACTGTGAGAGCTTAGAATCATGGATTAGAGGTCCTTTATATAAATTTCCTTTACAAAATCTTTACTGCTAAAATTTGACAGATAAATATTCTCGAGGATCTGCCTAAGTCTATTTAAGTTCATACAAAACCAAGTTTTTTGGGATACTTCTAATATACTTTATGTGATTTTATTTTTATTCCTTTTATTTTTGGATGTTTTAGAAACCGTCTATACGAAAATTTCTCTTATGTATCGTAGATACGGGTGACTTTGTCCTCCGTGAGTAACTTTGATCCCTTACTGTTCCTAAGCTTTTCTTTAATTCGAATGTGTAAGAATGGTCCTCACCGATTAGACATGATAGATCGGATCGGTAAATACCTTCATTAACAAGTGTTAGAATTAAAGAAAAGCTTACGAACAGGAGGGGATCAAAGTCACCCGCGGAGGACAAAGTCACCCACATCTACGGTACTAAAGTAAGTTTTGAATTACAGGTTTCAAAGTCAATAGAATTTTTAAGAGCGTATTTATCTGCTATTTTACGATAATTTAGGCTCGTTGTGAAGGTCTTGGTATTAGCGAAAGCTTTTAGTCTCACAAAGAAATCTCATTCATATCAGAGAGAAAATAAGAAAAATTTAATATTGCCCACATTTATTTCAAAATCCAAAAATCGAAATATCCTAAGGGCCTAAAGAGACTCAGGCTGATCCTCGAGAATATTTAGCCCGTAAAATTTGGCAGTAAAAGCTTAGATAAAGAAAATTTATCCAAAAGACTTCCGTGAGTGTCAGTGTATGACAGTTTGGGATAAATCATTACTGTCAAATTTTGCAGGCTAAATATTCTCGAGGATCAGCCGAGTATATTTGAGCCCTAAGGTTCTACACATTAAAAGCAATTTTCTTCAAAAAAAAATTTTGATGTTTCTATCTACAGCAGTGCAGACGATTTCCTTAAAAAAAGCAAGTTTTGACGAAAATTGCTCGAAATGAGTAGAGATCTTCAATTTCCATGCCCTGGTCTATTATTGAATGGCAAATAGTGAATAGGCAAGAACTTGAAAATTTTTAATTTTTGAGCTTAAATTAATTACTAATATAACAAATAGCTGGAGATTTGCAAAACATTCTGTATTCTTACAACTTGAAAACGATTTTCAAATGATGAGTCCTGAATATAACCCAAAGTTACTCAATTCTTAGTCACAGAATTGCGATCTTTTTTCACATGATTTTAGGACAAAAAAGTGTATAAATGTGTTCGCTTATTATTGCAACATTATTTACTTTTGTCTGGAATTGAACGAAATCCAGCCCAATTTCTTATGGAGATGGAAGTAACAAAGTGTTTCTCAAAGTGAATCCCAAGTACTTGAAAAAGTTTCCACGATTTAAATTACAAAGTCTACATAAGTTCAATGATTAATATAAAAGAGTCATAAAGAAGTAATATGCAATCTTCTTTTTTTTATATAAATTTGTAAGTCCCTTCTCAATTTGTAAACATTTGTCTAAGTCAGAATTCAGTTTGTGGGTAGGACATCTTGCCTGGTGAATTATGACCCTCTGTAGTGACATGCTTGGCTTCTTCGATGAACATTTCGCAATGCTAACGGCTAACGTTCCCCACAGAAGGGAAACAATGTACACCTTTCTTCATGTGAAATACTCTGTGTAATATCGAAAAGGTTCAAACATTGTGTTGACGACATTGAAACGCACACAATGTATTGTATATATACATTTATCGTTCGCTTTATAAAACGGAAATCGAAATTTGATACTTTGATCCGTGCCAACAACAATTGTTTAATAATAGGCTTCAGCATTGAATTTTATTCAGACTTCTTTTCAACACCCTCGAAACAGTTTCTTTTCTTCAATCTCGCCTCACTTTCATTTTTATTCACTCACCTACTCTTGAAGTTTTTTTTGCATGGATACAATTTTATTTCCTCAAGCGGATTTGAAGGGCCAAAAGAGGTCTAAGAATTATGGGGAGGAGGTGTGTTAGTCTGATATTTGAATACTTTGCCACATGATTCTCAGTCAAGAGTGAAACCCAATTCCACCCACTTGAATCAAGAGACTGATTCCTCACACCGTTTGCCATGTGAATATTACCACTCTGTGTTATATCGATACCATATCCGGTGCGACTAATGCGTATTTCATTTCCCGTGGAATCCAACGAGCGGAATTTGAGTTCCCGTCTCGTGTACGGCTTCAGGTCTTCCCGCCTTTTTTGATAGGTGTGAACTCCAGACAATTCACATAGTACACTAAATTACTTTACCTTAGTAAAGTGATTATCTCACATGATCTACATTCTTGACAAAATGTGAAAGTTAGAAAATTGAGACCGCATGACGTTATTAGTATACGTTATTACTTTCAGCTGAAATACGTAAAATATGAGTTTTAATGGTCCAATGAGGGTGAAGTACCCTTGCGACATTGGCATCATCAGCGAACTAGTGCTTTAAGAACTGTAAAGCTACGCGCACTACCCTTGAAAATATTCATCCAAAAAAGTTGATCAAATAGAAAAGGACAAAAATGAGTTATAAAAGAACCTATGAGTGAAATTATGAAGTATCTGCTTTTGCAAAATAGTGCGAACTTCAAGATATAGGAAGAAACGATATATATGAAAGGAAAATAAACTTTCTATAGGGTAAGTGTGTCAAATTCCGGCCAGCTTGCAATTTCGGCCACCTTTTTTGTTCCTCGAATTTCCATGAACTTTTAGATTTTACGTACTCTAGGGATCATACAATACAAAAGAATAACAAAAAATGTAGCTTCGACAAACGAGATGACGTGAAAAAGATATTGGAAGAATTCCCGAAGGGCAAGGAACTATGAGAATGAAGGTGGCCGAAATAGGGTACCAAAGCTATGTCTATATTTTTATTCATTTTGAAATATATTAAGAATGATTTTAGAGTAAATAAAAACGGTAAACTCTTTACAAGGTTCCAAGCAACACTCTTTCAGAAGAAAGAATAAAAAAAATCAATTTGTATTTAAAATATTACATATCAAACTTGAGACTTTGACGCTTGCATGCAACTATGCCGAAATTTGGCACACTTACCCTATAGCATAGTGCTTTATTGATATAATAATAAATTTTGTAACTTCAATAGTTTTTTAAATAATTTCTTATGTTCTTCAACCTTTTAATGATAATTTTGTAATCAGGGAAAATTAGGGCACCATCGAACATGGGTTAGCCGTAGCACCGAACACTATTTTTTCATTCTAAACAACTTGGACTATGACTAACATTTCTTCAATGGACAAGCACTATAGTACCTATATAAATTTCTACAGGGCTAAAATCTTTATTTGATATTCAATTGTCGATGAATTTTCTGCGCAACTTTCTACTCGTCTGAGACCATTCAAAAAATTTTGCCTGTTTCTGGATAAAAGTTGAACAATGTACATGTTCATCTCCCCATAGCCCGTCATAACAATAACAAGGTATGGACTTCACCGAATGACTCCCATGTATCCCCATTGGAACAATTTCATCCATCGTCGTGTTATAAAAATTCAACAAGTTTTTTCCTTAGCCTCAATTTCTTCACCCTGCTGGAAAAGTTTGTTTGGTGACTACACACAAAAGAGCCATGTAAACTTGAATGTCTCCTATACACAAAATTTTCCATGGGACATAGAATATCGTACTATTTTGATATGATTTTTTAATAACTTGATCCACTTGGTTTGTGTAATAATGTTGTATTCTTCTATCGATTTTGATTTTTTTCTGGAGAACTTTTCACACTATTTTTACCAACATTTAATTACATTTTGAAATTTATTGATGTGACTTTGTGGCGGTTTTTTCTCTTTCTTCGTACCTAAATACCTTTGTAGTTAAAATCTGTTTTCTTTTTACTTTGAAACTGCGTAGAGGAGGCCGGGGTACATTTAGCCAGCTACTGAAGCTTTTTCTTCGCGCATAATTTGTGAAAAAGCGATAAGGTTTGTTTAATGTTTTTATGTTTTATAAGTAACATTAAACCTTAACATTAAAGTGTTTTATAAGGAAGATAATTAAAAAATTATGTTACATTATGGCTACATGTGGCCCGAGCGGGGTAGATATAACTAATTTTGGGGTACAAATTGTCACCAGTTTTCCAGTCGAAAATTTAACGGAACATATCAAATATTAGGGGAAAGGCTCATAATTTTGTCCAGTTTCTTATTTTGGACACTTTTAGGATAAAATTGGACACTAAAAATAAATTGATTAAAATTATGGATTTTTATTCCAATATTTGATGAACAATGAATTCTATCTTAATATTTGTTCTTTTTGGAAGATTTTAACACTAAATACGTTAAATTTTGAATATGATTTGAGTTGAAATTGCATTGTTGAAAATTTAGTGTGAGCAATTGCTTACGAGAAATATGACAGAACTTCGTGTTTACTTCAGTCTTATTTAGCTGTGGTGAAGTACTAACAATGTTTCTTCGCTTTTTTTGAGTGATATTATTGAATATTCATTGAAAATTATGTTGATTCACGTTAGTGGTGATTTGTACATTTGACTTGAAATGAGATTTGCCTTGTGAATTAGATTTCTCGTGTGAAAAATGGGAAATTTTTTAAGACATTTACCAGTGAGATGATGGCTCTTATTTTGGACAGTTGTTTTTCTCACGAAATTTTGTGAAGTTTTAGCTTGTGTGATGACTAGGTTGGGCAAAAGCTTGGAGAAACAAAGGAGCATCATCTCCACGAAAGAGATGTAGCGAGAAATGCCTTGAAAGGCTCCCGGAAAGGCCAGGGAATGAGCGAATCCGCACGTACTTAGAGTACCGAAGTCAACTCACTTTAATGAATGATATGGAAAGTTTCCGGGCTTCTTGTGACATTCTACGTTTCCCTTACATGAACAGGGAGAGGACTTGGTAAGATTGGTTCATGAAATGAAGAACAATGGGCATCCTGTTGAGGCGGATTAGCTGTCCAAATTTACAGCCAAGTTGTCCAAATTAATAACCAAGTTGTCCAAAATTCGAGTCAAATTCACCTCTACATATCAATTCATTTTTAAACGTATTAAGACTAATTTTAGTAAAAACAAAGACAGTAAACCCTTGCCAAGTTTCTAAACAATCCTTCTGAAAAGAGAGTAACAAAAAAAGTCAATTAGTATTGAAAATATCGCACTTCAAACTTGGAACATCGATGCTTAAAAGCAGACTGGACCAAATTATGAGCCTTTACCCTATTTCACTTGATATACTGAAGCCCACTAATGTTACATATGTCTTTTAAACCTAAATGTAAAACTTCAGCCGACTTTTTTCATACAATTTTACTGCTCGAGCTTAAAGAGAGAGCAGTTAAATAATCGACTTCTTTTAAACTGTGACACTGCTGGAGGTCAAACGGTAACAGATATCGACTTCTGGTCGTCAATGACCCCACCCCCCATATAAGATAATATTCTGGGGCAGTCTTTTTGTCTTTTCCTCCAACTCCTTTCCTTCCCCTCCAAACCCGTGCTTTTTGTTTTTTTTTATTCCTGAAAACATCTCTTATTTTTTTTATTTATATATTTCGTCCTTAGATACCTATGTTCGAAAAGCATTTTGATATCGAATTTTCGGAGGTCAAAGTTTAACCACTTTCGAGGGCTCATTTTTTAACCGATTTGCTTAAATTTGGATTTTTTAAAAAGTATTGAAATTTCCAACCTGACTGCGTCAGACTTAATCGGTCATGACTTGATAAAGTACCCGTAAACTGATGTATTTTTCTCAAAAATTTTTCAAAAAGATTTTAAATTTGTTCGAAAGCTTCTGACACGACCAGAGGCCAAAACGATGATAAGTCAACATTATCTAGGACAGTCTGTTTTCTTTTTCCCCCACCCCCTCTTTTTGTAAGTGAGTCAAAATTGGTTTCAAACAATCTGAAAAAAACCATTTCACAAATCGCACATATAAATGACAACATTGCTAGGAATATCGATAGTACTTCTTCAACTAACAATTATCTACGTATTAGTGAATAATCATTCGTTGTTTAGCTTGCCACAGAGGAGTGACTACATCTGCCCCAAGGGCTGTTTAAGTGTTTATCATCTTAAATTACATATCCAAGCCAAATATATTTCTTAAATAACTTTATTAAATTAGAAACAAAGCCAAACTCTAATATATCGGTACTAGACACTCAGAACTCCAAGTGCTAGGCCAAAAACTGTAGCAGCAAAATTACAATCATATACCCATTTCATAAAAATGCTTCTAAACTGTAGGATATCACGATCAGATTTATAAAAATTTCAGAAAATATGAGTATGTGTTCCTAATATATTTACTTTGCCAAAGAATACTTTGTCAAATGTACATTTTATGGATAACTAGAAAAACTCATTTGTTAATTCTATCCCTGGCTAATTTTACCCCGCTCTCCCCTATACCAAAATCCACACGATTCGTCTGAAAAAAATGTCAAATCACAATTTGATAATTTATATGCCAATGCGTTATACAAAATTACTAGAATGTTACGATATCCATAAGCACAGGTGTTAGAAAAGTAAATTCCTTTAGGCGTCCTTAGTAATTTTCTATCCTGAAAAATTCTAAGCATTTCTTAATTTTCTATAGAACAAATTTGTTGAAGAATGTAGCCACTCAGCCTAGAAAAACTGGATACAATCTGAAAATTATCCGAATTTTCATGCTAAAAATACTAAAAATCCATCAGACAATGAAATAGAACCACCCTGTAAGGCTTATTATTTTCATCTTTTGTATTTTTTCTCAAAGAAATCTTCAAATTGTTAGTAACGTAGGAAAAGTATCATTTTGTCGGATAGAGGCCTCCATTTTACCCAGAATACGTCAATACACTAAAAGCTTTTCGATATTCGGCAGTTTCTTGGAAATAAGTATACCATTTTAACGCAAGAAGTGGGATTTTATGACTTTATAGTGAACTCAATAGAGTCATAGTCAAATCACGATCACAAAATCTGACTAAAATGCACCTAATTTCACAATCATAATTCACGCAAGAATTTTATTCCAACGTTTAATCTTGCGGTATAAACCATTGCGATTTGATCTAGAATTTTCCGACAATTTAATCACAATCCAATGCGACTGTTTAAAGGACATTATACATTTCATGGAAAATTTCAATATCTCATTATAACTCATAAAACGTATAATAGATCCATTTACATACCATCGACTTGCATCGACTAAATGAATCTTAAAAATCCTAACGCTTAATGTCTGCCACTTTTGCACGTTTGAGGAAAAGAATTGGAAAATATAAGGATGGCAATACCACGGAAAAACTCCGCACACAATTTATTCCAGCAATTTCTCTGAAAAGAATTTTATACTAACCCCGTCTGTTCCAAATAATATGGAAAAAATCTACGAAAATACGAGAAGTACTCTAACCCTAACCCAAAAATAAAAGAGGGGACCAACATATAGCCTAAAAAGGGCCAAGTGTATTTATTGTCGATGGCACTCGGTGTCCAGTGACTTTCCTCGCTGGTACATCTCCCAAGAATTATGAATAATGACCAGCTGTCGCATTACAATAACAACACAATATTCTCCAGTGGATCGTCCTCTTCATTTCAAACTGCGCACTGTCACCAACATATGACATCCTAAAGCATTTTCCAATGATTTGGGAAATATCCCAGAGATCTCTCGTAACTATTCATTTAAAAAAAAATATGCTGAGACATGAGGAGTGCGGTTCATAATTTAGCAATAAATATTTTTTTGGAGAATTTTATGAAAAACATCCAAATATATTGCCTTTTCGTGAACCTTGCCAAATGTCTCACAGATTATAAGTCTACCTTCGTATTATCATGATCTGCATTTCTCCACTTACACCACCAAAACCGAGCTTTCTTTTGATATCTTTAAAACGAGTTGTTGTTTTTCTTTCAAATTTGGATTTTACGTTTTATAGCCTCTACACACTAGTGAAATTTATGTCCATATTGAAGCAAATTCCCTACGCTTGGTGTAGTATAAACTCCTTAATATGAACATAAATTTTATTAGTGTCTAGGGGACATTAGAGGCGCAGATTTAGTTCATATACGAAAATTGTCCAAAACATTTTCTTTCATCGTTTCTCAAGATGAAAAGGGCATATTCTTTGCGAAACTTTAGTGAGTTTTGGTTTATAGAATTCAAGAAATATTCAAACTCATGACTACTATGCTCTTTTGTGTGACTGAATCACTAAACAAGTTTGCTAACCTATACATCTAAGGCTATGACAGATTGGGCTGCATTCTGGTGAAAATTGTCAGTAATGGCTCCGGCACACCTTTTAGATCAGGAAAATTTCATGAAGTCGAAATTCGAAACCCTTTCTTTCTCACATGTTTTGCATATGACTATCTCATTCTTTCGCATACCAAATTCGATTGAGCTAAATTGAATTTGGAGTGATGTTTAAGAGAAGGAGGAGAGTGCGAGAGAATAAGATAGACATTATGCAAAACATGTGAGAAAGAAAGGGATCCGAAATTCGACTTCATGAAATTTTCTTGATCTATAAGGTGTGCCCGAGCCATAAAAATGAAAATTCCTAACGGCAAAGGAGTTTAAAAAATTGAGACCAAGTTTAATTTTCTAAAGACCAAAGTGGATTTCTTTACTTTTGCCAAAATTGATTTTATTACAGACCATTTTATTTTTTTTAATAATCAATTTATATTTTTTACTTTCTAAATTTTCTTATTTACCAAAAACTGCTTGAAAATAAGTGGTATTCACTTGGTTAAAAAATGCTAATATTTCTTGCTCGATAATAAAGATGGATGAATAAAACATCAAGAAAATGAATAAAGAATAGAGTAGTAACACATAATATCTTTAAAAGTTCAATTTATCTAAAAAAGCTATTTTTAAAAGAGGGAATATTTTTATACAGCGACTGACCGTACACTTAAAAACACATTCAAATCATTAACGAAATTTATATAATGTTTATTACAAAAAGTTAATGTATTAAGGATTTCTAATACGTCAGTTAGAATTTTCCTTAAGTCCACATGGTGATGAACCTACGAAATGTGAAGAGATAGGAGGTAATATTTACAGATTTTGTATATGAAATTTAGTCCATCTTCGAATGATTTCAGTGGTACAAAAACCTTTTTGCGATAGAGTTCAAATTCATGGCACGAGTCAGTGCGTCAGTGACAGGGGATGGAAACTTGAGACGACAATCGAAGCCCAACAATGGTAAACGGAGGGCCCATGCCATGAAATACTATGGTATAAGACGGAATTGCCAAATAAGAGATCAATGGCTTGGGATTCGGGTGAAAAGACACAACAAGAAGGAAAAATTAATAGCCAAGTTCTTTTTCCGTCTCACCTGTTCTTCAGAAGTTCTTCAGAACCCCGTATGTATTTGACCATGACGATATTTACACTGTGGATTTAGTGTGCTAGAGAAAAGATATTGGACATAGACTACGTTTTCAGTACTCTCTACTCCTCAATTAATTTAATTAAGTATCTCTAGTGAAACACTGTGTATCGTTAAAATCAAATTTCACTGGATATTTCATTGGATGGTGGTAAGAAATTCGATACATTTATCAAAAAATGTACTTTTTGTGCTGCTCTACAGTATAATACTATACACAATAGGGGAGACTGGGGCATAAAGTCACAAAACGGATATTTTATTTTTTACAAGCTACCCGAGAACCCCAGAAATTTCTAATTAGCGCAGTTTTATAGGAAATTTAACGCTCTACAACTTTGTGAAAGTTATTTTTTTCTGTTTTGTAAGGAAATACATTCATCGAGCCGTTTTTTAAAAGGTGATTTTGCGACCATTCTCAAAATTACAGGGGCAAATAGTACCAGGCATGGGATAATATTACATTTTGATTCACTTCATTGCGAGCTTCCGTAAATTTAACAAATACTTAAATGACATATTTTGAAAGGAAATTTATTCCTTCTACACCTTTGTAAAACACCGTTTTTTTCTATCTGAACGATAAAAGCGTTTTTCAAGTTATTTAAAAAAAAACACTCAAGAGACTGCAACCCTAACCTAAGACTGCAAATCAGAAATTGCTTGAAATGCTTGAAATCAGAGACATCAAAATCAGAAATTGTTTCAGTTTTTCTTACTTTTTGCTATATAGCTTTTCTTACTTTTTACCTCTAGTGGTCGTTTTTAATAAAAAGATTTCTGGAGAAAAGAATCTTTGTAAAATTGTAAAATAGATAGCAGCTTCGTATTCAAAGAATCCAAATCATTAAAGATTATTCGCCAGTCAGTGCATCAATTTTGAAAAATAAGTAGTAAATAATTGATATCTTCTGCAAGGAAAATATTTCAAAAATAGCGCTACAAATTTCGATATTTTTTATTTTCCAAATTCCTTGTACGAATTCTAAGAAGCTTACAACACTGAAGAAGGTCTATGGAGGCTATCAATAGAAAAAATTTAAAGTCGCTACCTTATGTATCATATGGTAGATATTGAATTTTGAAATTTTCGATTTGTGACTTTTTGCCCCAGTCTCCCCTACTATATAAAA
Organism: Phlebotomus papatasi; assembly: GCF_024763615.1. NCBI lineage: Eukaryota > Metazoa > Arthropoda > Insecta > Diptera > Psychodidae > Phlebotomus > Phlebotomus papatasi. The sequence goes on from NC_077223.1 coordinate 48,903,516, forward strand.
ATAATAACATTGATATTTTTTGCCAACACAATATTTTCTCCTTCTGATCCTCGGAGACCACTTTGTCTCCGAGCTCTGTCAAACTGTTAGAGATAGTGACTGGGCGGTGCAACTTTTGAGAACCTTTCGAAACCCAAATAAGTAGATATAATGAAAAGACCATTAGCATTCCCTTTATTTGTTCCGCACACCCCCTTTCTTTCAAAACTGTTTCTTTTAAAATTGTTCGAATACGCGTTGTGCGTTTTTTTTAGCTGAAGTTCATTACTAACTCACTTTTAAATTTTGAGATATGTTTTAGTTTAAATGTTTAGAGGTTGCCTAAGCAAACATTTCATGAATCTATGAAAATACCGTTGAATCTTTTCAAGTTTTCGAGGTCAAAGGGTGAGGGCTTTAAAGAGTGTATTTCTGAATTGAGTAGATTCATTTTTTTTTGTAAATGGTTATGAACGTTATGAATATGAACGTAATGGACCCGTTATGAATTGGTAACTTATTTTTATTAGGAATTCAATTCTTTTGGGGCTATTTTAGTGATCTTTAGTGCGATTTATAAAATTATGTTCAAAAATAAAATAAAATGTTGGAATTTGCAAACTTTTTTTGATAATATCAATTGTATTTTTGTACAGAGAATCATTAATCAGAGGAAGTGACAATCAAGTCCACTAATCTTCTCCAGTGTGGAGATAGGAAAACTTGCTGCCTCCATTAAAGATTGATCTGAGGACCCCTTGTAATCTAGACGATTTCTCTGCCATTTGAACTATAGAGGCCACAAACTTATGTTTAACTTTTTACACTATACGATAAACCAAAATCGATGGACATGGGTTGCCGGTTCAATTGTATGCACGATAACGTTTCCAAAATATCACAACCCCGACAGTGATCGATTGAAGTGCACAGTGCAATTAGTTAAGATCGTATGGCAAGTAAAACAGAGCTTGTGGCTTCTATAGCTTAATTGGTGGAACACTCTTCTGGATAAGTCAGATCGATCTGGGATGGAGGCAGGAATTTTTTCTATCATCACTATGGAAACGACTATATGATTTGAATGTCCCTTGTTCTCAGGTTGAGTCCGTCAGCACTTCCAGCTGCTTAAAGACATTATTAACAACTTCTATACGGGCTTTTATATCCTAATCCATTCATTCAAGTACGCGGATTATAAGTGAAAAGTTTTAATAAATTCGTAAGGGTAATTGGTTGATAATATTGTATTTTAGGGAGACAGCTATGGTATACCGCGCTACCTTTGGACGTCTCAAGCTTCGAACAACTTTTTATCAATATATTTTTAATTAATTTTACCCATTATATTAATTATATGTTAATAACTAGTCTAATGATTTTTTCTTATCGTATTTCATAGAGAAAATTACATTTTTTTATATAAAAAAACTCACCCTTAGATTTCAGTTTTTTGTAGATAACCAAAAAGAAAAGAAAAAAGACGGGGATTAAAATCACACATTTATAACATTTTAGGGCTCTGCTTAAATTGAATGGAAATAGTTGAACAAATAGCATATTTTCATCTGCAGAAATCATCTTCTACGACTGAATATAGGAAAGGTGGTAAATTTCTCAATATAAAAAATATATAAATATATGTATTCAGTGAACGGTTCAGGATATGTATAAAACGGGACTTTGAGTAATTTCGTGACTTGAAGAGAGATGTCTGGGATATTGCCCCTCCTCCGTCAAAATATGATATTGCTATGTCCTTGTATCCTTTTCGTCCGGAGTTTGTATAGTCACAAAAAAATTGTGTCCTTGTGTGAGACAGGAGAAATATTGGCAACTTATGTATGAGAGATATATTTTGGGCTACCTGAAAACTGAAATACCCCTCTAATGTCGCGATTCTCAGCCGTTCGTTAGCATTTGTACCTTTTTGACCTTTTGCGCTCTCTCGAAATCCCGGAGATGATTGGGGACACATACAGAAGGAAGAACCACAATCGGCCTGGTGTGATCCTTTTTATTTATTTATTTTTTGTTTCTTCCTGTCTTTCTCAATTGGAACATATACATAAGTATGTACATGCATTTAGGCTTTTCGTCGCGCACACAAATGCTGTCGTCTGAGAAGATACCTAGCCTACGAAGGAGAAGGGAACACAGAGGCAACCCTCTGAGACTCATTCATGGAAGATTGAGCGGCGCTCAGGAAACACATGCTCCATATGGTGTGACACGCGTCCATGACCCACGAGCGTGTGCCTGCAGCCTTTTGTGTGCAAACATGCAAGGAGCCGCCCAGGGATTTTGGCGCGCGAGCTCTGAACAAAATTAAGGGGTCGTCGCCTGGGTTTGAGTATGTCGATCGCAATCTCGTAAGAATTACCATTTTGAAAGAGATGGTGTAATATGGCACTCGCAGCCAAAAAAAATATACTTTTGGGGGTTGTGGGGGACTTGTGGTAGACTGGAAATTGATGTCACTTGTTTGGGCTCCATGTCTGTGAGAAAATTTGATTTCTAGAAATAAAATCATTTGATATGTTTCACTTAAGATTACACAAACGAATTCCAAGATCTTGGTGCAGTTATTATTAAAATATTTCAGTATTTTATGTAGGGTAAGTGGGCCAAATTCCGGCCAGCTTGCAATTTCGCCCATGTTTTTTGTTCCTCGAATTTCCATGAACTTTTAGATTTTACGTACTCTAGAGATTATACAATGCAAAAGAATAACATAAAATGTAGCTTCGACAAACGAGATGACGTGAAAAAGATATTAGAAGAATTCCCGAAGGGCAAAGAACTATGAGAATGAAGGTGGCCGAAATAGGATACCAAAACTATGTCTATATTTTTATTCATTTTAAAATGTATTAAGAATGATTTTAGAGTAAATAAAGACGGTAAACTCTTTGCAAGGTTCCAAGCAACACTCTTTCAGAAGAAAGAATAAAAAAAAATCAATTTGTATTTAAAATATTACATTTCAAACTTGAGATTTTGACGCTTGCATGCAACTATGCCGAAATTTGGCACACTTAACCTACTTTTAGTCTAAAATGCAAATTTTCGGTAGAGAGGCTCAGAGCTTGTCAGATGATATTAAATTCTATTATTTTTCTTAAATTTAATATATTTTCAGGACTTTCAGCTTCTTAAACTATTTTGTCACAATTAAACATTGAATAGCTTTTGGTTAACGCAATTTTTAAGACTATATATACTTAGAGTAAATGTGGGTAAAAAGTTACGTAGTTGTGCCAAGATTTTTAGTGTCTTTTTCTTAACTTTGCAGGCGTAAATTAATCAATATAAATTTCCCTAGGATGTGTTTACAATTAAGGTTACCGAATGCAATGATGTCATCCTTTTATACTACTCAAATAGAGGTTCAATATTTTTGTTTGAAGCCGACGATGTGTAAGTATTACTTCAAATACGATTCTAAAATAAAATGTTTTAGAAAAAAAATATCTTATATTCTTGTTGCAGTGTTTGATCATATCGTAATTCAACAGTTAGTGTAAATTAAGCTACTTCAAAACCTGCTCCAAATGGAAATTTTTCGCTACTCCAAATGGAAACGTTATTGTTTTCATGATAAATACAGTACTAAATTATTATATTTATATATTTTCTATACCACAGTTTCATTATTTAGTTAATTTTACTCCAAATCAAGCGAAAATCCATTCATATTCACAAATTTTAATTTGAAAAATTTCTCAGAAAAATTAAAAGTGCACCTTTTCATCATCGAATTTTTCATCGATAGACCATGTTTTCCAATGAAAAACACAATAAAGTGACTGTTGTTTATTCGTTTTGTGTAAAATTTATGTCATATTTTTGGCTAATTTTAGTTAAATTAAGTGCTAATCTTTATTGTTAACGGTACGTGAAGTTTTCAAATGAAATAATTACTTATTTCGTGAACAAAAAGGATTTTTCTGAAGTGTCTGCAGATGCTTCAATAGGAAACCCCGGAAATATGATTTTTTTTGGAGAGATCTTCTTATTGTTTTAGATGGGAAAGAAGAAAAGACCAGAAATAAGAACAAATCCTGCACTCAAGAGCAACTCAACAGGGTTTTGGAAGCCTTTCGTCGCGGTTTCACTTACATTGTTTGTCTACAATTTGAAACTTTCCCTTGTCTTCATTTGGATTAATATGTTTCCAATAGAAGCATTTTACGCTCGCGTATTTTTCTTGTATTTAAGAAGTTTTCAAATTATATCTAAAGAATTTTCACTAAACAGTAACATCTTCTAGGAGAGTCAAGGAGAAAATTTATGTAATTCTCTTCAGAAAAAATATGAACTTAATGTGTTGAATCTTCTGTCAAAGTTAAAGCGACTGGAAATGGTTTTTAATTAGGACATTTACCCTATATGGTATTTGATTGTTGAGATTTAAAGGATTCTCACATTTTCCATCGATATTTTTTTAGACAATTTTTAAACTTCATTGTTGATTTTAGTTCATTTACAATTTCAAAATTATTCAAATAATTTTTAATATATTTTTCTTAAATTTTAAATGCACAATTTAGATTAAAAAATTTTTGGTTGCATATATTAGTGGTTTGTTATAGTTTAGTAACTTATAATGATGTGCCTAATTTTATCGTCAGTTTACCACGTAATTTTCTTCTAACCACAGAATTGGAGGCCTATGTAAATTTTAATTCCACTTCATCAACCACAAAATCCATCACACATTAGTGGCAATTTGTCAAGAGATCCGATCAGGGATTGATTTTCCCACAAATTTGCACAGTCATTCAGTACGAAGACCATTATGCGATAGATATAAATTTGGTTTCGAATGGGTGTGTGAGCCTTTTTCATAGCGTGGGCTGCCTAATACAGTTAATTAGACAGAATGCATTTTAATGTAAATATATACCCTTAAACACCTTTTCCTGTCCTCGTATACCCAACACAGTTGTTTGGGCCATACTTTCCATTAATATGGCTCAGTGCAACACCAGATGGACACATAGGTAATAGAACGGAACTGATGATATATCGCCCCTCTGGCTCATCATATTTTCAGTCACGGGGTGAATGCCACTTTTGTTAAGCAACTGTTTTGAAACATCCGAACTTTTCGGTCATTTGGATCGAGGGAGGGTGAGATAGAAAATAAACATTTCTTCTAGAAGAAATATCCTATGGCTCAAAATTTTTGCCACGATGATTTTAATAAATATGAGGCTCACAACAGCTCAGCAAATGAATCAATTTTTCCATGGTTCAGTACAAATTCATAAAGGTGAGGGGGAATCCCTCTAGAGTTTCAGACATCAAAAATGGCTCAAGAGGAGTGCCATTTAAAGAGGCCACAGAGTGAGTGAAAAAAAATAACGAGAAAAACCAGTAGGAAAAAATTATAAACATTGCCAGCTGTTGGCTCTGAATTTGAGACAAGAAAACGAACACATGCGTCTCCGTGGGCAAAACAGCATCCCTCTGATTGAACCCCTCACATAAAATCAACTCTGTTGCTCATTCGGAGGGTACAAAAAATTCTGGATTTTATAGGACTGGAGCATTGCATTCAACAGGGTTCCTTCATTTATAATAAATCAGGACACAGTTCAGCTGTAATGTGTCGTGGACATACAAAAAAAATAGTGGGATAACTTGCTTGTTCGTCGACAGACGTACTGTTACTAAATACTATTTATTACGAACTCTCTAAAAGATAAGCTGTAGAATGTATATAATATAAACTGTGTCAATGTCCTTTAATTAAAAAAAAAATGTGAGAATTTGTAAGAATTACACCTAAAAAATTGAAATGTATAATTCATTAAAAAAAAATTATACTATATAAACTTTCGGGTTCTAAGAAAAACAAGTTCATTGACATTAGGGTAAAGGCTCATAATTTTGGACAGGGTGCTTATAAACATCAATGTTCCAAGTTTGAAATCCAATATTTGCAATACTAATTGATTTTTTTATTACTCTCTTTTCAGAAGGGTTGCTTAGAAACTTGGAAAGCTGTTTATTGTTTTTGTTTTTACTAAAATTAGGCTTAATACGTTTAAAAGTGAATTGATATGTAGTGGTGAATTTGACTCAAATTTTGGACACTTTGGTTGCAAATTTGGACAACTTGGATGTGTATTTGGACATCTAATTCGACAGATTATTAACGCACTATGGTTCGTACCAAGCGTTATTATCAGAAATGACTTAGGTTTTCCCACTATCAAAGACGTAATATATAGTCATACACTGAGAGAAATCCGAAAAAGTTAAAATAACATTCCGGAAATGTTAATTTTACCCTACAGTATTGATCCAAAAACGGTGTAAATATTACCCTTTTTAGGTGTATTGGGGGTTAAAGTTACCCTTTTTCATGTTAATTTTACCCTTAAAGAGGTGTAAAATTAACATTAAAAAATGTTGATATACTTTTAAATCTAAAGTGTTAAAGTTATGAGGAAAAAAAAGTTAATCGCACCCTCTTTTTTTTTCTCAGTGTAGGCGAAAATATGCATTTAGGTTAATAAACCATCCAAACAGGTTTGCTAGAGAACTTCTGAGAAGGGTTTCGGCTCTTCCAGACTTAAGCGCATGCGTGCGCCATTACTTTATCTTTTGTATTGTTTGTCTGTTAAAGTCCTTATTTAATTTAGTTCAAACGTCGCTCTCAGACTGTGATTTTATGCCAATAGGCGTATTTTTTTTTAAGAAGAACTGGTCAGTAAACTTGATTCTCACAATTTAAAGCCAAAACAACCAATTTTAAATTAAAATGTGTTAAAAGAATTGCTGAATGTTAATATTAAGACAGATTGCAATAAACGGATGGCCAAAAAAAATGTAGAGGTGAATTTAATTCAAATTTCGGACACCTTGGTAGCAAATTTGGACATCTTGGCTGTGTATTTGGACAGCTAATTCGCCTCAATATGATATCTACTGTTCTCCATTTCTAGAGCCTATCTTAACAAATCCTCTTCCTGTTCATGTAAGGAAACTGTAGAATGTCACAAGAAGCCCGAAAGCTTTGTCAATCATTCATTATAGTGAGTTCACTTCGGTACTCCAAGTACGCGCGGATTCGCGCATTCCATGGCCTTTCCGGGAGCCTTTGAAGGCTTTTCTCACTACATTTCGTTCGTAGAGATGATGCTCCCTTGTTGCTCTAGACATTTATACAACCTAGTCTTCGAAAAAGCTAAAAATTCACGAAATTTAGAGAGAAACACACCTGTCCAAAATAAAAAGTATCACCTCACTGCTGAAACTCTAAGAAAATTGTCCTTTTTTCACATTAAAAACGTAATTCACAAGGCAAATCTCACTTCACTGAGAGAAATCCGAAAAAGTTAAAATAACATTCCGGAAATGTTTAATTTACCCTGCAGTTTTGATCCGAATTTGGTGTAAATATTATGCTTTTTAAGTGTATTAGGAGTTGAAGTAACCTTTTTTTTATGTTAATTTTACCCTTTGAAAGGTATAAAATTAACATTAAAAAATGTTGATATATTTTTACACATAAAAAGTGTTAAAGTTATGAGGAAAAAAAGTTAATCGCACCCCCGTTTTTTTCTCATTGTTCAAATCAAATCTACAAATCGCCATTAACGCGAATTAACACAATATTCAATGAATATTTAATAATATTACTTAAAAATATCGAGGAAAAATTATTCATATTTCTCCACAGCTAAATAAGACTGAAACAAATACGAAGTTCTGTTGTATTTCTCGTAAGCAATTGCTCACACTGAAGTTTCAACAAAGCAATTTAAACTCATTTTTATTTAAAATTTAACGAATTTAGTGTTAAAATATTCCAAAAAGATGAAATATTTCGATAGAATTCATTATTTATCTAAAATTTGAATGAAAATACATGATTTTAATTTATTTACTTTGAGTGTCCAATTTCACCCTCAAAGTGTCCAATTTTGGAAACTGTCCAAAATTATGAGCTCTTCTCCTATATCGATATAATATAAATTCAACAGTACAATATTAATTACTTTCAATATATCATATGTAGCATATCATCTTTGTTGCTCATCATAGAATAATAAATTTACATAACCCTCGATATTAAAATGAGGCCTACCGATATGTGGATGAGAATTATGTAAGGGATGAGCAAAAGACAGGGTTAAATTCCCCAGACAATTTCGCATATCCATGACGTTCCTAGTGTATAATATCTTTCTAGCTAGAAAATCCCGAGACTGATTGGATATTATTTGCATAACACATTCGATTACCCAGCCGGTCAGACCCATACCTCGCTTCTTGGAGTAAAATAATTAAACATCCAGACACTGAGTGTGTTTTATCGTAGAAAATTGAATGTTGAACACATACTTCACGTGGCACATTGAGTGTTCCGTGGCCAAATTTTACTACGGTGTGTTCCCATTGGCATAATGAGCTCAAACCAAGGAAGGAAGTCAGGATTTTTGGCGCGACGTGAGGAAGACACACGGAGGGGCTGTTATTGGCCTCATGAATATGGATGTAAGTTGCGAGTTCACAACACCTGGTGGAACACGCGGCCACGGTTGTGGTTGAGTTGCCGAGAGTTTCGGTTCGGAGCCAACATATATAACTCAGCACCCTGTATAAAGCCCTTCGGACCACGAATATGCATCTCATTAAAAAGTCACACTTTGGACTGTGGTGGGTGAAAATGTTAGGTTAAAAACACCCTTCTAAATCCGAAAAACTTCGACACAGAAGAAGTTAGACAATTGGGAAACAACTAGAATCTATTTAGATTTGAATAATTAGATATTGTTATGTATACTAGAAATGCTTATATAAATACTTTTATATTATACTATGCATTTTAGAAGTCTTTCTAGAAGCCCTTCATACGTCCTTATAATTATGCTCCGATAATAAGGAATTTTCCCTTAGGCATCTTTCGAAGAAACAAAAAAATTAACTTTCCGAGTTATATTTTAAAATGACCTTTTTTTGAGGAAATCATTGGGGGTATTTGAAGTTAGAAGAAGAAAATGCTAGAACTTTCTAAATCCCCATACACTCACCGCTTATCAAAATGGCCTTCTTTATAATTATTCCCATCGCGAGATAAACTTTTATCATTATGTTTTTGGGAGCAAAACGCGCACGAGTCTTTCCCCTTTAAGGATGCCCTAAAGTGGTGCTTGGCGTGAAAATCCCAAAGGGAGTTTGGGATGGTAACATAGAGATAAAAAAAAAGATAGAAAACTGCAAAAACAGGCACATGCAATGATTCAGCAGCGCGTGGAAGACAATGAAATTCCCTCTTCTGATTTCCTCATGGCACAGCCGATGAATTTCGAATGAGGCCGTGGGTAGGTTTTAAATCCATTGAGAAAAAATACAAGTGTATGTGTGTATATATGTATATATATATTATGGTGAATTTATTTAGTGAAAACCGGAATATCCGTTTATAGGAGGTTTCTATATTTGGAATTACCATTAGCGATTATCAATTCGCGTGCCGCATTTTCCTGTTTTTCTCATTTCTCCCACCGATGATGGCTTCGCTTGCCTGACTGCAATTCAACATTCCACCCGCCGAACACCCGTCCGGTTTTGGGATTTGTGAATATATTAGGTCGTACAGGAAGTTCGATACGATTTAAATAGAAAGTCCCATTGCTGAATTCCCAAATCATCAGTTACCCATTGAGTAGCCTACGATAGTTGCTCCATAGTTGAATATATTGGTAATTTTAAACTTGATATGGATGCAAATCAATCTCAAAAGGACTCGATTTTCTTGCACAACCATTTCAAACAATAGCGCATGGCGTTTACAGACAACGCGCCCTCAATGCATTTAGTCTCTTGGCTGATGGTATGTTTTCAGCCCATAGCCATTTTCTGCGATGTATCAGATTTTCCTTACTTGGAACCTTTTATAATTTAGCGCGTTTGAAAAATTTATGTGTGTTGAGCAAAAATTCCACTCAATCCCCCCCCATTTCCGCACATCGTATTGTTATAGAGAAAATAGTAGCATAAAAAACCTCCACCTCCTCCACCCCCCTCCCCCCAGAGAAAGAGAGGGAGAGTTTGTGAAAGTGCAACTTGCAGATAAAGGTATTCGAACAAAAGCACTCCATTGCACACAATTTTATCAGATTATAAACATTATTATGTAACAATGTGGGTGAGACTTTTTCCATCCGTCCGTGTTGTGCGTTTTAATACAATAGATAAACACTCATACCCCCAATTCAACCCCGCCCCGTAGGCGCATTATTCGCACGAATAAAAACGGAAATTATTTAAATAACGTTGGCCAGAAAGGTGGATTGTGTAAAGTCCATGGAGTGCCCCTTACTATGTGAGAGATTGTGGATACCTATTTTGACCCAATTCCACTTCACACATTCAATAGGCATCCATTCAGCCTATCTATATTATGCATTTATGTCGTCACAAATAGTTTACTTGTAAGCGAAACTCCCACAATACTGCCCCCCCCCCTGTATAATAGTGATTAGTTTAGTTTTCAAACCATGTTTCTAAATTTCTATGTCTTTCAGGCCTTTTTGCTATACCTATTCTATTTAGTGAAAATGTTTTAATCATCCTGGACACTTAGTAATAAAAACATTTCGTTGTTAGAGAGCCTAAGTGGCTCTGCGGATTCGTCTAACCAGCTTCCTATTGGGGTAGTTCATGGGATCGTGCTTTGGGATTATATTTAAAGTATTTAAAAAAAATATTGTCATTTTTCTTAAACTTATCAGACAACTTTATTTAGTAATACACTGACAAGCATAATCATACGACGTGTCATGAATTTGGAAATGTTATAATTGACCAATGATCACTGATTAAAGAAAGAAATCACTAGAAAAATAGGTTAAATGACTCAAAATTGTTATGGCAAAAATATTATGAACGATTATACTATTTCAATATAGTTGTTAGTTTAAAAAATCATAGAAAATCTAATAATATCAAAAAAATTTTTTTCGTATACACTTTCTACTTTTTAAGTAGAACAGTAAAGCGATTGACGCTGACGGTAAATATTATTTCTGTTGAATATTTGTATTAGTCCAAATTTGTAAAGGGGTGGCAAAACATCCCAAGCTTTGGGAAATTCCCGAACTTGTGACTTAAGATGCTATGCTTCAATAGCACTTTCGCATTAAACCATTTATCGGTTCACAACCGATTTGAACTGATTTATCAATCACTCAAAAGACTTTCCAAAAAAAGCTTAGGAAATTCACTCTTGGAAGAAAAATTACATAGGGTCGAAGGGACACCTCTTCGACAGAGAACCCCTATTGACTGTCAAAATGATGAAATTCATTTAATGTATTTGACAAAATGCAAGTAATATGATGTTTTTTTTTTGTAATCTACCTTTTCTTATAAAAAGAGATGTTCAAATTTCATATCCTATATCGGTAAAGAAAGTGTCAATAAGTGGCATGATAAATTCTTAAAGTATCAATAGGTGTTCCTTTCACCCAATCGATTCATAACCGATTTACACCGTTTTAAAATTGTCAGAATTTCGAAGATCTTTCCAACGATCTCAAACGTGACCTCCTCCACTCGCTAGAGCCTTTTTAACTTTTGGCTTTTAAAAACAGTTTTCATGAATGATTCAACGATATTTTTACATTATAGACTAAAAGTACGCATAGGCAATCTCCACAACATGTTCAAAATTTATAAAAATCGCATTATGCGTTTTCGATAAATTCCAAAAAAAAAACCATGGTATTGGAAGGGAAAGCCCGGAAAGCCTAACCGCTTATCTTAATCGAGATCGATGGCTTCATAACCCTTGTTGCATTTATAGCAACCGAAAAACTTTCACTAGATATGTAATCCATGGTCGCAGATAACACTTTTTAACAAAAATATGTGATAGGGTAACTGTGCCAAATTTCGGCATAGTTGCGTGCAAGCGCAAAGGTCTCAAATTTGAAATGTAATATTTTTAATACAAATTGATTTTTTTATTCCTGCCTTTTAAGGAGTGTTGTTTGGGACTTTATACGCAATTTATCATCTTCATTTTTACGCAAATCATTCTTATTCCATTTTAAAATAAATAAAAATGTAAACACAGCTTTGGTGCCCTATTTCGGTCACCTACATTCTTAAAGTTCCTTGCCTTCCCAGAATTTTTCCAGTGTCTTTTCACATTATCTCGTTTGTCGTTTTTGTTATGGTTTTGCATTGTATGATCTCTGGAGTATGCAAAAGCTAAAATTCATCGAAATTCGAGGAACAAAAAAAGTGGTCGGAATTGCAAGCCGGTCGGAATTTGAATTTACAGTATAATGATGGTACAACGTTCCATTGAAGAACTATAGACCTTCAAAAATAGGCCGCTCGACGCGTATGATTCTAACCCCCGAAATTCAACTCAAAATCAAATTTTCATGCATTCGGAGTTGCAAGCCCGCGAGTTGCAAGTATTTTACCATAAGCCTATCTGGACATATCACGGATTTTTGCTTATACAAGGATGGGATTGTCAGTCCCATTTAAAAACAGCGAAGCTCAATAGATATAATATAAACCGGAAGCAGCCAAAATCCTAAAAGGGCCAAAATCCCGAAAGCCAAAATCCCGAAATCCAAAATCCCGTATGTCCAAATTCCTGAAAGGGATGAAATTATATGGAGGATAATTTGTAGAATAATTTCCCAAGCTACAGAAAATTTCCCTTTACCCAACAAGCGCGGGTGCAATCGTGGGAGTAGTTATGACACTTAAGAATTCGGGATTTTGGCTTTCAAGATTTTGGTCCATTTAGAATTTTGGCTTTCGAGATGTTGATGTTCGGGATTTTGACCGGGACCCATTTAAACTTCTTTATGTGCCAGAAAAATTCCTGGTGACCTAAGGAAGATTTGAATCCATGTCTCTTACGCTACAGAGTGAGTACTCTACCACTTAACCCATTTAGGAGTACCCTAAAAAGGATTGGTGGGTATAATCCCTGTACAAAGGATTAATTAAAAACGTTTTAACTTTACGTCACGAATAATACATACTTTAATATTTCGAGTTCAGAATTTTCAACATCTTTTTGCTTGAACACAAAAACAGACTGATAATGGACAATTTTTTCCTATACTTCTACCCAATAATTTTGAGTTTTAATAGTGAACTTTCAAAAGAATACCGTACAAACCCAGCGAGCACCAAATGCTAACCAATTTCAATTCAGCTGAAAACATATGTATTTTTAGCTGAATTCTGCTAACCTTACTACGACCAGGGGGGTAACATTAGCTCTAAAAATGCGACCGATTTTAGTGCAAATTTTTCCCTGTTTTCGTACACATTTCACGAGATATCCCCAAAGCTACGTAGGTTGCCAATTTGGGGTTTTCGGTTGCCTATTCAATATTAAGTTTGCTTTTATTTTGCATTTATATTTTTTGCTAATTCATTCTACACTGACAGAAAACAGCTAATAAACCCAAAGGTTTTTTCGGCACGCTAGAAACATATGGGAAACATAGGAAATTTCATGTCCCTGACTACGACATTCGCGAGGCAGTGTCATTTCCATATATTTAGTTAACACTATTTTTTCGAGAATTGCTGAATTTTCAGCATAATTTGGCTGATCTATTCAGCAAAAATAAGCTGAAAGCGCAGCTTTTTTCAGGTAACTGTGCTCGCTGAGTAACACAATGCAGAAGTTAAAAGAATCTGGTAATTCTTTTATAACTGATATTTCCATATCAAACTAGTTTAGGCAAGCTTTACAATATTCTGTATACTTATGTGAAACACTTCGCTGAAATTTCTGTAGTTTCCTCAACATTTTCTAATGTTATTATACCCCTTAACAATTTCCGCTTTTGATAGAGCCTCAAAGTCTCCCATTCTCAAACGTCCACCACCCCATACAAACGGTGGACTTTCTAGAGCTCCCCTTGAAATAATAAAACGTGCGACAGAAGAATGAGAGTGTGTGTAACATTTATTGTGTTTACTCACATTATTCTTCATGCTGGATAGTGTCAAGTACTTGTTGAGCTCACGGGATTACGGGTAATCTCATTAAAATGATTTGTCTGCTCCCTTCCTTTCTTAAGCCGCATGTTATTATTGTGATATTAACAAAAGGCACAAGACGTGCTAGGCTGGTTCATGCTTGATTAAATTACGTTGAATAATTGGGTTTTGTTAATTTTAATACGCAAATATGTGTGTTCACATAGCTACTATTTGACGAGTGATTGCAGTTACACTAATTAGTTTAAGCCAATCATAGCGGGATGGGAGTACAATCATCTATATAAATTGAATTGAATATCACATAATAAGTGTAATTTTTATATTCAGAAATTGTAAATTTTGATGTTTATTTTCAACAAAAAAAAAATAGAAAAACTAAGGTATTTCGATTCGTTAACTCTCTATCAATGCTGGTTGATAATGCAATATTTTATCAAATTTCTTTGCAAAATTTCAACTTTGTCATGTCGCAACAGGGAACACGAAAGGGGTGGAGGAAAAGGTGTAAACTTGCTGCAGACTGCAATGCATGAAACATGCAGCTGCATAGCATCATCATCCTACATTTTGGGATGGCACACGCAAAACCTTTCCTCGTGTCACCCTTCATCTTCATCTCTGGCTTCTCTCTTTATTACTATTAATAATCACATCTTCTCATTTTTCAACTCAAACCCAAAAAAAAAGAAAAATCCAAGTAAGATCTTGAGAGCCACAACTTTTTGTGTAAGAGAGCAGACATTGCAAGGGGTGCCTAGGGGAATGTTATGTTGTGATGTTTCGTGAAATGAAATCTCGCGCAGTCACCCTCATTTTATATATTTCACAACCTTCTCCCCCGAGGAGTTAGTTCACTTTCATAATGTTACCAGGGATAAAAATCCCAAAAATGCCTTGTTTCAGGACACATGGCGTGAGCCTTTTAACTTCCCAATTAATTGAGTTCATGCACTCCAGTCTTCTAAAAATTGCATTTTAAACATATGTCTTTCAAAATAAGTCCTACAATTTTAAGTTACAGCAATTGTTTAAGGTTGAAATAAAAATTTCTTGCTTTATATCGATTTTATTTACTGTATCGAGCACCATCTCTTTTAAAGTATATGACCAGAAAGTAATTCAATTTTGACTGAAGCCTCTTGGGAATTTAAACTGTACAATCTCTCAGGTTTGTAGACGGAACTCCCAAAGGATGGTATGAACAGGATCAAAGGAGCAACTCGATGCTATGTTGGTGACTTTTCTTGAGAGTTTGTGTGAGACGTAAAAGAGGTAGGTCCGGGGATTGACAGAATCGATTTGGGCACAAAAGCCCCTGTCCGACCACAAGACACTCTTTGACCTTCAGCGTAGATGCATATTGATGACCTGCACTGGATTTTGTGGTGAATCAAGTTCCACTCTCAGTATATTATAAAGTTTCTCTCCCATACTAATTGCACGCTGTGGTGTCTTGGACACCTTAAAGGAAACCCAAAGCATAATGTCGCTGCGAGGAGCTTACTTCATTCACCTTTGCATCCAACTAATATGCAAATGAGTCAAATGAGTATATATACCTAGGGTTGAAATTATGGGTAAGAATTGGTCTAGAGAATCTAATCTCTCGTCCCAAAATATTCCGCAGAAGCAACCAGTAGGGTGAAATTGATGTAATTGCAACGCTATCACTCTACATTTCAGTAATTTTTTTTTTATTTGCACTCAGAAATTCAAATGGATATTGACACAGTCAGAAAGAAACTAAAATCGAAATCATTTCGATTTTAGTCTTGAAATTCGTACCAAATCCCTTATAAGTTAAATTTTTGTGAATGAGGACAAAGAATCACGTCGAGCAAATACATCTCTGTAATCAATTTGGCAAAAATTGACTCAACGCGATTCTTTATCTCCTAAATTCAACTCGCAATCGAATTTACACGTATTTAAAATTGCAAACATGCCGTGGTGCCAAAAATAAATTTCAGCTACGAAAAATTGACGCTTTTTATTAGCCACATAGCTCTAGTCTTTTCTGGATAATCTTTAGAAACACTTAAGCTGAGATCAGCTTCTATTGAATTTGAGAATCTTATTGTCAGTCAACTTGAATTTCCTGCTAAGACGATTCAAAGCTGAATTTGGGAGACGTAATGCAAAAATTTTTGACTTTAACCACCTCCATGGCAAGTTCTCTTTTTTTTTTCTATGGAGCTATTTGAAGCCAGTTCCTTTACTCAGCTCACAGAGATGATCGGGAAAAATTATTTAGTCCGAAATATAGTATATTTATCCCTCCATAGGGATCAGTAACTTCCAAAAGAGGAACAGGCCCCATTTTTAAGTTATTTCGCATAACGGTTGCAAAAACACAGAAATTCCCATACCTGTTTGCACGTAAAAGTGCGCTTTGGATACAACTCTAGGTCTAGGGGAAACTGGGGCACCACCAAACACGGGGTACCACCAAACAGTAATTTTTATTTCTAAACTACTTGGACTATCTCGACCATTCCTTCAGTGGACAAGCATCCCTATAGTGCCTATAAATCCCTATCGGTCTTATCCTCTGATATCCAATAACCGATTAAAAAATCGCAGTGTTTGGTGGTACCCCGTGTTTGGTGGTGCCCCAGTTTCCCCTATAGGTCACATGCCAGGGGGTGACTTTAACCCTTTAAGAACGATTGGAACACCGGTGTCATAAAAAAAATTCTACGGCTTTCTAAAGTTTTGCTCCAAGAAGTCAGAAAAAGTCATTTTTTCCGACCCTCTTGTCCTTAAAGGGTTAAATGAAAATATCGGTATTTGCATGACTTCAGGCTGAGGATGAGAATAGTAATAAAATAGGTCGGATGTGATCTCTCGGTAGTTGATGTATCAAAAATCAAGGAATTATATATTATTTAACAACTCTCTTCGTGTAAAATTCGACCAACAATATCTTTTGTGTCTTGCATGACCCGTTTACGATATTCAACAGTTTCTCACAACCACTTGATGAGTTGCTGGAATTTGTTGGTTTTTGGGCCTTTGATTGTCTTTATGTCCTCTTACAAGGGTATATTCATCAGAAATAGATTTTAAATTAAATTCCCAAAAGACGCACGCCCAACACAATTTCTTAAAGGAAAACTTTGAATAAACTCCCATTTTAATATGCACTCAGCGCTGAGGAAACTTAAAGGTAAAAGTGGTGTTTCGTGTGAGATATATATAATATATTATAATACACAAATAATGGTGCAAAGTAGATCGGAAAATCGACTTCGATACAGGTGAAAACGGAAACTTGAACCGCACCTTGTATTATCGCACGAAACTTTATGACTTTCCCTCCGAGAACTCAACATTGGGGGAGGGGTAGCTCAGGGCAGTCTTTAGCTCCTGTATCTGTATGAATATGGCAATAAAAGCACCACTTCTACCCACTTTTAGGAAGGAAAAAACACACCAACACAATTCGATCATATGGTGTTCTGCTGAAGAAACAGATTAACTTGAATTCTAACTAACACCCTCAAAGTGTGGGGAAGAAAAGAGAAAAACATTTCAGGGAAGATATCCTGAGCGATAAGACTTCACTAATCTATCCATTGACTGATTGAAAATCGCTCCGCGAACGCTATTCGGTCTGGGTCTTGATTACGCTGATGGTTTTCATATTACTCTCCCCAGACATGAGACGAAGAAACCCTCCTTTTTGGAATCCAATGCTGTTGACTTCTCACACTAGCAAATTTCACAAAACGACTCTCAACAATTCCAAAATGAGCTGACACTCTTGTAGATGAAAGATTAAAAAAAAACTCTTTTATATGATTTATAAACCAAATTAAAATCTATGTGAAGTGGTATGCATTTCGTAAAATAATTCAATGGAAGGAAGTCTGGATGTACTTGAATTTGTAAGCACTAAGCACTATGCTTTTTCATGAATTTTGGTTCAACTTTGCTAAACTGATTTTTTGTTGTAATTTTATATAACAAATAAATCTAAAATTTAAGAAAATGAAATACAGTATTTAATAAAACGTGTTCACGATAAGATTGTCCCCAAGAATAATGCTTTAAAAATGAAGTCTTAACATGATATTAAAAAAAAGATAAATATTTTTTGAAACTTTAATTCATTGTAGATTTATTAGATATAGGGTAAAGTGGTACAAGTTGGACAGAGCTTTTTTCTTGATAAATTTAGTACTTCATTTTTATTTGTATATTTTTAATGCTCTAGTTTTAAAATTAGGTTCCTTGTGCTTAAAAACAAATTTTGTACTGTTTCATAATTTTAAAACTTTTTTTTATTAAAACTTTTCATAATTTTTGTACCTGTACTTTTTCTTACGTCCTGTGCGAGACTTTGCGGTGTAATATTGCTGTCCTGGTAATTGTTTGAAGCGTTTGAAGTCTCCTTTTACGTACACTCAGAAAAAGGCAGTTCTAACTTTGTATGGGATTTGCAAAAATGCAGCTCTTGTCTGTAAGAATATTTTAAGAGCCGAATCAACCTAAACATGTCGTGCTTAGAATCAAGAGCTGTTTTCTAAAACAGATCAACTAAGAGCTGCCGCGTCTTGAGCGAGAGAGAGAGTACCGTCTCTCCAGAGAAAATTTTCAGTGACTTCCAGTGCTGTCAAATGATAGACAAAATAATTCACAGTGCAATTAATTCGCAAAGTTGTGATTGTTTTCGCGAGTTTTTTCAATAAAATTATAGTGAAAATTGTGGGGAGAAGCCTCTACAAGTAGTGAAGTGTCTTGTGGTGCAAAAAAATACAGTGCCGATAAGAATTAGGGGAAATGCTTCTAATTTTGTCCAGTTTCTTATTTTGGACACTTTGAGGATAACATTGGACACTAAAAATAAATTGATTAAAATGATGGATTTTTATTCCAATATTTGATGAATAATGAATTCTATCTAAATATTTGTTCTTTTTGGAATATTTTAACATTAAATACGTTAAAATTTGAATATGATTTGAGTTGAAATTGCTTTGTTGAAAATTCAGTGTGAGCAATTGCTTACGAGAAATATGACAGAACTTCGTGGCTTACTTCAGTCTTATTTAGTTTTGGTGAAGTACTAACAAAGTTTGTTCGCTGTTTTGGAGTGATATTATTGAATATTCATTGAATATTGTGTTGATTCACGTTACTGATGATTTGTACATTTGACCTGAAGTGAGATTTGCCTTGTGAATTACATTTTTCGTGTGAAAAATGGGAAATTTTTTAAGACATTCACCAGTGAGGTGATGATTCTTATTTTGGACAGGTGTTTTTCTCACGAAATTTCGTGAAGTTTTAGCTTTTGTGATGACTAGGTTGGACAAATGCCTGGAGAAATGAAGGAGCATCATCTCTACGAAAGAGATGCAGTGAGAAATGCCTTGAAAGGCTCCCGGAAAGGGCAGGGAATGAGCGAATCCGCACGTACTTGGAGTACCGAAGTCAACTCACTTTAATGAATGATATGGAAAGTTTCTGGGCTTCTTGTGACATTCCACGTTTCCCTTACATGACCAGGAAGAGGACTTGGTAAGATTGGTTCATAAAATGAAGAACAATGGGCATCCTGTTGAGGCGGATTATCTGTCCAAATTTACAGACAAGTTGTAAAAATTAATAACCAAGTTGTCCAAAATAAGAGTCAAATTCACCTCTACATATCAATTCATTTTTAAACGTATTAAAACTAATTTTAGTAAAAATAAGATGATAAATAGCTTGCCAAGTTTCTAAACAATCCTTCTGAAAAGAGAGTAACAAGAAAAGTCAATTAGTATTGAAAATATGGCACTTCAAACTTAGGATATCGATGCTTATATGCAGACTGTCCAAAATTATAAGCACTTCCCCTACGTGGAAATTTGGTGAAGTGAAGCTCGAAAAATAGGAAAATATTTTTTCTTGAAAATTAGAATATTGTGCCCCACGAGCTCGCTCAAGTGTCTGGAGTGTTGGGAAAAGGTGGTTTTTTATTTAGAAAAACTTATATAGAGGAAAAATTAAAAGATTTTTGTGAGATGGTTCGGGTGAAAAAAAATTGTAAACATGTCGGGCATCTCGCTCAGCGATAATCGGATGGAGAAATATCTTCCCAAATGTGAGTTTTTTTAGTCAAAAATTGATCAATTTCGCTTGGATTTTAGGAAAACAATAGGGAATGTGAAATATTATAAATTAAGAAGTGTATACGGTGGCATAGGGCAATAAAAAAACGTGAAATTCTATTGTGTTTTTAATTGTGAGTGTACGTCAAAATTGTTGCGATACAGCAGAAAAAATCTGATACTAGAATCAAAACTCGTTATGCTTTGCTCCAAGAACTTGTTAGTACTTAAAATTCTTCCAGAGACTATTTTTGCCATCTCTGAAAATTCAAAGACTGTACGTTCTTGAACCAAAGCATATTTTAAAATAAATGCTTTCCTTCAAGTAAAATAGTCTTTAAGCTCAACACACGAATGCCCGTTCTTATATCAAGAGTTAAATTAAGAGCTGTTTCCACAGAGCTCTTTTCTGAGTGTATGTTTCACCATCCATCAAGATGCACCCACTAAAGCCAGACATCATCTTATCGTGCAGCCTTCGAGCTCGTGTTTCAGCTGACTGACTTCACTGACTTTGTGTATCCGTGCGATGAGGGACTGCTTAGGCCTTAAAAGTCTTCAGTCCATTCCTCTGTTTGATTTTGCGCACAAGACTGGGAGAACATTTAAGTTTTTTAGCCATATCCCTCACAGATGTCGAAGGATTCTTCTTGTAGTGCATGATCACCTTTTTCTCCGAATCTCGATCTCCAATACGACGATTTTTTCCACATCCAGGTTCTGGGCAGTGGTTTTACTGTCGAGGAATCGAAGAATCACCCTCCGGACGGTCTGGCGTGAGGTATTTGTGAGTTTTCCAAGGTCCGAGTAATTGATTCCAGGATTTTTTAGATATGTGTACACGATCAGTTTCCTTCTCTTTTCCATTATTATTTCGTATCTCAGTGGAAAATGCACAGAATTTGATGAGAGTTTCACGAAAAGAAAGGTGAAAACACGTGTTGCAATATTTACATACAACGAAAATGCGCAACTAGTGACATCTATCATAAAAATATCAAGTCATTTGGAACAATCTTGTCGTGGACAAGCATATTACTCATGACTATACATTTTTTTGGAACTATCCACTGGTAAAAATAAAAGGGTCAAATTGACCCTTTTCAAAAGGATGGATCGTATTTGACCCTTTGAAAGGTTCACTTTTGTATCACTTGAAATTTAGTATGCACATTTATCACGAATAATCATGTTTTATTGTAAACTTATTACTGATATCATATTTCTCTCATCTGAGCGAACACCAAAGATCACTTTTTCATTGTTTTTTTATTCGTTTATTCCGGAATTAAATAGATGTCAAAACCGTGACCCTTTCGAAGGGTTCCTGGTGACCCTTTCAAAGAGTCAAATATGATCCATCCTTTGGAAAAGGGTCAATTTGACCCTTTTATTTTTACCAGTGTCTCTGGATTGATACCAGACAAGATACCGGGTTAGTTTGCCACAAGTAACCCAGTAAAAGCTGGAATGTTTCGGTTTTCTCTTATATGATTCATATTGCTGTGTTACTGTCAACACCTCACGTCGGTCTTATATTCACAAAACAGGTGTTTTGAATATCCCTTATTACGAAAAGACCAATCAACAAAGTCAGGCATGATCGGCCATTCATCGTAGGCAATACTTTGTAGTTTGGATTGAGATATCGAGACAAAGATTATACGAGTTGGTCTATATAGCACCCACAGAGGATAGTAGATATTTTATATGTAATGGAATAGGATAAAATATTGTCAATAGGAACTATAGCATTTGTCAAGGACCCATATGAGAAAGCTTTTATGCTTTGAAAAAAATTGTTAATTCAATATCAAATTACTCAAAATTTGCTAAACCAATTGTAATTGAATTTGGTATGGAGTAAAAGTGTACGATAAAGCTTATTATCTACGCGTACTATTTTCCTTCCACATCCTTTATTCCACTAAGGATCATACAAAATCAGGACCTTTCCTTTATAATTCCTCTTTGAGAAGGAGTGCATAGCTGAAACTTGACAATATTGTTTGGACTTGGTAGATATAGAATCGGCGAAGACCATCCTTAAAAGCTGATGGCAAACTCAACTTCATAGGGTAAAGTTAGTACACTTGAGAGAAATCCGGAAAAGTTAAAATAACATTCCGGAAATGTTACTGTGGCACGGGTTTCGTGAGTTATCTATACTCCCTCTTAAATACCTTTACATTTTTAAAACCCTTAAGGTGTTCTTTGGAAGAAGTGGATATTTCAGTATGAGAGGGAACCAGGAGTCTCGTTTGGGTCCTCAGATGTCCCTGCCCATCCCAAGAAGTGAATTGTTCAGGAGGTGTTTTATTTATCAGGTGCCCTTCCTCTACAATGATCTCCCACGGGTCCTGAGAACCCATAGTGCGAGCAGATTCTCCTTTCACCTACTCTTGAAGAGACACATTTGGCACACATACGCATCTGAGCGCTCCTGAATGTTCCCAGGATTCGTTCCGTCGTCCGACACCCATGCTTCCTGTCTCCAGGATGTCTCACAAGCCCAATTTGCACTGTTGTTGGGGAGTTTGATACGCGTTCCCCCTTGGTCTATTTCCTACTAGCTCACTCTAGTGGGATTTTTTCTGGGCCCTCTGCCTCTTTTTTGCCCACCTATGTGCAGGGTGGGCTTGTATGACACGGACCACCGCTATCATCCTAGAAGTTCATCCTAAGTATACCCCGTGGGATACCCTCTTGATTGGGCCTCTGGCTGTGGATTGCGGAGCGGATTGTGGGCGTTCGGAGCTCTGTGATGCTTCTGCTATTGTGCTCTGTCTGCTCAGGCTTTCCTGGCTCTTCCCACACCTAAAAACAAAACCTCTACCTGGGTCCTCGGACTCAACCCTCTGCCCCCCCCCCCTTTTAATGTATCCAAGTGTCAGCAACACGTGCCTTTTTTTTGGCCAAGCTGGCACTAATTCCTCAATATGCTTGCTCCTGTTGCCCCTTTCCCTACGCAACGACAGCGCTTTTAACTAGCTGATTGCAATTGTAAAACTGCATAAATCCTGGCATATACGATCTATGATTCAGGGTTTCTGCCGTTTACCTGATGAGATCGGTCGTGGTAAGTCGGCGGAAGACGCAACCAAGCATTAATTGAGGAGAAATATATAAATTGAATTGAATTGAATTGTTAATTTTACCCTGCAGTATTGATCCAAAACCGGTGTAAATACTATCCTTTTCAGGTGTATTGGGGGTTAAAGTTACCCTTTTTCATGTTAATTTTACCCTTAAAAAGGTGTAAAATTAATATTAAAAAATGTTGATATTATTTTTACACATAAAAAGTATTAAAGTTCTGAGGAAAAAGTGTTAATCACACCCTCTTTTTTTTCTCAGTGTAACCACTGTGCGACACGTTGTGGGTGTCTTTGACGAGAGTGCCAAAACTTGTTAGAGGGTCATTTAAGGACCTCAAATCTGCAATCCGTTTGTCCGGGTCACCTCTAGATTTTTTTGAAAAAGCATATTTAGTTTTTTGATGTTTTATAAAATTCAAAAATTCATATCTCCGGTTCTAATTATCCGGTGGTAGTCACATAAAGCTAAACTGACGCGTAATTTCATCCTCTATAACTCTTGTGAACATATCAAGCATCTACGATGAAAATGAAGTATATTTTTTAAAGATTTTTTAAAAAAGGGCACCTAAAATGGTGCATTTTTCTGTGTTTTTTCCATCTTCTAGTAATTTTCCCACTTTAATAGAGCATTTTATTTGTCAAATAACTATGCCTAAAAGTTAGAGAATTTAATGTTCTTTCATATCTTTTTGGTTTAAATTTTCTATCCTAATTCGTTTATTCACAATAATTTATTGAATATAAAATGCATTATTATAAAAATAAAATCTCTTATTATATATAATTATATTGGTATCTTTGTCTAACCTACTGAAGAGCATTCTCTTTTGCACTCTCACTTACACATTTCATATAAAAAGAGGCGAAATGAAAAAAAGAGACGTATATAGAAATAAAGAGAGAAGAATAGTTTTTTAACACTCATAACAGCTATTCTTCTCTCTCTATTTCTAAATACGTCTCTTTTCTTTCATTTCACCTCTTTTTATATGAAATGTGTAAGTGAGAGTGCAAAAGAGAATGCTCTTCAGTAGGTTAGACAAAGATACCAATATAATTATATATAATAAGAGATTTTATTTTTATAATAATGCATTTTATATTCAATAAATTATTGTGAATAAACGAATTAGGATAGAAAATTTAAACCAAAAAGATATGAAAGAACATTAAATTCTCTAACTTTTAGACATAGTTATTTGACATATAAAATGCTCTATTAAAGTGGGAAAATTACTAGAAGATGGAAAAAACACAGAAAAATGCACCATTTTAGGTGCCCTTTTTTAAAAAATCTTTAAAAAATATACTTCATTTTCATCGTAGATGCTTGATATGTTCACAAGAGTTATAGAGGATGAAATTACGCGTCAGTTTAGCTTTATGTGACTACCACCGGATAATTAGAACCGGAGATATGAATTTTTGAATTTTATAAAACATCAAAAAACTAAATATGCTTTTTCAAAAAAATCTAGAGGTGACCCGGACAAACGGATTGCAGATTTGAGGTCCTTAAATGACCCTCTAACAAGTTTTGGCACTCTCGTCAAAGACACCCACAAAAAGGTAAATTTTGTCGCACCGTGAACACATAAACGGTAATCTAAACAGGTTTCGTACTCTGGATATATATTAATATGGAGAGATTAACTAACCTAGCACTAAAACCATTATTGAAATGCACTCTTCAGCCTAATGCCGTACACACATTTGCGACATAAGCCTAGAGACGGCTTAACGTAATTGTAATCAAAAATAATGATTTAACTAAATACCCAACAGTTTCTTATTGAGTAAGCCATTTCTCGGATTAAGTCGTAAGTATGTTTAGGGTATTAGATTTAACGTTTAATAATAATAATAATAATGCTCGCACAACATTCCATGAAGGAACAAGGCCTTCCCGCAAGGGGTTTTCTAAACATGAATTATCATTTTTTCTTGTACGGGATGAGGTTGTCAATCCCATGCCCGTGGAATCAAGTGCAGTGAAGCGCACTCGATGCAATCCGAACACCTTTAACGCCAGAAAAATTCCTGGTGGCCCAAAGGGATTCGAACCCGGGACACTAGCATCATAAAGCGAGTGCTCTACCACTTGACCCATTGAGTGCCCTAAAGATTTAAGGTTTAGCTAAGATGTGATTTACCTTCGCTAATTCCTGAACAGACAAGATTTTTTTTTTGGGAACTCGACTAAACCTCCAGACTGAAATCCGAAGTATTGTTCATTTCTATGTGATTCTGTTTTTCAACTCTGTTTTTTTATTAGAATTATTTTTTGGTGGATTAAAAGTGTTGGTTGGTTTAGTTTTTCTCCTCATTGGACTGGCGTCTAATAAGAGAAACGGTAAGAAAAAAATTGTATAAAATTTGCATTGTAATGGGTAAAACAAGAGGATTACCATCGTTTTCATTATCACGCACCAGCAACACTATAGATTTAATGGTTTATACCCTGCGTTTAGTTTTGCTATCGTAGCAAAACTCAGTGTTTGTGACCTCCCCAATAACCACTCTGCCCACTTCATACGTCTGTTTTCCACCCTATCCGCAGAGAAGCCCTCCGTGGCAGATCTTCATAGTCATAAATATACAATCCCATGTGTGTGTGGAAGAGATGAAGAGACACAAGATGATATCCTGAGCTTCCTTATTGCTTTTCTCGCTCTCAGGATGCTGAGTCTGAACCAAAAAGCATTTATGTTACGTTTCCATCCACATTAATGACAATTGTTTGAGGGTGTTTTATCCTACCAAGGATTTGTGTTATCGTTTCAGATTCAGAAATGTTATTCAAAGTGGTATTTAGCGGCAGGAGAGAATGTGTTATTTATTTCTCTCGGTGCGTTTGCCTATATCTTCCCTCAACCAAATGAAGAAATGAAGGCACAAAAAATCTATACAATTGTACAGCAATCCAACATGCTAAGCATTCAACTGGGAAGTGTGGGTGGTATAAAAGAATCTTCATTCCTAAGGGAAAAAACTCCCGACAAGAAGTATAAAGGATGAAAAATGCTATCATCCATTTCTTCTATATAATACCTCTTCAACCCATGCCTCCATATATTTGAATCGTTGAGTGCAGTTTAAATGGTACTTAGATAAATTCACCCTCTTTCTGCGTGACTGAAAATGCTATGTTATTGGGGATATATCTCAAACTTCACCCGACGTGAAAAAAACACACACATTCTAAGGAGAAATACCACAACCTAATAATCCCTTCTTTAGCTATAAATTCACTCCTGACGCCTTTTTCTGCCAAAGCTTTTGCTCTCAAAAATAGTTCTTCACACTTTCTCACCTATGCAGAGAATTTTACACATATATATGAAACGTAAAAGCAAGAACGAGCACAAGATGATGAAAAACCATCTTCAAGTCAAATGGATTCAGTAGAAAATTTACAAAAACCGTAAAGAAACTGTCTGAAGGTATTTTGTCTTCCTCAGCTTCATTCATCAATTTTTTTGAAAAAAAAACTTAAAAAACGGGGTGGTAAAGTGGACCCGTTGGGAATGCTCAAATTGATATGATCGATGTCATGGCCTTAAAAGAAATTTGCATGGCTTTTGGATGAATAAATGCGTTATGGCCTCTTATACATTGGAAGCAATTTTCGTCTAAAATTGCCTTTGTTAAATTAATATTTCTGCCTACAGTGATAAGAGAAATTTCCTTTAAAAAAGATTTTTTTCTACAAAAATTGATCCTTATGGTGTCTACACACTATAATCAATTTTCGTCAAAAATTGCCTTTTTTAAAAAATTCTGACGTTTCTGCCTACAAAAATAGGAGAAATCTTCTTAAAAAAGGCATTTTTAAAGAAATTTCTACTAAGTGTTTAGAGGTCATTATGTGGTTAAGGCCTTAGAAATTTTTATACAAGTTACTGGCCTACAACTGAATTAATGGTAAGCGACGCATCGTACATGAAGATTGGATCCTTACACCAAAAGAGGATTCTTTTTTGAAAATCATTCGTCGCTTTTACTTAATTATCTTGTGCAACAAAATCTTTTGCAAATTATTAGTAAAAAGCAACGAATGATTCTTAAGAAATCATTTTATTTTAGGTTGACGATATAACCTTCGTGGTCGATACATAAATCACTTATCTTTTATCAATCCCCGCAAAGAAACCTTCTCGATTCGATAATATTTAGAAACAGATAATGCCCAAGGCACAATAACTTTTGTTTAGTAAATATGTTTTTGACTTTTCAATGAGAGTGAGTGAGATCTAAATCTAGTCATCTCGCTCATTCCCATGGGAAATTTTGAGAACATGTTTACAAACAAAAGTTATTGTGCGCTGCTCATAAAGGATCAATAAGTTTATCTCTTTAAATCTGTTCACAAAAATACGAAAACAAATAGGTCTTATTGGCAAGTATGGATGAGAAACTTATCTTTGAAAAGCATATTTAATCGACAATACAAAAATTTTGTACATCTCTTTTTTGATATTGGAAAATATATCCATGTGTTTCTGCCCAATATCAAATAGTAAGAGAGACTGAGGCAAAAAGTAACAAATTGAAAATTTGAAAATTCAATATCTTCCAAGATAAAAGACATAGCGGCTTAAATTTCTTTCCAGATGGCCTCCATAGACCTTCTTCAAAGTCGTAAGTTTCTTAGAATTCGAGCAAGGAATTCAGAAAAAAAATTGAAATTTTTAGTCCTATTTTTGAAATGCTTTCCTTACAACGGATATCAATTTTGACCTACTCATTTTCCAAAATTGATGCACTAGTAAATATTTCCTAAATGATTTGAATTCTTTGAATATGAAATCATTATCTATTTTAGAATTTCACAAAGATTCTTTTCTCCAGAAATCCTTTTATTAAAAATGACCACTTGGGGTAAAAAGTAACAAAAGGTGTGGAGCAAAAGTAACAAAGACCAAAGCAATTTCTGATGTCTCACAGCAAGAAGAAACGTCATTTCCGCGTCTCACCGCTTTTTGTTTGCATTGGTCAAACGATTTGCAGTCTTTTGTGTTTTTTTTTCTAAAATAGCTTGAAAATCGTTTTTATCGTTCAGTTAGAAAAAGTAGTGTTTTAAAAAGGTATAGACACTGAGAAAAAAAGAGGGTGCGATTAACATTTTTTCCTCATAACATTAACACTTTTTAGGTGTAAAAATATATCAACATTTTTTAATGTTAATTTTACACCTTTTTAAGGGTAAAATGGGTAAAATTAACATGAAAAAAGATAACTTTAACCCCTAATACACCTAAAAAGGGTATTACTTACACCGATTTCGGATCAATACTGCAGGGTAAAATTAACATTTCCGGAATGTTATTTTAATTTTTTCGGATTTCTCTCAGTGGAGGAATAAATTTTCTATGAAAATATGTCACCTAGCTATTTTTTTTAAATTTACGAAAGCCCGTAATAAAGCAAATCAAAATATCATAATATCCCATTCCTGATACTATTTGCCCCAGGATTTTTGAGAATGGTCACAAAATTACCTTTTAGAAAACGGCTCGATAAACGTATTTCCATACAAAATAGAGGAGAATTACTTTCACAAAGTTGTAGAGCGGTAAATTTCCTATAAAACTATGTGCTAATTAGAAATTTCTGGGGCATTCGAGTACTTTGTAAAAAAATAAAATATCCGTTTTGTGACTTTTTGCCCCAGTCTCTCCTAATACAAAAATTTTGTACAACTCTTTTTTGATATTGGAAAATATAATATATCCATGTGTCTCTGCCCAATATCAAATAGTATAATTAAGAATTGCCTAAAGTCGATATCTATTACCGTTTCATCCCATTAAAGTCATAAGCTCAACGCTAAAAATAAGATGTGTACATTGCCAAATGGTGCAATTTTGTATGTCAATTACGCAATATCGTCCGATTATTAAATATATATAAAAATAAGTATATTGAATTGTTTCATAATTTACTAGAATTCACGTGTTAAATTTTTACGAAGAATTCACCAAAGAAATTGGTGAATCATTCAATATGGTGTTTCCCTTTTGTCTCGCAAATGACTTCCTCAGAGGAAGTCTTTCTTTATGGTGTCATTGGGCTGGCATTAAACGTTATTTGATTTCATTAAATAGACACTCACAGTGGGACATTCTGGAATCAAGAATCAAATTACTGTGGCCTCCTCACAATTCTTTGCGTGTAATCATGTGCTTATGAGGATTGTCTTATGGTGAAGACGCACTGCCTTCTTCCTTAAAACGCACTCCGGATCTTGGATAGCAATTGGAGGTGCTCTTGGCATCGCAAACGGTTATCTCTTGGACGATATATCATTGAGGAGGGTGTATATCATTGACATATCATTGGTTAAGCACCCTTGGGGGTCTCATGGGAAGGAAAGGGCAACAACGTATTCGATTAATTGCGTTTGAAGGACAAAACTGTTTTAGGACACTATATTTCGTAAATTATTTATAAAAAAATACTTGCTAAAGAATTGCATAAACTTATGTACTTACAAAAAAATCCTGATGATGTGTAATATAAGTCAATTTTGACTAAGCGTAATATTAATGTAAATTTATAAAATATAACATTACGTCGACGTTACTTTACTTTTCATGAAACTGCCCCTGTCTCCCACAATAAATTATTATTAAATGGGACATAGGATCTCGTACTATTTTGATATGATTTTTAATAACTTGATCAATTTTGATTGCGTGTAAAAATGATGTGTTCTTCGATGGGTTTTCATTACCTTTTCTGGTGAACTTTTTTCAATATTTTTAACAATATTTATTTACATTTTGAAAATTATTTATGTGACATGAGGCGATTATTTTTCTTTAATAACTTTCTTTATACCTAGACACCTCTAGCGGAAATCTGATTTTTCTTTTACTTTGGGTCTGCGTAGGGAAGACCGGGGTACATTTAGCCAGCAAATGAAGTTTTTTCTTCGCGCACATTTTGAAAAATGATAAGGTTATTCATGCAATTTTTGTAATTGTATCAAATTCATGCAAATATTCTGAAAAAAAAAACCATTTCACCATCACTTACAAATGGCACATTAGGGGAGAGCGCGCTACCTTCGGACAACTCAAGCTTCAGACAATTCAATTTTTTCTTTATTTTTCTTATGGATCTCACCCAAACCTCTCCTGAAAATTTAAGGCATTGGACTAGCTATTAAATTATAATATTTATAATAGATCAAATTCATTTATAACACATAGAAAAATATGAACTGTTCAATGTTTAAATCGTCTGAAGGTAGCGCACTTTCCCCTATTAGGAATATCGATAGTATTTTTTTTCATCTAACAATTTTCCAGATATTAGTGACAAATCATGGGTAGTTTTAACTTACCACGGAATACTAGCTGTATCTGTTCCAAGGGCTGTTTAGTGCTTATCATCTTACATAAAAAAGTAGATAGTTATTATCCAAGTGAAAAATATCTTTTAATTAACTATATTAACTCAAAAGTAGCATCAAAATTACAAATTTTATTTAAATAATGTTTCTAATTGTAGGATGATACTGTTTAGACTTATAAAATTTCATGGAATATGATTATGTCCTCTTACTTTCATTAAATAATTCTTTGCTCAATGTAAATTTTAAGGGAAACTATAAAAACCTATTGGCAAATTCTACCTCTGTCTAAATGTACCCCGGTATCCCCAATATAGATGAAATGTAAACCAGAATGTCTACAATTCAATTGATTAGTCAATTTAATATTTTATTTTGGAAAAGTTTGAGGTTGATCGGAGGACATGGTATATTTTAGAATTATATTAGGTGAGATTGCTGGGAATCTCACCTAATACCCTCCAAGTCTTAAACTTATCGATTCAACATCTCTGAATAATGGTTTCTGTTATGATCCTATGATCTTAAGTAACTCTCTAAGAAATTTTTTTTAAGAAAACTTAATTGCTACATCCAATCATTTAATGTCTATTAGAACGATTGGAACACCGAGGTGTATCATTCATTTGTATTTTTGGGAAAGGCAAAACTTGTTAAATATTATAGGCTATATAGGTCTCAATCGTTCATACTGCTAAAAAACACCGAATTCGCCTCTGTTTGTTTTTCTAATGTTTGAGGGATTAGGTGTTCCATTGATTTTGTTTAGTATTAGTTTCATTTTATTGTTGATTTCCAACCAGGGAAAATCATCTCGTCTGTAAGGGGTTACGACGAGGCAATTTTCGCTGACCGAAAATCAGCAATAAAAATGAAACCGATAAACAAAACTTGTAAAACGCCTTACATCTAACCTTCGAAAAGCCAGCAGAGGCTGATTTGGTGTATTTTTTGTCTCTATGAACGATAATGACAAAAATAGCACAAAAATTTAAGCAATTTTATCATCGACGAATGACGGATAATTTTGACTCTATTGAAAAATATTATGTTTGAGTATTGTAGTTTCTTGTTACAGAACGATTTTGTTTAAAAAAAAGTTGGAAGTATGAAAAATAATTAAAATGATTTTTCAATATGAGAATTTAAAAATTCGTGATATTTGAGCTTAAAAATTTAGCAAATAGCTGGAGACTTGCAAAAAATATCCTAGATTCCTTCAACCTTCTACTTTGCAATTACGTACAGACATAAGAAAAAAAACTTTAGATAGTCTGAAAAAAATATTTTCTTTATGGGACACCGGTGTTCCAATCGTCCTTAAAGGGTTAATATACAAATTTGGAATAGATTTCTTATGACTTAAGAATATGAACCAGTTTAATCAGTAGTACACTGCATGCACCTTAAAACTGTATGAAGAGGAGAATTTTCTAAGTTTTCTATCGTTTCTGCCTTCGTTTGATCTTGAATTAATTTAGTTATAATGTTGGGAGAATTAACCAGTTCACCTACTACTCTAAGCCATTATCTTTTAATGGAGACGCCTTAAAGCGGTCTTCAGACTAGAGGTTTAGCCCAGTTACCCAAGGTCTCATAATCCTAAATGGCAATCAATTTTAATGTTCTTTCAGAATCTAACAGGTCATTTGTCCTTAATAATCCAATCCTAAGTTAAATTTTCCAGAATATCTTGAAATATAAGAAATTATAACAATTAAGCCATAATGGCTGAGCCTTATATCCTAGACAGAGTTACGTCTTAAGCATTGGCTTAAGCCGAGAGAATGCTTAGTGGAAAATAATGGAATAGTAGTTTAACCATTATTGCGAATATAAATGCGCTAAGCCGTCTCTCGGATAATCCTCAGGTCTGTCGAGGCCCTTAGGTATGAAGCCTGTATAATGTTGCTGTGAAATACTGAATAAACCTTTGTATATGCATGAGCTACAAATCGAGTATACTGTAGTGATACTCACTTCAGTCTTATTTTTTCTCGTGCTGTTCGATTGAGAAGAAGTATTTGCGTCATGTCACTGTGTTGCTGCAAGCCAAAACAGGGCGAATTGGAGAACTTCAGGATGCATGGAAAAACCACTGGCTCCCTCTCATATGTCACTTCCCTTCCATGTGATAGAGGGGAAGTGCATAATGAGTGGGGAGAAACCGCAGGAGAGGTAGAGAAGGAAAAAAGCAACAATTGCAGCAATAGAATCTCTAGGGGTTGTTTTCCAAATAGGGTCTGTGATGTTGTAAGGCAGAACGAGAGATCCTACAATGACAAGAGAGCAAGTGAAAGAGAAAAATATGCAGAGAACACAGGGGAAAATGCATAGATTTCTCTATAAGTCACCCTATCTCTCAAACCATCCCCTTGGGGGTCTACCAACATATCCTCAATGGACTTTTGCCAAAGGAGTTTAAGAGAGAAAGGCTCAACAATTGTGAGAGTGTTGCTCACGATGAGAGAATACCATCCCCTCCATGAAATGTATGACCAGTTGAATAGCTTTATAAGGGGAGTGCGCACACGGGTTGGATTCAAAAGTGTTTCAGGGTTGGTGTCGTTCGGTTCGTAGTTCTTCTCTATTTCAATTTTCTATATATTCACACATACCAAAATATACTCCACAAAGCTCAGAGATTTTTTCCTTCTCACTGCAACTTTAATCCATCTATCAGTCTAGATTATCAGTTTCTTTCGCGATAATTCAAAATCTTAATTTAAAAACATAAATCTTTTGATCTGTTTTTCTCTCACAACGATAAAAAAAAGTAGTGAAAATCGCAAAATTTTCGTTCAAGTGGTGAGAAAATAACTTTGAAAAGAGGTTCAATGAACATTTTAAAGACAATTTCTTGTCTTGGAATAGACAGTTCTTAAATGTATCTCTTATCACTAGAGAAAAACTAATCAAGAGAGACAATTAAATCAAGTTTATAAGTATAAAAAAAATATAGTGTAGTGCAAAAAGTGATTGAGACACTTTTAAAGTTACTGAGAACAAAAATCAAGATACAGAAGCAATAAAAGTATCGACCAGAAAGCAATAAATTCGAGTGAAATATCTCTGTGCAAAGAGTGTTTGTTGAGCGCGAAGGGCAAAAAAAAAAAAACGAAAAAAAAGGAAGTGAAATTGATCCAAGGAATCGGTGAATTCCAAGTGGAGAACATTTCTCGATGGACGCAAAGGTTGATGAAATTCGATCCAAATACAGCAAAAAGAGTACTGCGAAGAATCCATGGCAAAATACACTCATTCACCATGAGACCATCCTTCGACTCCTGCCTACATTAATCTGGACAACTACGGCTGATATGGCTGAAAAAGTGCCAGGTCCTGGTATTCATCAGTAAACAAATTACACTTCTAACTAAAAAAAAACCTTATTTCTGAGGCAGTCCCTCAAAACCGACCCGTTTTGCAATAAAATCGCGTCTTTGTGACATTTTCAAAAGTGAATGAAAACAAGAGATAATCCCCTCTTGATTGTGGACGTAAAAGATTAGGAAACAATTTAATCCAAAATACGAGAAGAGATTTCTCCTAGAATGCCACGGTGTTTGATGGCCAAAAAATGGAAAGCCTATCCGTGGCCTGATCGCGAAGAACCGGCACCGGTTGTGGAGGAGGAAGAGGAGATCGAGATTGATGTTGTTGGTGACTCACCGGCAGCAGTGGCATCTACTGCGGCATCTGTGACGACCACTGGGAAGACCACTGTAGCTGTGGTGGCCTCCTGCTGGGGACCCTCGTCACCAACGGCTGGCGCCACGGCCCCCAGTCCACCCCCACACTCACCGGAAGCAACTCGTGGCTCGACAATTCTGTACAATGGTAAGTTAGCTATAGTTCTATAATGATTTTTTTTCTGTGAAAATATGACATAGGGGAATCTTGGGTAGATTCCCAAAGGGCAGTTCTGAACACACTCTTTCAATGTCTCTTTTCAAAAAATTGAAAACAATCAGAAATATACAAATGTTTTAAGAAGGAAGAAGGTAGGTGCAGATCTGCCAAATGAAGTGTATAAATCTACCCCGGATTTGTTGCGATAAGTAAATATAAACTGTGACAAACTTTTTTTAATTGATTACACAAACATTTTGTGTATTATTACACAGCCACACGTAATGTTTGTATATTTTTGGGTACAAATTTTGTATTACGAAACAAGAATCATTATGTTTTATCTCTTTTCCTTTCTCATTTCTATTTCTTCTCATTATTTGTATTAAATTTGTCTGAGTGAATTTCAGGTTCTAAAAATAATCACAAAACAGTTAAAAAATCAACTGTTGAACATTACATGAAGAGTTTAATTATACAAATAGTACCTACATTTTTTGTAACATTACTATGATAATTTTTGTACAACAGTAAAATAACGATCAACAATGATCGTTGATCTTTTTTACTGTGTAATGACCAGCGCACAATAACTTTTGTTTGTAAACATGTTTTCAAAAATTTCTATAAGAGTGAGCGAGATGACTAGATCTAGATCTCACTCACTCTCATTGAAATGTGAAAAACATGTTTACTAAACAAAAGTTATTGTGCGTTGGGCATAAGATAAAACATTAAAGCTGGAAAATTTCGTCGTAAAAAATATTTACCAAAAATAACAATATGAAAATCGTTTCTGAGATTTAACGGAAGAAACTTTCGAAGGCATGACAAATTTATACTAACCACGATGTCACATATAAGAAAAAATTTTAATAATCTGAACAATCTGAAGTACAAGAATGTCAAAAAAGATAGCAAGTGTTTGATCTTGCCTCGCACTCGCACTTTCCAATTGCGAACACAGCCGTACAAAGTTGGCAGGCATGGAAACTATTCGAAACTGCCCGAACCATAGTTGGCACGCATGGAAAATTGCTCGAATTGCTTTTCAGATGGTTCAGGAAACAACTAAATATAGGGGAAGGTGGGACTATTTTGATCTGCAAGGTAACAATATAGTACTAAATTTTCTCAAATATTTTCTAAAGGAAGCTGGGTCTTTCAATTATTTTATGTAGCTGTACAATTGTTTTGTAGAATTAATTACATTGCATTAAGGACTAATATTCTTCAGAAACATGCAAAAAAAAACCGTATATCAATATAGCCCCAGCTCCTCCTATCTTTCTATACATCATTTTTTTCCATTTGAAATTTAGCATTCGTCTTTTCTTAAATAATATTATCGTTACTTCCACTTTTAAAAGCAAGTGCCACTTCCCAAAAAACAAATCACACTTTTCAAGTTTCCATGAAAAAAAATTAGCAATAAAACTTTGGAAAGCATGCCTGATGATCTAATACCGATTATTCCTAGTATATGCATAACTTTTTCGTGTTATTGTTTAAGTTAGAATTGCTTCGTTATTTACAAGATGTTTAATACAATGTAATAAGTAAATAGAGTATGGAAATAATCTTAAATTCAGAAATTATTATACAACATGATATATTTTAAGCATTTTAAGTATACTCTTCCACAATCACACCTCTTTAGCAGAGGCATAAACTGGTTTTGAGTTTCACTATGACAAAATTTTGAAATATAATGATAAAATTCAATAATATTGTAAAACCTGATTTTAATAACGTAAAAACTAAACATATAGGATACAATATAAATTCACATAAATGAATAAAATTTAAAAATATGGGAATTTTTAAAAATTGACAAAAAGCATTGCAAAATAAAATCGATAGTTAATCATATGGGATATTATAAGGCACTTAATAAGCCCAAACAGAAGTAGATTCTGATTCTCCAATAGTGTCTTGGATAAAAGGTAAATGGAACTCTATTTGCACAAAAAATCGTTGAAGTTTGAAGAATTCAAATTCAATTTCGAATTTTCATACTAAATTTTCGAACAAGTTGGGGAAAATGTATCAAATATCACACTAAAAAGCTTGCAAAAGAGTTACTCAGTGATTATGGAGTGATTAAATACTGGGGCGAGAACAGTAAACGTCGTTGTTCAGTTTTTTTTCCTCACAACAATGTGAAGACCGTCACATTTTGACACTTGAGCACTTCGAAATTCGAACAGGATGTAATTTTTGCCACCTTGCGAAAGTATTAAGAAAAGAAAGTATTTTTTTGGATCTTCAAATAGATTTTCGAATTTTTCAAGATCTACTTCTGTACGGAAATAATGTCTCTAGACATAAATTTTTGAAGATATAAATTCTAGAAAACATTTTTGTCTTCTGAAGTTTGCAAGCATTGTAATGAATCAATATTATCTCACAAATTAAACTAATTAATAGTTAAATGGATCAATAATACACCGATTAGCATACACAAAAATACCAAATAGTACTTTGATATTTTTAACTAAATATCGAGCATGCCTCTTAACATTCCGATCCGGGGTGCTCTCCCCTTATAAATATTTTAAGGAATAAGAAAGGAAGTCTTTACTTCAATAAAATTATGGTTTCCTCAATATTGCTTCTAATCTAAGGCAACCTATAACATCCCAATGTCTAATACTTTTCGCGACCAATTTTTGCCCCAGTCTCTCCTAATTATTATTTTGAACTTAAAATATTCTAAATTTAAAATATATGTAGCTTGAATTTAATTTTTATCGCGGCGCAATTTATGAATGTATTTTTTGTAAAAAATTTTGGTATTAAACGCCACATTACTAGGTCGTAGGTTTTTTTTGTCCATTTAAGGAATATAAAAACGGAAAGGAAACTATAATGATTTATAGTTTATTTATATTTATAAATAATGATTTAGAAGAAACTATTCAACGCGACACATTTGTATAAAACACCAAATCTCTATTATTTGAATAATTCTTAAACGTATTAACTATTTTAGGAATAATTCTAAAACAAAAAGATGTTCAAAAAACGACTTTAAATTTCTAGAAATAGTTTTCTATTCGTTTTTTTTTGTCTATACAGTTTCTTTAACAAAATGCAGAGACTAGCAGATAGCATTGACATGAAATCAAAACCTTCTCAAAGACGCCCTTAAATGGCAACCCCTACTCAACAATTTTTCTTATTCAATATTTCATGTGACTATAGTAGCTTCTTGAGCCAACTTTTGTGGCTCATTGCAAGAAGTGGGCGAAGCAAAAGGGTGGCCTGACAATCAAGCAAACAAGACTCTAAAGCCAGAGGATATTCACTTAGACAAATTGCAAACAAGTGATCAATTATTGACCATTTCATGACTGCTCCCATCACTGACATACAAGACGGACGTCTCTCTGGGCAATAATAGCATCAAGCCACCCAACTCCAAGCCATTAGCAAATAGTGGATGAATTTTTGATTTTTCTATTACTTCACTCCACATCTCAAATGATCTTTCATGGTGTTTTCCGCCTTCACGAATCATTTTCCAGCGTTAACTCCTTTTGGGTTCAAAGTTTGTTTGAGTCCAAAGAATAGATACGTGTATTAATGATGTACGATGGCCACAAATAGCTATTCTATTGTCTATAATTTAGACACTGTACAATTTGTCGTGCTGAGGATTTTTTTTTTAAATACCATACCATATAGTCATTTATTGACTGAGTCAATAACTCACCATCTAACAACAAATGTTCAATTTCATTTTAGAAATAAAGAACGAAAATATGGCACTCTCAATTTC
Organism: Phlebotomus papatasi; assembly: GCF_024763615.1. Taxonomy (NCBI): domain Eukaryota; kingdom Metazoa; phylum Arthropoda; class Insecta; order Diptera; family Psychodidae; genus Phlebotomus; species Phlebotomus papatasi. The sequence continues at coordinate 48,941,706 of NC_077223.1, forward strand.
TGCTCGAACAGTATATTTCCAAAAAGTTCATTAAGTATTCATACTGGTTGGTAGAAAGAAAATTCCATAAAACATTGGTATTACGCTACCATGCAATTGTCTATGAGGTTCTAATTAAAATTTAGGAGATTGTTATCCACAGTTGATTAAAATAAATAAATTTAAAAAAATGACTTAGACAGAGTTTCTTTGGAATTTGAAACTAGTCTTTGATGAAAATTCTTGATTTCTACGAGATTTTCTTTTGTTTTTGAACCGTGAAAAAATAATAAAAGAAAATAATTAAAAATTAGGCAAATTGGCTGTAAAAAGTATAATCTAAACAACTGTTTATAAATTATTAGTACCTACACTTCACGTTGATAAAACATACAATTTAACCGTTTCTATTAGTGGTAAATATTTTCTGAGAAGCGGTGTGGCGCGTTCGAGAGACAACAGGCGGGCGGAGATGGGGTTTCTCCGATTGTGACGTCCTATGTGACTATGTGGGGTAATCCAAACCACCCCCCACTTGTGTGTTTGTCCATTGTCCCCTGCCTCATGCGAAGTAGAGGATTTGATGATGGCAAGTCCGCTTGCCATTGCTGTGGCCCGATTTTGGGCAAGACAAAATTATTTTTTTCTAAACCTCGAAACGATTAATATAATAATAATGCTAAATGTAAAAATAAATAATTCAGATTTAGCACAATCCGCGCGAAACCTTTATAATGTGTATCAGTATGGATTTACACATACTATAGAGGGTGTACAATAAGAAACTTTACCTTTTCATCTCTTAAAATTGTAAGATATAATTAGGGGAGCATTAAAAACGAATATAGTCGAATCTCCTAAACAATTTCTAAAGAAAATCACAAGTAGAAGAAAGCGCGCTACTTTCGGACAACTCATGCTTCAAACAATTCAATATTTTATCTATGTTCTTAACGGATTTGACCAATGGCTCTTCTTTGGAAATCTAAGGCATTGGGCATAGCTATTAAAATAAATATTACAATGGGTAAATTTCATTAAAACATATTGAAAAAAAAATGGTTGTTCGAAGATATAATGCTTTCCACTAATTTTCGAGATAACAAAAAATAATAATAATGATTTAGGGTAAGTGTGCCAAATTTCGACATAGTTGCATATAAGCACCGAAGTCCTAAGTTTGAAATGCAATATTTTTAATTTATATTCATTTTTTTTGTAACTTCCTTTTCGGGAGGGTTGTGTGGAACCTTGAATACTAGTTTATCATCTTTGTTTTCTTTAAATCACTTCCTAAAATATTGAAAAATTAATAAAAATATAGTCATTGCATTGGGTAGTATTCCGGCCACTTTGTGTGAAATACCGGCCACCTTTTTTCTGACTAACCTTTTGTGACACAACGGAAAGAAAATTTCAAAACGTCAAACGGAACGAGTTTAATATTTAGTTTAATACATTTACATGACCCACAAGCCCGGAGATCTTCCGTGTAATTTGTCATGAAGACCTGAAGAGTAGCATCTCAAATTTACGCGCAGATTCCCGTAGCAATTTGCCCTTCCTGAACTTTTCCAAGGCCTTTTCCACATTATCATTTTCATAGAAGCGATGGTTTTTTTTTCTATGGACATTAGAACTCAGGACTTCAAAAAAAGACATAAAATAAATAAGAAATTTAGGAAAGCAAAAGATGTTGCCGGAATAAGCAACACTACCTAACCGGAGAGACGCTCACAAAGTCTATACTTTTTCACGCGAAATACAGGATCCAGCTGGGAAATTTTACCCGAAATTTAAAGATTGATTCACTATTAACATAAACAGAAACAATCTTTAATGAAAACTAATCAATTTTCATGAAAAACAGCGAAGGAAAACCTTTCGCACTTCACCACAAATCACAAGACTGCTAGAAACACAAGTGATCTGTCACATTTTTTGTAAGACTCTTTCCACACTTTACAATGCAATTTGAATTCAAATTATACCTAAAATTTAACGGTCTTTGTGGTAATTTATCCTAATAAGAATAAATATTTAAAAGCAAAATGAATTCATTGACTTTTCGAAGATTACATACATAATTTTAATTAATTAATTTGCACCGCCGAAATTACACTCAAAGTGGCCGAAATTAGAAGATGGCCGAAATTTGGCACACTTCCCCTAAATGTGGGGAAAGTAATAAGGTAAGACACACAAACCTTTTCGCTTACCATTCTTGATACATCAAGGTTATTCTATGTCTGAACCAACTCATATTACCTCAAGCGCCTCAAGCCATTTGAGAATCGTATTGAAATGTGAAATGGATTAGAATTGTTATCAATAAATTAAAAATATCGTTTTTTTTTAATAAGTAATATTTCGTCTATTGATGAATATTTATACAATCTCACAATATGCTGTACTTGATGGGCAATGAATTTTTGGCATTGGGTGTAGGATTGATTGAAAGATTGATCGATGCAACGTTTGCCTCAATAATCGCTTAACCAGCAGGATGGCTTCTCATGGAAAATTGTCCCACACACAAAATCCTTTTCACGATGGAAAATTGTGGGGGTTCAAATGGGTGGTTTTAGTGTGTTTAGGTGTTTGGAACTCAATCACATTAATTTATTCAGTAAAACAGCTCTCTAGCGATAGTGTGGTTGGGTGTGAAATTCTGTACGGAGCTCCTCGAAGGCTTGGCTGGTGTTTTCTGTATATCTTTCTCCTCTATCCTCCCTTATCCTTTCTCCTCTCTCTGGTCTCTCTAATTCCAAATAGGGGAATTTGTTTAGCTATTTATGCGATAAATTGGCAACATGAAATGCTATTGGATTGCACTTTAAATCCACAATTTTCACAATCTGTCTCATACAATTTTCATCTAACACATTCTATAAATAGAACATACTTAGATATAGCTTTTATATTTTTTTTTTGTTTTTTTTTATTTTTTGAAAGATTAGAGAGGATTTTCAATAATTTCAAAGACAATGAACCAAACTATGCGGTTAATCTAAACTTTATTATTAACAATTGCCCGTCTAATACTATAAATACTTAATTAAGTACTTAATAAGTACTTAATTGTTAGAGGTACCTTAATTTTTAGTAGTACTAGAACAACTACTTTACTTTTGTTGTGTTAGGTGGTGCAATTGACATACATCAATCTAACTTTGAAGTAATACTTGATTTAATGCCCAGTCGATATATATATATATATATATATATATATACATATCTGTGTGTCTGTGCAGTCCTTCAACTACCTCCACAATTAAATATACGTATGAAGAAAATGATTCGAACCCAATGCATGCAAGAAATCCTTTTGCTCCACCTAAAGAGCGCGTTACACATGGAAACGGAAACAACAAATAGGGGCTGCTTCAAATTTATATCTTTACTCCTTCGACACAAAACAACACATTCACCCATCCCTATTGTAGAGTGTCTGGAAAATTGCTAACTTATTCGAGAGGGGTTCTTCAGGACGAACCGGGCTGAAGTCCAAAATTACCCGATGGCGGAAGCGCCGAAAGCAATTGAGTTTAAATTTCCAACCATATACAATGAAGAAAGGAAGATGGGCTTTCTTTATTCTAGAAGTGAATTAAATGCACTTCCTCTTTGTGCTTTTGGATAATTCTCCTGCCTGTAATTTATTCGTAAAAATTTATGTCGCTACTATTTCGTATAAGGAGAAATAATTAAATAACATAAAAATGTAAAATAACAATTTAAAATTTGAATATGGCAAAATTGGTACAGTGCGCCCTATAACAGACAGAAGCAACAGAACTTGTTGAAGAATGTGTGAAGCATTCCTTAGGGAAGCATCAACCCTCAACTTTTGTGTGTGAATTTACCCTTCTACAACTGCCGCTCCGCCCGTGAGAAATGACCGGGTGTTTCGGGAGCTTTCAGGATTTAATGATTCCTGCATAATCTCTTATTTTTCCCAGACACCATCGAAGGTATCTTTTAATCTTTTCAAAAAGTATTACTCCCCAACGGGGCTCATCTCGTGAAAACGAGGTCATGACCTGTGAAATGAAGGAAGTCACAAGGACGAGAGGATACTGTGGAAGTGACGGAATTAGTTGACATTTCCATTTTAAAGTTATATAGAGGGTGAGTACACCCCTTTAGGTCCGATTTTCTCTGTTCAAAATCGATTTTCCTTACCAACCATTAATTTGTGTGTCCGATGAAATGTCGCATTGCGACATTTCAGCGTTCTCTCCCCGAAACTGTGGCCACATTCGCGCTTTGGGGCCACCTCGGAAAAGTGGCAAAAGATGGGAGGCAATTGTTGGACTCCAAAACTTTTCATTTGCCATCCGCCGCTTTGCCTTGGGCGTAGAATTTGAGAAATTGAGCACAATCAGGCAGAACGAAGAAGTTTTAGATATGTTCAATTTTACAAGTAGTAATTAAGGTACACAGTTTTCTTGAAGTTTTAGTACAGAATTAATTTTACTTTTTAAATATATAGTCTAAATACATATATTATTTATAAATAGATATATTTGTTATTCACCCACAAACACAAATAAACTTGTTCATTGTTTTTTTTCTGTATCAAAAACTCCCTTTAGAAAAATTCTTATAGACTTTCTGCTTGTGATTCCACCCCCAAAAAATTATTAAATCTCGTGTATATTTCACTTAAAGTCCCTACTCTGTCGACATCAGAGAAGCCTCCCCCTTTCCGGGAATAATATGAAAAAGCTCACACAGTGGATGGCATTATGGAAAATCCGTTCATCTTTTATGTATTTTGAGACGACATAAGAGTCTAAAGTTTAAATTGTCTTTTAGACAGCTGTTGCATATTGCAAAGAAAAGCTCGAAATTGGAAAACGCATTATATACTTTCACATCTCTAGAGCAATTCCTCCATAACCAGATAAGCTCTTTCGCCAAGTGCGCGCCTCTTCCCGCGTCATCATCATCAAACTCTGTGGGGAATCTTTCTCAACCCTATACCTCAAACTTCTACCACCTAACCCCATCCTCGTGCCTTTCGGAATACGGAAGACACAGCGGGAGATGATTTTTCTTTCACTGTGTACCATCCGGCAAAATTCTCGACGACATCGCTTCACATGAAATTTCTTCTTTCAGTTGCCTTGATATTGGTGTGTTAAGGGAGGTTCGTGAAAGCTTTCATTTTTGTTATTCCTTTGCTTAGTATTATCATTTTTAAACATAAATAATATAATATGAGTGGGTTTAAAAATAAAATTGAATTTTCACATAAGTCTGACAAGATGAAAACATTAGGAATCTCACAAAATCTTGTGAAATATTGCAATCGAATTAGAAATTATTAATTTTCAGTTAAAATACTTTACTATGTAGAGGAAAAGAGGTAGCAAAGAGTCTTGCTTTGCGAAATGCTCGAAATCGTGACTTAGACGGTACACCTCAAAAGTAGTTCCTCATCATTTACCGTTTAACGGTTCACAACTGATTTATTGAACAGATTTAATCACTCAACAGATCACCCAAAATAAATTAGGAGTAATATATTTGAATTTCGCATAAAAAATAATTATCGGTTATGAACCGGTTCGGAACCTATTGGAACCGCTTCAGTTTTATCGGAAATTCCAAGACCTTTCCAATGAGTCCAAATATATGATACCATTCGGTTGAAAAATATGCTCCCTAGAGCCTTTTAAAACTAAACCGACCAAGACCGGTCAAATTGAACGGGTTAAGAACTTTTTAAAATGAACACATATTTAAATGGTACTATGTTGTTATGAAACTTAATGCATTTTTTTAAATATGCATGTAATATATTTTCGAGTATTTAAATTTTGAGTTTTTCTCATTTTTCAATACATATTTGTTGAATATCCTACTAAAAACCACCAAAAATGATCGGTATAGGTTTAGTGTTATTCAATGGACAAAACGTATATGGATAAAACGTCCGCCTAGGCAACCTTTGGCATATGCCAAAAAATAAAAAAAAATCGCACGATGCTTTTCCGAGCAATCCCGACTCATATATAATTTTATTTCTGACAAGGGAATTATGAAAAGGATTTTGAATTCGTGTATGGTCGTCATAATCTCAGTACTTTAGGAATAAAGAACAGTGTTCGATACAACCCCATGCTCGGTGGTGCCCCAGTTTCCTCTGTGTTTTTTTATATACATATCTAGCCGTTTTTCCGATTTTTCATTAATTAAAAGATTGAAGCATTGTAGTGATACACCCTGTATCACCTAAATAATATTTTATAAATTAAGCAATTTGTAATTTCTTAGAGTAAGCAAAATTTGTAAAGTAGAATTATGCCAAATATTGTAATCAGTTCCAATAAAGCACTCAGCTAAAGAAGTCGTGTCTCTTCACTGGTGTCAGAAGTGGCGGCTTCTGATCAATTATGATCAGAAGTGGCGGAAAAAGTGAAAATGTAAATGTAAAACAATCGAACTAGCTGGCACCTTCGCGAGAAAGTAGTGAAAATTGTTCCGTCAGTGACTAGAAGAAGAATAGTGTCTCATCCAGAGCCATTGGATAGTGAAAATTCTTATCACTCTGGAGCAGCAAGTATCACACGAAGGTGAAGCAAATCAGCTAGAAGCAGAAAGTCCAGAAAGCGAACTCCCGGAATTCACGGAGAAGAGTGCTGTTTTTCAAAAAAAAGCACAAAAACATTGCGATCACCAGGAGAACAGCCCTCAGATAGACGATCTGAAAGTGAAGAAACTGCAAATCCTGCCACGCCCTGCAATAATCGAGATATCGACTGGAACTCACCAGTTGCTGGACCATCCGATGCTAGGCGAATAAAATCGTCTTCAACTGCTCCTGAGGAGAAATTCAGTACGCCACTGAGACCACCTCATTTATCTCTCGGTGTAACACCGATAATCGAGGACATCTTGAGCCTGCCTGTAGCTTCAGCATCTGCAACACCTACACCATCGGCATCATCATCAGCAGCGGATTACAGCTACGACGAACTCCCAACAGTCTTCAACATCAACTCATCCACTCCGTCACCAGCTACAACAATAAGTACAAGCAGACGATCCCATTCATCTCCAGCATTTCCAACGTAAAGAACAACAATGGCGCTTGTACCATTCGCTGAGATCTACAGGGATATTCCTAAATGTTGTGGTGAGCCCAATATCGTTTCACATTTCATATCAATTTGTGATGGATTGTACAAAGATTTTATTGCAAACCAAACACCTTCCAAAGATCGCGAATTTGTGAGATTATTGATCATAAAACTCAGTCCTGAAGTTTACAGTAATTTTCAAGGGCAAAATATTACAACTTATCAGGAATTTAGATCAGCCCTTTTATCCGCGACAACTCCAGAGATATCTCTGATTGATGCACTGACAGCAATACAGAGACTATCTATTAATCAGAATGAATCATTGAAGGCATTTGGGAAGAGGGTGGAGGATGCTCTCCAAACTTTAAACAATTCTTACGCGTCTCAATTAGGTGGATCTCTTCCCCAATCCCTCAAAGACACCAATACAGAATTGGCCATAAATGCATTTGCGAATTCTATAAGGGATAATGACACGCGTATCCTACTATTGGCTCGGAACTTCCCAAATTTATCGTCAGCAATCCTGTTTGCAATGAGTCGCCTTAAGACTAGTAATCCGTCAGATAGTAATTCGAAGGACGATAAAAACCAATCGAGTTTCTCAAATCCGAGATCCTTTGGACAGGCATCTAATAACTCTAATTCCAACAGTAACAATAATAATGGAAGACAAAATAGGTCAAATAGATTCAACTGGTCGCGTAATAATTCAAACAGTAATCAAAACGATGGGCAAAATACCTCGAATTCTCAAAATTCAAGCAATCAGAACTCATTCCAAAATCGATCGGTTTCAAACAGCCAAAATTCGTCTCAAAATTCGTTTCAGAATCGTTCCCGGCAGAGTTTTAACAATTCTAGATCAAACATGAACGATAGACAAGAAAATCGAAATAATGAGACAACTGTTTTCATCCCTCGAGGAGGAAATTTTAACTCCACGGCTTATCCAACCGATCAGGAGTATTACCAAAATGATTCGGAAAACGAGATTCGGTCGGCGGGTCGCTTGCAAGATCTACCGTCGGCCGAGAGTCAGTAATAATTGTCCAAAACTATTTTATTTCAAAACCTCCTAACCCCCACGTAATACAAATTTACAGTTCGGTAAATCCAAATGTCAAATTATCTTTACTGGTTGACAATGGAGCTTCAATGTCCTTTCTGAAAGTTAAATCACTTCATCGTGATACCCCTGTAAGAATTTCTGAAAGGCACGTGATCGGAGGTATAACACACGGCAAATGCCTAACGTTAGGCACCGTAACAACAAAAATAGGATTTTCATCTCCTAAAGAGATAAACATTACTGCTAAATTTCACATTTTGCCAGAAAACCATTTCCCTTTCGATGGGATAATCGGACGCGACTTATTACACTTGTGGGATGCAATCATTTACATTAAAGATCAACGCATCTTTTTCAATGCATTTAAATTATCAATTCCGTTTATCGACTTTTTCTCTCTCGATATTAATGATCAAATGATCGATACACCGGTACCTCCTCAGGCACAACCTTCTATAATCGGTGAGGATAGTCCAACGGATGATGAATTATATCCTTCTGGTGACGTCCCAGAAAACTCACACAAAAGCCCACAAATTAATCAGATCACGTCGAAAGTCCAACATTTTTCTGATTCAGCAGAATGCATTGGTTCCAAAAGAAATGATGAAATTTGCCAAAATAAAAATTCTGAAGAAATTGAAAATCCGCCGATTGCGCAAATCTTGTCACAAAAAATCAGCTTACGCCCTAATTGTGAAACGCTCATAAAATTGCCAACACCTTGGAATGAAACTCTGCTATGTAAGCAAACTTTTTTGGATGATGATAGGAAAATTTATATACCGGAATGCATAATTTCACCTCAGCAAAATACAATTGATTTGCCAATTGTAAACAAAAATGACCTACAAATTGAATTACCTGCGTTTGCATTTCCTGAAATTGAACCTCTTCGACACTGTGATGTTTACAATTTAAACGTTTCATATGAAGACAATTTCTTAAATGATAAAGATAGAGGAATATCTATATTTAATCAAATCGGTATTAATGAAAATTTAACTTCGGAACAATCTCGCGCTTTAGAAAAGAAAGGTCAAGATGAAAAGATTCTAAATTTTAAAAGAATGCATCCTCCATAGGCCACTCTGTTCGATCGAGAACAATACAAATATAACTTTGCCGACCTTGCACTCTACAACCATACCTTTGAATCTTCCCCAATTGCCTGCTTCGATTCATGATGTAAGCGATACAGATGAAAATCGCGAACAAATTTTAACCAATCCACATCGAAGAAGCATAACCATCCATTAATAAGGACAATTTAAGATCTTGCGTATTACTTAACAAAAAGGTGTTTGATTGATCATATTTAATATATATCGTAAAATCGTAAAAAAAATTGAAACAAACTAATGGGGTTAATTTTAAATACATTATTATACTTAATCAAAGCTAATTTATAGTTTAAAAAAAATTCATTGAAAAAAAAAATTTAAAAAAATTTAAAATTAAACTTAAAAGAAAAATTTGTGTTCAATATTTCTATTTGTTTCTATTATTTTACTAAAAAAAAAGAGAAAAAAAACACTATTACTTTTTATGTGCAAAGAATAGCAAAAAATGTTAACTTTTTATGACAAAAAAAAATAATAATAATAATAACACTTAAATTTTTGTTCATATTATCCTTATTATTTTCGGGTGTGTCACACACCTCCATAAGGGGAAAGGCGTGTAGTGATACACCCTGTATCACCTAAATAATATTTTATAAATTAAGCAATTTGTAATTTCTTAGAGTAAGCAAAATTTGTAAAGTAGAATTATGCCAAATATTGTAATCAGTTCCAATAAAGCACTCAGCTAAAGAAGTCGTGTCTCTTCAGCATCTGGTGCAAAAGCACCGGACTGAACTTTATCTCATTATTATGATACGTCAAGTCAGAGTTCTCAACGTCTAATGGCCTCTACACACTAGAAAAATTTATGTTCATATTGAAGCTAATTCCCTATGCAGGAAAAACTCTTCAATTTGAACATAAATTTTTCTAGTGTGTAGAGGGCCATAAGAGCCGAACGCTCTTATCCGGAGGGAGCCAAAATCCCGAAATCCAAAATCCCGAATGTTCAAAATCCTGAAAGGGATGAAATTATATGGAAGATAATGTAGAATAATTCCCCAAGACACGGAAAATTTCTCATTGCCTCCAGCAAGCGCGGGTGCAATCGTGGGAGTAGCTTTGACACTTTTAAGAATTTGTGATTTTGGCTTTCGGGGTTTTGGCTTTCGGGATTTTGGCTTTCAGGATTTTGGCTTTCAGGATTTTGACCGGAATCCCTTTTATCAATTACACAACAAGACTCCTAAATTGATGATACATTGTAAGGAATAATTTGATATATTAAACTCTTAGAAATTATTTCCTGTACATTAAAGCATTTATTTTTCTCATGCCTTAGAGTAGTTCTAATGAATCCACACGAAATTTTCCTGCACGGAAAATGAACTTCTCCAAGATGCAAGGAATTTATGGGTTTAAAAGCAGGGCAAATGCAACACTGTGAATATTTGGCGTAGTTTTTTTTTTAAGAGGCAAAAAGGGGGTTACAATTGCAAGCATCAGTGTAATCCTGTCGAGTGATAAAAACCATCCAATCCACCCGCCCCAAGTTTTCTATGGGAGTAAGGAAAAAGGCAAACCATCCTTTCGCCGCCCCTGATTATCTGGTACATTGCCAAGTTTTCCCAGGAGCGCGAGTTATTGCACTCCCCGAGAGTGACAAAAGCCTGGGGAGGGATTGCAATGGCTTGGGAGAGAGATAGAATTCATTTCTGTGTCGCAATGCACCATTCAAAATGATATTTATACCCTGTGCCATGCCCCCTGTTCTTCTTTCACTCTCCTTCTATGTGTTTTTTTTTAAGGGAAGGGGGACACCCGACTTTTTAAAGTCACTGTTTCCTAGGGTGCCCCATCTTGAAGAGTTGAGCAGATGGGTGGGAATATTCCCACCCAGGAAGAATTCTCAAATGCAACATTCTCAGGCGTATCATTCGCCAAGAGAAATGCCTTTGTTGAAGCTGTGACTGGATGCTCGCAAAAATTAAATTACTCTTGATATCACTACTGTGACAGAATTGATGGTGCTTTTCTATTCACCTACGTAAAATTATATTAATTGTCCCACTGATGTTCATTAACCTTTATTTTCGGTCAAAGTTCACTTTTGGTTATTTTTATTTTTGGGATTGACTATAGTTCCATGGACAGAATTTCAACTGGTTTTAAAAACCTCAAAAATTGAGTTCTTTTCTGATATCTTCATTATACATAACCCAGATGACATGAGTTTGTTTCACACACTTATTAAACCGATAAAAATACAATTTTTGGTTTTTCTTAAAGTAGAATATTTATATTATGTTACTGCGGTGATTAATTATTATGGAAATAAAAATATAAATTATATTTTAAGTGGATTTATCGGAGTTAAATCGGTCGCGGCATCCGAGTTTTGCAATTGTCGGAGTTACATGGCTTTACTATATTGTTCTGTTCAAATTACATTTCTCAAAAATCATATATTTCTTCTCAAATGTTTAGTGCCATTACCGATGTTAATTTAATTCATATTTGATTATAAGTATATTATAAATTAAAAAATCGAAAACTCAACAATTTTAATTAATATGCAAAATATGTTGCAAAATAATGAACATATTTTTTTCATTTTTTAACTCTTTTGCAAACCAAGTTGATCATTTAAAAATATTATATTACACATTTCGGAAATCAAGTTAATGCTTATTGCACACATATTATTACAATGCTCTTTACAAACTATTCAGTTACATAGTTTTCCCAGAAATATCCTGCCACACAAATTTCCTGTGACTCTCCGACCATTTTCATTTTGGTGTGGCTTGCAGAGAAAAATCCATATCTTGGCAGCTCCTTCTTCCCGGAGACTGATTTTCTTGGCACACTCAACATCAGACAATTCTCCGGCAGGAAGTAGTGTTTACAAATTTTCCAAAACCACATGTGCACATTCTCTCTCTCTCACTCACTTAAACTCTTTGAAAGGAGGAAAATCAATAATTTCGCCTCTCGACACTGGTTGATGCCGCGCAACAAGGCGATTTCTGTGACTCATACTTAAACTTGATGATTTCTATAAAAAAAAAACCTGTTCGAATAGTGATTTGAATGATTGACTTCTTAACCATATAAATATATAGTATTATTTGATAAGAATCAATTTGTTTTATTGTTATTTTTGATAATTCATAATTTTATGTTTAACTTACATTTTGGATGTAAAATATCGACCAGGATCGCTAGGACAGTTTTATAACACAGATCTGTCCAAATTTAAATCTATCTTAAAGGGAAAGATTTTGACACCGATGTAGAATTTGGTTGAGGTTTTTTGTTCTTTTTTTCTAAGCAGTCCCTTCCTAGCGTAATGACAAAAATATGGAGCATACAACTACATAAATATTTATTATCAGTTGAGATCAATGCAACTGGTTCGGATATTTCAAAAGCTTTGAAAAACAAATTAAATTTGATCAAATCGATTGAGAAATAGGTCCCCATTAGGAAATTTCAAATGTGACATTGAAGAACTCAAAATTTAACTTACAAAAGAGCAATTGGAACTTTTTATAGGATTTGTTCTACAAAATCTATGTATAAGAACCTACCCTGAAAATTTCAAGTTAAGCGGATAAAAAATTCTTCACTTCTACTGATACACAAGGTGCACCTAAAACAGGGGTGGCAAAGCCTCCCAGGTTTAGCGAAGTTCTCGAACTCGTGACTTAAATGCTATACCTCAAAAATCAAGGGGTAACTCTTTCCCATTTTTTCTGACAAGGGTTTCTGGTTTCTCGGGTTTCGCGATGCAATTTTTGGGTTTCTCGGGTTTCGCGAAGCGTTTCTCGGACAATTGACGAGGGCTGCTCAATATGAGTTACCCCTTGTCAAAAATACTTTCGCATCATTAACTGTTTACCGGTTATCAACCTATTTAAACCGATTCACAAATTTCTCAAAAGATCCACCAATATAGCTTTAAGAGTAATAGAATTCATTTTCGGACAAAAATTACTTATCGGTTTATAACCGGTTCATTACCGGTTCACAGCCGATTTAAACCGATATATAAATCACTCAAAACATTGCCCAAAATACCTTTGAAGTAATATAGGGGAAAGTGCCCATGCTTTGCGCCGTCTCAAGCTTTATAATGACTAAATTTTTTCTAAGTTTCTGAATAAATGTGACTCCGCAATATTTTAAAATCAGGACAATTTCCTCTAGTTTTTGAAATATGGGTGCGATTAGTCATATTTATTGAAAAATATAGGAAAAATTTAGTCACTAAAGCCTTGGACTGCGTAGAGCATGGGCACTTTCTCCTAATTGAATTTCAGATAAAAATTAGTTATCACTTATGAACTGGTTCATTACCGATTCAAAAACGATTAGAATCGGTTTAGTGTTATCAAAAATTCCAAGACCTTTCCAACGCTTTCTAGACACTATTTAAGCTTTGATCTTGAAAATCTGTTATTTTGAATAATTCACCGGTATTTTCGTACAAAGATTTAAATGTCCACCTGGATAATATATAAAACATATCCAAAAGTGAAAAGAAACACACGACGTGTTTCGAGGTATCCCAGAAATACATGGTTTTGTTGAGGAAGGGGACGGGAGAAAACGAGGAACCTCTTAACGATCCTTGGGTTGACTTATGTGTGAGTCCTCCGAAAATCCGAAGTCTCTATCTCTAACCGTTCAGCCTTTAGAGATGGCGACAGTCAGACAGACAGACGGACAAACAGCGTGACGACAGTGACGACAAAAACTCGAAACTTTATTTCAAAAATTCTATCCTTAGTACGGTAATACGTAAGTTGGAATATGCGGGTTATACATTACACATTACACTCCTTTTTTTTTAAATTCCAAGTACAAATTTAAATTACAATGTCAAAAATAAGTGTCTTCTACAATTTATATTTCTAAGGATGCTGTAATAGACCATTTATGTTTCTAACCTTGTGGATCTCTCCAGATATCGATTATGAAAATTTACATGGCAAAAAGTGTATTTTTAAAAAATTAAAAAAAAATCATGGGTATTGGGTGTTATAAATAAATCTGGATGACTTAAATTTTATTTAAATTGATCAATGGAGATATATTCTGAAAGGCTATTGAGCTAATCTTTTGTTTATAACTCACTAACCGAAATACAGTAGACTCTCACTCAATCGGCTCTTTTTCAATCGGGCGTCAAATTTTTTTGACAATTTTCACGTTTAATTATGAAGCTAATTCGATCAAATTCGCTGTAGTTCTTCCTATTTTATCGTGATTCTTTATAATTGAGCGCTTTTTGTGGAATTTACAAAGGTTTTGACGCCCAAATCTATCGATAAACCGGATGACATTTTGCTTGAAATGCCCATTTGAGAGAGAGTCTACTGTATTTCGAATACATGCTGATATTGCCTAATATAAATTAGATTAGATAGAGTAGAAATTTGAGAGAATTTTTGAATAAAATTAAGTAAGAGATTTTGCATGCCTTTCCCTTTCTTGCTAAATGATAGATATCAGAAAGTGAGAGATATTATATCGAGTTGGTTGCTAGAAAAATACCCTCTCATAAATCAGCCAACGATTTTCATAATTCCGCCCACTTTTTGTAGTTTGGATAAGAAATCACACAATAAAAGAAACTATCATAAACGATCATAAAACAATAATCACCATAATATGCACATTATGTGCAAATGTGGCTTTGGACTTAAACATTACCCTTTATAAAATTTATATTAAAAAAAATAGCAGAAGTCGGTCGGGTCATTTATGTATTGAAATTCACTGTAGAAAATTGAAAATTCCACTTCAAGCGAGAAAAAATTAAATATTCTGGAATAATCTCTCAGTGTACTTCATTAAATGTTTATGCTCCCTACGGGAGGTGCGACTCTATGGGGATGAGTATGGCGCGAAGGAGAAAATCCACGAATTCAACATTTTGGCGGTGGGATTTACAGCAATTTCTCTTTTGTTGGCGAACTAGGGTAGAAATATACGCATTTGCACAAAACCGGATGGAGTATTTATTCCATGGCACTTTTTATAGGGATGCTGCCCTCCATTCAACTTCTGGCCACGCTGGTGGCACACAAAATGCGGAGAATTCGGTGTGTGGCGTCTGGTCTGAAAGTTAGAGATTATACGCTATGCCACATTTTTCATCATTAATGTATTATTCTCGCATTGGTTCATACACGATTCTCACACCGTGTGTGCTGTATGAGCTTTAAAGTGAGGGACCTAAAAGCTTGAGCTATAGAACCCCTTTTGCGAATGAAATTAAATCTACAATCCCATAGAAGCATAAATGCCAGGATATGTATACTCGGTGGATATAAATTAAATTTAGAATTATCATACCAGACATTCTACCTTCTCTATTTTCCACCTTAATGTTACCCCGCTGAAAAAATTATGCCGTGAAAATTATACTGAAGAAAAATAATTCTTTAAATTCGCCTCTTCAGTTGATTATAATCAGCCACTTTTGCTTTGTAAGAATATAAATATAGAGATATTTTTTTTTAATAAAATACAACTCTTTTGGGATCACGAAACAAATATTTAATCCTACAAGATCAAAATAATTCTCATTGAGAAACCCCTTGTGTGTGAAAGTGCGAAATAATAGAGAGTCATATAGAGGATGAATGCGCGAGATTTCCACTTTAGATTTCAATCAGGGCGTTTGCATTGTTTTGCACCATGACATGCACTAATTAAACGTGAAAAGATTTTCATTACGACAGCACAATGAGTACCTTTCCGTGTCAATATGAAGGTGATTTAAGCTTGGGAATTTTCAGGGGCATAGCCTGACTTTTTCTTCGCTGAACCATATGAGTGGAAATTTGGCACACATCACAGGCCAAGGATGATGATGTGACTTAGAACAATGTGAGCACCCTCCATCATTGGCCCAGGGGAAATAGTGAAAAGAAACTTTCTACCATAAATAATGTTCATTACATGCCGCTATAACATGTGTTCAGGAGACGGGGTTACAAAAAACCATGAGCTCCAGGAGCTGCCGTCTCATTTGGAGTTTTTGCAACAAAAAAAAGCTCCAATTTCTGCACACTGAGCAGATTTTATTCATGCTTTTCATTTTACAAAATTCCACATATATACCTTCCTTGAAAATTACGTCATTTAAACCCATCTGTACAATTTTGAAGCTACTCTCTGTGACTTTCAATCATTAGACTCATGCTGCATGCACTGAGAGAAAAATGGGGGTGTGATTAACATTTTTATCTCACAACTTTAACACTTTTATGGCCTCTACACACTATAGAAATTTATGTCCATATTGAAGAGTTCTTCCTACACAAACGCAGGGAATTTGCTTCAATATGGACATAAATTTCTCTAGTGTGTAGACGACATTAAGGTGTAAAAATATATCAACATTTTTAAGGTTAATTTTACATCTTTTTAAGGATAAAATTAATATGAAAAAGGGTAAGTTTAACCCCTAATACACCTGAAAAGCATAATATTTACACCGATTTCGGATCAATACTACAGGGTAAAATTAACATTTCTGGAATGTTATTTTAACTTTTTCGGATTTCTCTCACTCAGTGTGGGACTTTGAATATTGTACACACAGCTATAGACGAGGAAAATGAGTATCCGTTTTTTGTTCATTACTGAACGCACTTTTTCTGTCGTCAGAAAATATGTGAAAGGGGTAATTCGTATAATTTACCATTATACTACATATAGACTATAGAGCTTACTACTTAACGATGCTAATTGGATTTAAAATTTTTCATTCAAAAATTTGGATTAAAAATTTTCCTTCGCTGTCATTATTATGTTTATTTATTAAACAACAACTACACTTAATTGTTTAATTTAAAGTTGTTGAATTTCAAGATGGTGAATTTCGAATTGTTAAATTTAAAAATTGTTGAATTTTTATGTGTAAACTCAAAAATTGTTGAATTCTGTTGATTGTTGAATTTTCTTTTCATTTCGAAGATTTTGAATTTTTTTTGCTTTTTTAGACATTTTTATTGGTTTTTCCTGTACTCGGAATCCCCCCTAATGCGAAATGATTACATATGATGCTCGTATCTTCACGATATACTTATTATGCATATAAATATTTGATGTTCTATATGACTTTTGCCCAATGAAAAGCATCTCGACTGAAGTATAAGTCTTAATTGGAAATTCAACAATTTTTACACAACTTTTTTCAAAAACAAAATTCAACAACTTTGGTTGAAAGGCTTCACACTATAAGTGTTAAAAATTATGATCAAACAAATTTGTGTATTTTTTCACAATATAATAATGTGAAAAACTGTAATCATACTATAATAGTGGTAATTTTTAGAATTTGTCAAACAGTTTTAATTCACGAAACATTTTTGAAAAATTTTTATGATTTAACAGTAAGAAATTTTAGACAGATCGCAATTAAATAATTAATTTATCCGATTTCATACTATTATAGTGTTAAAATTTTACACATTTTCAAATTAAACAACATTGTTGAAAAATTTATATAATAGATATAATAGAACTATAATAGTGGTAATTTTCAATCACGTGACAATAAATTACCAAAATGTTGTGTATTTTTTAAACATTTTTAAATTAAACCACCTAAATTTTCGATTTTGCATTATTATAGTAGTAAAATTTTACACATTTTTTTTTACTGTGTACGGCTGGCCTAAAATCGTTTGCAAAGTCTACCCGCATATCCTGAAAAGCTCAGGTCTTTTTTTTTGGCCGCATTACTTCATTTTGAAGTTCAGATATGGAAAAAAATAAGACAAAATATAAAAGTCTGCATTTGGCAATCCTTTGGTCCCACTAGCTCTACAAATGGAGCAAACTAAACTTTGTATTTATTACTTTATCCACAAATAATAATACATCTTTTATCAAAAATCAATAACGTAAATAATTGAGTTAATTAAGAGACTATTGCGCATTGGGGAAAAGTTTTTTGAGTAACAAGTTGACACAAGTTTTAAAACAACTCTTCGAGGACCTAGGCTTTGGTATTACATGGAAACATACATTCTGAGGATTTGTATTAAAATTTACAAAATAATATACAAGCTCACACATTTTACACATTTAAAAAATACACATTTTGGTAAAATTTGAAACAGAAACTAGTGATAAGAAGTTCAGTTTGTTGTGAGATTCTTAACTTAAGGCAACTCGGAATACATGCGAATTCGATTTAAATCTGAAATTGAGGCACGTGATGCAGCAATTGCGAGTCAAATACGTAAAATAAGTGAGTTTAGCATTAAAAAAAATAGGATTGAGGTGAACTGACAGAAAGATCACATCTGGGTGACACGTTGACAAGATCTTGATCTTATCTATCATTCCAGGATTGAGATGATTGAGCATTTTTGAACTTGTTTTTTCTTGCCTAAAGCTTCTTGAAACGAACTTAAACGTTAAGTTTCTCTTGTCCAAATTTGTGCCATAGGACTCAACTAATAATTGTTCTGGAACTCAGGGGCAGGACATTTCCTATGTTTTCCATATGTTTCTAGCGAGCCGAAAAAACTTTTGAGTTTGATAGCTGTTTTCTGTCATTGTAGAATGAATTAGTAAAAAAATTTAATAAAAAATAAAAGCCAATTTAATAACGAAGAGCCAACTGAAAACCCCAAATTGGTAGCCTACGTAGTTTTGGAGATATCTCGTGAAATGTGTACGAAAACAGGGAAAAATTTACACTAAACTGGTCGCATTCTTCAGAGCTAATGTCACCCCCCTGCTAAAACTAAAAGATGAATAGTATTTTTAATATTTTTGACCGTAAGAGGTTTTCTCTTTTTATTCTTATTTTATTTAATATTGGTGACTATACAAGTGTTGATTTGTTTTTTTTTCTCAGAATAGTAGAAAAATACATTTTTTTTGACAATTTCTTGAATTAGCTAACAAATTATATTCTTCCGATATTTATAACTAAAGTTATTCGGATTTTAAAGTTTCACTAAAAATAATTGAATAAAAAAGAGGTGATAAATGTACCCGGCTTTGCAAAGTGCTCGAAATCGTGCACTGGTAAAAATAAAAGGATCAAATAAATCTAAATTTTATCCTTTTGCAAAGGATGGATCAAATTAACATATTCTATTATGCTAAATGTGCATTCAAAGTTCGAAATTTGATCCATACTTTGCAAAAGGATCAAATTTGGATCAATTTGATCCTTTTATTTTTACCAGTGTAGCTTAGATGATATAGCTTAAGATTTAAGAAGATTTAAGATTTGTCTATGGGTCGATTATATTCCTTGCGGAACCGCTGCACCCAGGCCACTTATTTGGGCCCATTATGCACTCCCCATTCTCCTGTTCTATCTTAACCCCCAAGGCGAGTAAACCTGCTCCATATAACAGTGCTCTGTGTGCGTTCTGATACACACAGTACCGCTTTATATCACGGTAAACCAACCTTGGTTTGTGGATCTGGGCAGTGAATGAGTATTTGTATTCGACTGAACTCTGCATGTCGAAACTTATTTCCTATACCAACCTCTCTTTTTAGGCGGTTCATTGTAAATGTATTGGCATTACTTTTCCATTCATTCACTGGACGAATTCGAGACTATTACAGCAGCTGAAAAATCTGCAGCTGCCTAGTCTCGAACCCAAGACCACACAGTCATAGAGCCACTGCTCTATCTACTGATCCACTGAGGCCCCATGATATAGCTTAGTCTTTAGATCGTTCACAACCGATTTGTTGAACCAATTAAATCACTCAAAAGATCCCCTAAAATAGCTTAAGAGTAATACAATCGGTTTTCGTGTATAAATTCCTTGTCGGTTATGAATTGATTCATTACCGGTTCAAAATCGATTGAAATCGGTTATCAGGAACTTATTAGGAATGCCGAGACTTTTCCAACGAGCATAAAAATGATACAATTCGGATGAGAAATATACTTTCTAGATCTAGACACTCTTTAACCTTTAATCTTGAAAATCTGTTATTACGAATGATTCAATGGCATTTTCGTTTAAGGACGAAATGGCCGGCTGGACAACCTCTAAAAAAATATCCAAAAATGGAGAAAAATCGCATGATGCGTTTTCGAGCAAACCCAAAAAACATGGTTTTAGAAGGGATTGGAAAGAGGGAAAATGAGGAGCATGTTAACGATCCTTGGGTCAACTTATGGGGGGGTTACCCGTAAATTCCAAGTTTATCTCTAACCGTTTGGTCCCTAGAGCTGGCAACATTTGGACAGGTAGACGGACAAACAGCATGACGCCAAAAAACTGAAAACTTCAAATTTCCAAAATTCTACCAAAATCCGACCCCTTGGGCGGTGAAGTCGAAAGAGATAACAAAACTCAAAATTGAAAGATTACAATATAATGCTCTCTCTTTGGAGTTCGAGCAATAAAAAACGGTGTTCCTGAAAAATCAAAAGAGATGTATATATAAGAAAAGTCGTTTTTTACTTAACGTGTGAACACCTTGAAGCAGTTTTATCTGCAAGCTATTTTTTATGAATTCCAGAAACAATTTTGTATGTATGTGGAAACCACTAAATATTTCAGAGCTTAAACCACAACTATGTTGATCGTGGAATCGTCAGTTGTACTTTAAAAACCAAAGGGAACTACAGAGAAAACACATGTTGGACATCAACAATTTTTCCTTAGTTCCCACATGAAAAGGATATTTTCGGTAGCAGTGATTTGAGAAGAAAGTAAGCTAAAAAAAAAAGTTGAGAATTTTCAGTGGGTGAAACTTTCTAAATGGGGAAATCTTGGAGAGAAGATACGGGAGAAAGGTCTTCTGATTACGTTTCACTGTCTCACATATTCTCTCCACAAATTGCATTTCGCATTGAATTTCCCAAGCCGTCCAGGGAGGACTCGAAACAACCCTCATACTTCCTGGCAAAAAAGTTGGATATTGCTGATGTTGTGCTTTCACTGATGGTGCGCTATTGTTTTTGTACGAGAGCTGTATTTTGTCGTGTTGGCGTAATTCGTGTTTTCACCCCTCTGCTTGCATTTTCATCCCTCATACTGCAAAGGGTGATTTTCAGTTCCACATCGGCACAAAACGACACCACAGAATTCTCGCTCCCTTTGCAATACTATGAGCAGACAAACACTTTTCCTGTTGATTTTCGTTCCAAATGAGGGGTTGGTGAGACATACACTCAAAGAGACACGCCAGTCTCAATGCGAAGACAAAGGAGCTCAATTTGCAATTGCAGTGTCTTTCGAGACAAACTCTATATCCTCCTCTTTCATGTAATTCACTTTTCATTCTTTACCACAAATTTATCCTTTATCCTTCACCCACAATTTGATATATTTCATGCCGTAGAATACAAATTATCTAATTTATTTAAGTTAATCTTTATCTATTAAAACTGATTATAAAAAAACAAAACTTTATCTCCATTTTTTTTAGAAAAAAAAATGCAAGACCTTAGGGGAGATTGGGGCACATGTAAACATTTTCGATAGATGCGAATTTGAGGTGATTTTCCAAGCACACGGTGATTTTTTGGAAAATATTTGTTAGCTTTTGTTTTACCCTTAGGTATAGGCAATTCATCGAGGGTAATGCGGATGCTGGAAAACAATTGAGTTTTCCATAAAAATAAAATATGTGTCACTGTGCATTTTTTTCTTTTCACAAAATACCTGGGGTAGATGTAAACACTTTCTGGGGAGGAGGTAAACACCCTTTTTTCCACCCTTCAAATTAACTTTGCACCACTTTCAATTATTTTAATTACTTAAGAGATATAAGGACTGTATATTTTTCAAAAAATCACTACACTTTTTACAAAGAATAATTCAAATAGCAAAAAAAAGACTAAAAGCATGCAAATCAAAGATATTTTTCAATGGATTTTCCTCATATTTTGACTTCATGTGACTTCTTATTGAACACAGCGCCACCAATTGTTTCGTAGTCAATGAATTAGACATTTCGCATGAAGATCAAGCCCCATAGCAAAATTCCGCAAAAATTCCAATGGAAAACTTGCGTCCAAATGGCTAAATTCGCTGGAATTTGACGCTAAAATTCCACTAAGTTTTCCTATGGAATTTAAAGCCGGAAATTCCATGGAAATCATAGTGCTCCATGGAATTTACTAGTACGACATGCTGGAATTCCAGCGTTAAATTCCGCGGTATTCCGCGGAAGATTTATATGGAAACTCACACGTGAAACGTCCGCGGGATAAGCTGGAAAAAACATATGGAAATTTCCACTATCTTTCCATAGTGTTTTATATGGATTTTTCCACTAGTTTTCTGAAATGTCAAACAAATAAAATGGTGTTGCGGCAACTTTTAGAATTTGTTTCCAAACCTTCCGCAAACATTTCTAGTGATTCATGTGGCAATTATAATATAATTAATTATGCGACACTGCGTTTCGTGTAGATAATAATGAAGTGATTACATTAAATAGGTCGCCAACCTAAAATAATACTGTTTTTATGTTAATTAATAAATATTTTCGAAAAAATTATTTTTTTTTACAAAATATTTTTTTATTGCTTAAAGTGTTAATTCGTTATTGCTGATTTAGTAAAACATATTATAATCCTCGTAATCTTTGTTATTTCTTTAATATTCGGAAGTAAAATCACGAGGTGCATATGACAGCTTCATTTTTCTCCATTTTATTTTGGTGGAAAAATCCACATAAATTCCACGAGCATTTCCATGGATGTATTCTATATGAAAAATCCAGCATAAATCCATTAAATTTTCCTTGGAACCTATTATGGAAAATTCCTATGGAATTTTTTAAGGCAAATAGTGGAAAATTCCGAGGATTTTTTCGCTTGTTATTCCTATTCCGCTTTCTTTTGCTATGGGGAGTTCCCGTTCTTTTACCTACCCAGTAACGAAAGAGTTTTGGGTTCGAAAAATTTTGATGGTGGCGACCCCCCAATTTCTTCAGAGCGTGGTGGTCACCATCAAAAACTAATTTAATTCTCTGCGGTGGCCACCAATGCGGCGGCGCTACGGTATTTTCCCCACATTCACCACCAAAAGTTCGGTGTTTGTACAGTAGTACGACGTGTAGGACTCTGTATAGTACTTGTCTTATGGAAAATTTGTACAGCGTGACACAAGACGTTCCTGGAACTTTGTTCCGGATTCGCCTGTCAGATGGCTGATTCCTCAGAGTTTTGTGAATTTTCTTATCAGTGAAAAATGTTAAATTAGTGTTTTTTCAAGCAATTGACCAGCAGGATTCCAGAGAACAGTACAGGTACGTGATAATTTGATTGCAGTTCTGTAGAGTTTTTCATTTTTTAGGTCTTAAAAACACTGAAATATAAAAGTGACGCTTAGTGAGCGTCCTTTGGTTTTTGGGGCTCCCAAGGCAATTTTTTTTTTATAAAATATTCTTGAAGAGTCCCAAATTCAAGTTAGTAGTGTTGTTTAATAAGAAAAAAAAATATCTGGGCAGTAGATGAAAAAAAGGTTGCATTAGGAAGCTCTAACCTCATTCTAATTCATTTTCCATCCGGAAGCCTTTTTTGGGCCCCACATTCAATTTATAATAAGGTGTGAGAATTTCCTCAATCTCCATGGATAAATGTATTGGGTTTAAAAAGGATTTCTTTGATAGGATTTTTTCTTTAATTTTTTTAGGGTAATTTAGGGCAACATGTTTTCATTTCTCAAACACTTTCTGTCCGGAAGTATCTTTTCTAGGGTTTCAGATCGTAATTAAGGTTGAAATAATCGTATTTCCTCAATCCTTGTGGATCTGCGTGTTATGTTTAACCCTTTAAGGACGAAATACTTTTTACTGACCGAAAGTGAACAATGAAAATGAAACCGATAATCAAAATCAGTGACACGTTTTACATCTAACCTTGTAAAATCTAACAGTCTGATTCGGTGCATTTTTTACTTCTACATGATAGGGACAAAAATAACCTAAAAAAATCAAGAAATTTTTCTGACGATACCAATGAATGATAATTGTCACTCTAATGAAAAATATAATGTATATGAGCGTAGTAACTTTCTATTCACAAAAGGGTTTTGCTTAAAAAAAATTGGAATATAAAAAAAAGTAATTTAAAAATTGCTCAATTTTGAGCTTAAATATAGCAAATAGCTGGACATTTGTAAAAAATATCCTAAATTCCTACAACTTTAAAAAATATGATACTCTCATGAATACAGAACTACGGTGCACTTCCATTATTGAAACCATCACAAAAAGACAGCACTATTGTTAGAAGATGTGGTCTAACAAATAAAGAAAAAGAAAAGTAAAGTTTTTGCTTATAACAGCAAATTATTTGAGGATCTGAAAAACTGTTGTCGCAAAGATTAAAAAATAAAAAATATAAATATATGAATTTTTCGTTTATATCTTTTCAATTATGTAAAAGTAAATAAATATTTAAAATAAAAGTCTTCACCATTTTTAATTATTACTGAGATATTTCATTTAGGTCTCAAATAATTCAGACTAAAAAATAAAGGCCGCCAAAATATGAATATTTCAAAATTTAAAACTGTGAGCCTAGGTAAATGCTTGACGTAGACTGAAACATAGATACGTTCTGAAAAGGTCTTGACATCAGCTACAACATAGTAAAATTTCAGCCCAATCGGATGAGTTACAGGTGATCTTATAGATCTCATGCATCTTACCCTTAGATTAAAGATCTTCAATGTCGTTTATTATTAAAAATTGTTGATTTTTTAATATTTATCAGAAAGTGCAGTCACCTGCACCTTATCTCAAATGTAAGCTTTTTTCTTAATTTTTTACATAGTAAAATTTTATAAAATAAATTCTAATGAAACAAAATCCATTCACTAACAACTGAATACAAATAATTTTACCCGTGACATTAGCTCTGAAAAATACGACCGATTTTAGTGTAAATTTTTCCCTGATTTCGTACACATTTCACGAGATATCTCCAAAACTACGTAGGTTGCCAATTTGGGGTTTTCGGTTGCCTATTCAATATTAAGTTGGCTTTTATTTTGGGTTTATATTTTTTGCTAATTCATTCTACATTGACAGAAAACAGCTAATAAACCCAAATTTTTTTTCGGCGCGCTAGAAACATATGGGAAACATAGGAAATGTCATGCCTCTGATTTTACCCATTCACTCCCCTCCTTTCATTTTAACTTTTGAAGAGTAAAGTTAAGAAATAGCGAAAAAAGGGCACAAACATTAAAAAGAAATAACTTTAGGTAGTCAGGAAAAAATAGGTGTGATTATGAAAGAATCACACCTAATATTTTATCTACGGGTCACACGGGTGACCCAATCGTCTTTAAAATGTTAAAAATAATTTATTTGATAGTTTTTTCGTTATTTACTTTTAATAAGAAAATATTTTTATATGGGATTTTTAAAACTATTTTGTATCATCGTTACAGAAAAACTGGAGTGCACCGAGTTAGGACTTATTGAGAGCCAGCAACTATAAACTTACGTCAAATGACGAGAAGGAGGGACATAAGCGGTTAGGAAAACATCGGCAGAAAACATAATTTCTAATAAATTTTTCAAATTTTCTCGATTTTGTATGGTATTCGCACTTTCACGATTTAAGTAGCACATTTTGCATTTGGGTATATTGAGATGGCAACCCTAAAACATTATACTTCTTTCGTATTTTAATAATTAATATTTCAAGTGGAACTTTTTACAAGTATTTAGATTGGACTGCTCATATTTAACACATAACTTTCGTTCTAAAATATTTATTTTTTGGTTTTTATTTCTATAAGTAACTTAATTGCCGTCACTTATTGAGATATAGAAATGTCATTTCCTGGACATATTTTCTGTCTTTCCCTACGTTGTTTTTGCATTTAAATGTAAATAATTTTATATTATACAACTTTCTAAAACATAACAAAAAACAGTTTCTATATTTGAGAAAAAAATGAATCTTTGATGCAAAACATGTTATTTTAGCGCGATACGCCACTCTTATTCTTAGAAAATACCAGTATTACACATAATATTTCTGGAGATTTGACTCAGATTTTTCACAAATGTGACACTTTGCATGGATTAATACAAGAACACTTTTTTTTAATAAAATATTAATCAATAGTTAATTATTATTGAAGAAATAGTTTTTTGTGCCTAATTATCATTTAATTTTTATCACTAGAATGAATGAAACGCCATTCTTTAATAATCTTTTTAAGAAAATCAGCAAAAAATATTTATAAAAATTTAAAATTAAGGAAAATGTTCAGTATAAACCTTTTTAAGACAAAAACCGGATTTAAAATGTACACAATTTTCTATCTAATTATGTAATAAAAAAATTTAAAAAATCCCAAAAATGCTCAAAATGCCACTAAAATCGCGAAAGTACGATATAAATAACATAAAAATTTGTAATTAAATAAATTAATTGTATTTTATAAATTTAAATGCAAATAAATTTAATTTTAGTATATATTTTAGATTTATTATTAAAAATACGGTTAAAACCGGTAAAAAACCGTTGGTCAGTTGAAATTAAAAAAATGTCGTTATTTTAAAATTCAAAAATTGCGAATTCCCCACAGCATTTTCACCACTCAACCCCGAACAAAGTTCCTGGAACGTCTTGTGTCACGGTCATTAAAATTTCCATAAGGCAAGTACTATACAGAGTACTACTTGTCGTACTACTGTACAAACACCGAATTTGCGTTACTGGGTACTCATTTTGTGAAATTGAAAAGAATATGTCAGCGTATTTTTTCTACTAACGTAAATATTCTACTTCTTATAGTTTCTCATTTTATCTAGAAATAGGAAAGAAATTTCTGTATTTTCTGCGTTTTCTTCCTAAAAAGTTATACTTAACTGGCGTTATCATTCCTAAAAAGTTTTGCGCGGGACAACGAAAAATTTCCCACCATGAGATACAGCTGTCAAACCAATGAAATAAAGAAGAAGAAGACAAAATATTTTTGTTATTCATTCTACACTCGCGACATCTACAATTACGGGGAAATTGCCTGTTTACATCTACCCCAAATGCTGTTTCCTGACCAATTATTAATTCTTTTAAAATAATAAGAATCTCAATTTCTCTAGTAATAGCATTAATATAATCCTAAAAGATTTAGGAAAGAACTGGAATTGCTACATTTCGATTATTTTACACAGTTTTTAATTTCCGGGTGGAAATTCAAATGACCAAAATAATCGAAATATCAACATTTTCGAGAAAAATGACTTTTATTTTTAATGTCATTTTTAGGTTATTTCTAGGTTCTAGGTTATTTTTAGGTTAAAGTTAGGATTTTATTGACCAATTCATCTGTAGACATATATCCCCATGGTATCTATGAATGCTTATGGGTTTTATCCTCTGGAGTCTTAAAATTAATGAAAAAATCACAGTGTTTACAACTACCCCTGTTTACTACCACCCCAGTTCCCCCTATGCCTAAACTCAACAAGTATCTTAATTTATTGCAGGTTATGGACACGACATTTCTCCGATGCATTTCACAGCGTACCTGCCCAGGATTGAGCATGAAGTTACTGTTATAACAACGCCAGTGCATGGTCAGCCATCATCGACAGCCGCAACGTCGTATCTTACATTACAAGCGCCTGTGGCTTCTTCAAGTGTTGCGGAACAACAAACTGCGCCAGCTATTCCACCCAGAAAATCCCTAGCGATGTGCTTCACCAGCACGGGGGCAGCTCTATCGTTGCCGCCCAAAAAGAAAGATATTTATAGGCCATACTCACTGGATGACAGGCCACAGCCGCCGGCGCCAATGCCGCCTCGTACTTATGAGATGCGAATCCCAGCCGAGGAGGATTTGCACGCTGCACATGCCATCTTGGACCTGAGCGCATCAACGGCATTTCTGCCGCCGCCTCCGCCGCCAGCCGCCGCAGAAAGCCTCCCTCCCAGAGCCATTACTCCCCTAACCACAACTACTGTACCTGACCATACCACGGAGAACATGTCCAAAGAAGACGAACTGCTAAAATCTCCAAGTTCCAAGACAGTGGCATACACCTACGAGGCATTCTTTGTTAGTGATGGCCGCTCAAAACGCAAATCGAATGGTGAAGTGCCACCCGATACTAAAACAAAGTACACATGCACAGAGTGTGGAAAACAGTACGCGACATCGAGTAATCTGAGTCGCCATAAGCAGACCCATCGCAGCCTAGACTCACAGTCTGCCAAAAAATGTCACACATGCGGCAAGGCATATGTTTCAATGCCAGCTCTAGCAATGCACGTACTCACACATAAGCTTTCTCATAGCTGTGGCGTTTGCGGAAAACTCTTTTCGCGGCCATGGCTGCTGCAGGGTCATTTACGTTCACACACCGGCGAAAAGCCCTACGGTTGTGCCCATTGTGGCAAAGCCTTTGCAGATCGTTCAAACCTCCGAGCTCATATGCAGACTCACTCGGCTGACAAGAACTTCGAATGCTCACGATGCCATAAGACCTTCGCACTGAAGTCTTACCTAAACAAACATCTCGAATCTGCTTGTTTCAAAGAGGACTCAACAGGATTTTCAGATACCGGCGCTATTGAACCTGATGTTCACAAACCCACAGGAAATCTCGTCATCGTGACCAATGGAACTTCAAGCAGTACATCACGATCGGTGCACCATCAAATGACAGCCTCATTCGCAGGGTAACGAACGTCAGCCGCTTATCGCCTCATTGGCTCACATTTCTAAGGTAACTAGATTGATTTCCTGTCCCATGTAATTCAACCATCAGCAGTACTCGGCGCCAAATCGCGGTATGGTGGAGAACTCCCTCTCTTATTGGAGCCGGAGAATGTGCGATGTTAGGCAAATTTTAGAGCAGTGTAAATATTTCTCCAAAAAAAAAAAATAGTACCTTGTGCCCGTCATTGTAAATTTTTTTAAGTATGAATTACAATGTCATACATTTGGAATGAAATCGCTTTTCCAGACAATTTAATCGTTTGCCCATTATTTAAAACGAATAATATGCCACACATCACAAAGTCATTAGCAATTTCATATAGAGAGCAATTAATAAGAAGACGAGATTGTTATTAAGAACTATAGCCTATAATATTGTAGGCCCATATTTTTCTTAGAAATCCGAGAACAGATTCGCATTCTCAAGTTATTCACTAGATATAGTTGTTAGTCACTAACAAAAAAAAAGGAAGTAAGAGTATTAAGTTCAACATTAGGTAGTTTTTACAAAGGAATGACACAATTTTATAAAGGAAAAAAAAAGTGAACACTGTAGGGGTAGCCGCTAAAAATTAGATGCTCTAATTGAGAATATGAAATCACAATACGTCCAAAACCCCTTAAATGCAAAGAAATTCAATTGATAGTGATTAAATGATAAAACTATGAATGGGTTATCTCCCTAACTTCCCTGTAATACTATCCCTTCTAAAATTCTAAGGTACTGTTAGTGATTCAGAGGAAACTAGCTAATAAGATATTTCTCTAGTCATTAAACAAAAAAAAACTTTAAGCTAGTATAGGAAAAATCCTCATTGTCACAACTCAGAGAAAAAAAATATCTTTGACTCTAAACTTAGGAACGATTCTCATGCGCAAGTCTCGCACAGGGAAATGGAACAGTCTCTCCATAGAAATCCCTGTTTCAAAAAAGAAAAGAAAAATATGAGATAGTCATTAAGATTTAAGCTTTATTAAATATTCAACTTTTCGATGAATTATCCATTCATGGTTCAACAACGAACGACAAGCAACGTTTCGAAGACAACGAAAATTAGAATTTTAATATTAATTGAATTATACACACAAATCTAAAAAAAAAGGAAATGGAAGCAAGATGATCCACACTCCCCTAAGACACGAGAATACAGATGTTGAGAAATTTTAGCTTTTAAGAAGTAAAGAAAAAATATATTTTAAAGAATTACGTGATTTTTGAATGGTACAGTCGTGTGAGGTACATTTAAGTAAAGGTCAAGGTTTTTCGAATATTGTAATATTACAATGAAATTGCTTTAATTTTTCACACTTATACTGAAAATTATTGTAATTGATTTTCCATTCTGCTGCCAAAAAAATATAGCCTGGTTAGGTAATTTCATTAGTTCAGAATAAATTCTTGGATATCTTCCAAGAAAAACCGATAATAAAGAACGATTTTTCAAAAAAAAAAAAAATCATAAATTCATAGGGTAAGTTTGCCAAATTTCGGCAAGCGTCAAAGTCTCAAATTTGAAATGTAATATTTTAAATTCAAATTGATTTTTTTAGTGTTGCTTGGAACCTTGTAGACAGTTTATCGTCTTTATTTACTCTAAAATCATTCTTAATACATTTTAAAATGAATAAAAATGTAGACATAGCTTTGGTGCCCTATTTCGGCCACCTTCATTCTCATAGTTCCTTGCCCTTCGGGAATTCTTCCAATGTTTTTTTCACGTCATCTCGCTTGTCGAAGCTACATTTTTTGTTATTCTTTTGCATTGTATAATCTTTAGAGCAAGTAAAAACTTGAAATTTATGGAAATTAGAGGAACAAAAAAGGTGGCCGGAATTGCAAGCTGGCCGGAATTTGGCACACTTACCCTATAGCTTGTTTTGATGTCAATTTTCCAAAATGTAGTCTGATACAACGTGGCATTTGTACATTGTCCAATAGCCTATAGATACCAGATAATCCTTTTAGAAATCGTGTTAAATGTACCAAATTGGTAAATAATTGCATGAATTTCTAGTTGCCTGTTTAACATTCTCGTTTATATTCTCTGGCCTAGGAAGAACAATTGAAAGTAGATTATCTGTAGGAGCATTATAACATTTTCCTTTAGATCTTTTTTGTTCGGTTTATATACCTCCAATTGCCGCAGAAGTACCATCGACATGCTTCACTAATCACAAATCGTGATGACATCAATATCATCAATCATTGCAGTTTTTCCTCGCCTACCCTCGCACGGGTTTATTTTTCCACTCCATCCCCTCTATACTCTTCTCGTCAGCTAGGGAAATTTGGCCTCTTGCAAAGATATTTTGGTGAAAAGTTGTTGATCATTTTTTGATTGCGCGCCTCGTCGTCATCACTCTCTCTACTCGTGCTTTTGCTTTTTTTTGCCATCAGCACACCATCATTTGTCAATATAAAATGACGCAAAAATGTTGATCCCCTTCAGACTTTAGAGAGTGTCTTTCCTGGAAAAAAAAACTCCACCAATGAAAACCCCAAAGGTGGAAGGAGATATTCCTCAGGAATTGTTTGAAAGAGCTATTCGATTGAGTGTGAACGCAAGAATAAATCGTGGTTTTTCGATTAAGATATATTAACACGTAATTCTAGTCACTAGGAGACACTTTATAAAGAAAATAAACAAGTGGTATGTAGTCACGAATTTTATGGTTAATAGGAATTTAAGCACAAAATTCTCTATAAAAGAAAATCAAGAATGCTTCCACGAGAAGCAATACAATTCAAACATAAAACATTAAATCTTTATATTTAGATTCTCCTACGCTTTCTGACCACCCCAAAACACGTAAGGATGGTCCAATAAATTTCTACACCCAAATTTCACCAATTGTGTCCAAGACCAAAAAGAAAAAGACTAAAGAAAATCATAAAATAGTGAATAATGTGTACCTTTAGATGAAAAAAAAATGCCCACAGAATCTAGTTCAGTCCCAACGTCCATTTAGCTATCGAAAAGGAAGATATTGAGGAAGAATTGTGGCAATGGCCAAAGCTTTAAAGCTTTTCACGCTCATTACTATATACATGTACATGCAAAATAGGTATTTTGAGGCGTACCCAGATTATCACGATAGGCTGACTGAGCAGCTGATCTAAATTATAACCAAATTTCTTCCTTCAATGTACAATTTCTCACTGAATTGCTAAAACGATTTTCGAGCTTATGAGCTTTTAGTAATTGAATTTTCATCTATTCTATTCTAATTCTTTATATATTTAATCTACATCAACTATCGAAATGACATGGAGAAATTAGCCAATGGAAATGAAAAATTAACTGGAATTTTAACCTGTTAACAAATTATTCTGGCTGACAAATGCTGAACAAAAAATTGAAAAATGATATATAAGTCTAACGGCGTTATCACACTTGCACATTAAAATTTTAATGTGATTCACATTAATTGTCGCTTGTGAGCGTCCAAATATGTTATTTGTGTCTTTGAGTCACTTAATATTTGGGGTTTTTCTATTTATTGATAAAGAAGTGGACTTGGCCTGCAAAAATAAGTTTAAATTTACCTAAAGCATTAATATTTTTCACATTAAAAAATTAAAGAGAAAATCACATTAATTTTTCGCATTAATGCTATAAATCAATTTATATCAAATTTTGCGGGCCAAGTCTACCTTTTTATCAACAAATATATAGATCAAATTTTGAATATAAAATGATTGAAACACACAAATTTCACATTTTGACTCTCACCAGCGACAATTAATGTGAATCATATTAAAATTTTAATGTGCAAGTGTGATAACACAGTAATCTTGATGATCCTTGTAAAATCACTTCAGATTATGCATAAATCACTAAACCTATACCAAAAAATCCGTTCTTTCAAAGAAAAATTATGAAGAATAGTGTTTACTTGATACTATCAAAGTTTTCGATCAACTTAAAATAAATTGGTGGTAAGCCAGGTATTAGGGATAAATTTTAAAATAAACACTTGCTCAATTTGCAATTTCTCCTCTCATTTCAATAAAAAAAAAAACATGTTCGATGTCCCATAAATTTGGATTTTAAAATGCAAAAAACCTATCGACGGCTCAGAATATAAAACGAATAAGTCGTGAATGGCCAACTTTACAGGAGAGTGATTTCAAGTTAAGATTTTACATTTTGAGTATATAGGTTTCTTAAAATTTAAAACCTCTATAACTTTGAGAATGATTAACTTCCGGTATAATATTCACGTGGAACACTGAAAGAAATCCGAAAAAGTTAAAATAACATTTCTTAAATGTTTATTTTACCCTGCAGTATTGATCCGAAATTGGTGTAAATATTATGCTTTTCATGTGTATTACGGGTTAAAGTTACCCTTTTTCATGTTAATTTTACCCTTAATAGGGTGTAAATTTAACATTAAAAATGTTGATATATTTTTACACCTAAAAAGTGTTAAAGTAATGAGGAAAAAAAGTTAACCGCACCCTCTTTTTTTCTCAGTGAAGGTAGAGGGTGTCAAGGAGTATCCAAAAAATAAAAAAAAACTAATTTTGCAAAAAATCGACTTATTCGACTTATATTCTGACAAGTCGGTATAATAATGATATTTCCTATAGGATTTCTGCGTAAAACTGTATAAATTTTGCACTTGCATACATTTAATTTGCTGATGCTTTTTCATCCAAAATTCTTGTAACTTTTGTGCTATCTAATTAGGGATATATTTAGAAATTAGATAATTCATTAATTTCATCTAGATATTAGAATTATATGAATCGTAGAATATTCTTAAATATTCACTAAAATCTTCTTAAGACGAATGAGTGTGAGTTTGGTGTGACGTAACTTCAATTTTATTTTTTTTTTCCCAATTTTCTTTAGATATTCTTCTTTAGTAACTTATTCTTTCCAAAGGCTATTTTGGCGGGGAAAAAGGAAGGGTTTAGGTGCAATAATGAGTTGATTTTGGAAAAAAAAGTGGAGCAGGCAATGTTTTAATTAAGAAATGGTGTGTAATTTATTGAGCATGGTTTTTGAGTAAAGCCCAAAGCCCTACTAGAAGATTTTGTATGTGGAAAATAAATATAAACGTGGGTACACATACAAGTCCTCTATGGCATAAATAACATATGAATTAAACAACAGTTAAGAGTACATTCTAGTCACAAATTATGGCCACTGACGTCAAAGCAGGTATTTGCTCTCAATGGCAATTATAAGAGCTTACAGTACTGGGAATGATTGTTGTTTCTCATGAGGAGCTGTTCAGAACAGGAAATAGAAGGATATTAGGATAGGAATTAAATTTATTTTAACGGAATTTATGGCCAGTGGAAAATATTTCGAACACGGAATTTTTTTTTTTTTGGCTCTCATACAGTTGGCGGAAAACCAAAAAAATACACTTTCTCAGAACATTAATGTCTCACTGTAATTTTTCTTGACATTTTCATTTTTCTGACATTTTATTGAGATAATAAAATACACATCAATTTCTTCTTGGATCTCGTGTATTATGTACCGGAAAATACTCAAAATATTTGTGTGTGGAATGGGTAGTGTGTATGAATGTGTTTGAAAAAAAAAATAAAATTATTAGATAATAGGGTCTTTGTTCCCGGGGAATATCTCACTCTAACGAGTTAAATCGTCAAATATTTCTGCATTCACTGTAAAAGAGGGGTGGCAAAGCGCGTCCCATGTTTTGCAAAGTGCCCGAACTCGTGACTTCAATGCTATATCTCAAAAATACTTTTACATTATTTACCGTTTACTGATTCAAAGCCGATTTAAACCAATTCATAAATCACTCAAAGTATTTGAGCGGTAATACAATTGATTTTCATATAAAAATAGTTGTCGATTCATTACTGGTTCATAACCGATTACTGTTTCATAACCGACTTTTCCAACGAGCCCAAACATGACCCCTTCGATTGAGGAATATGCTCTATAAAGCCATTTAGGTCTTTGATCTTAAAAAATCGGTAGGTGGAAATGGGGCACCTTTAAAAGTGGGGCACCTTTGAAATTAGGATTTTTCATCTATTTTTAAATAAAATTGAGCCCAATCGCGATATAATTTAACTGCACAAACAAACTGAGAAACTAAATTACTTATTGATATGGCTCAATTCCACTTAAACATAGGAGAAAAATCTCAATTTCAAAGGTGCCCGTCTTTCAAAGGTGCCCCACTTCCCCCTATAGAAATATTTCAATGGTATATTAGTAGGGTGGCGGCATTACGTGTGGCTTTTGTCTTTACTTATGGCTTTCTCGCAAAAAAACACTACAGTGTCACAAAATGATTTAAAAAAAACCCAAAAATTAGAAATATTTGATGTCTTTTGATAACACATCACATTTTTTTTTCGAATCATTTTCTGACATAATTTGCAATCAGGTCAAAAAATAGGCCAGAAGTAATACCACCACACTATACGGACGAAATGTCCGCCTAGATAGGGGAAAGTGCCCATGCTTTACACGGTTCCAAGCTTTATAATGACTAAATTTTTCCTATATTTTTCAATAAATGTGATTCATTGTACTAATATTTTAAAACTAGGGTACAGTGTCCTGTTTTTAAAATATATTGCGGAGTCATATTTATTCAGAGACATAGGAAAAATTTAGTCTTTATAAAGCTTGGGACCGTATAAAGCATGGGCACTTTCCCCTACCTCTAAAACATATGCAAAAATAAAAGAAAAAGAAAGAAAGGTTCGAAAAAAATGAGAGGCATGTTAACGGTTCTTAGGTCAACTTCATGAGGAGGGGGTCTCTCGAAGGTCCTAAGTCTCTATCTCCTATAATTTGGCTTCTTGGTCTAGTGAGAACCAAACAGATCGACAAACAGCACGACGAAAAGCGAAGATACTAGTATGTTGCGAAAAGTAGTCCACAGGGGATAGAAGCGGGGGTAGAAGGTGGAAATGTTGAGTGGTGAAAAAATCAAGGGACTCTCACATACTGCTCTCTCTCTCTCTCTCTCTCTCTTTCTCTCTCTTTCTCTCTCTCTTTCTCTCTCTCTCTCTCTCTGTGGAGTTCGAGCAGGAAAATGTTGAAAAATACCTCCTCGTTATTGGACGCTAATTTTCCATGTATGTCAAAAAGCATTCTAACAATAAAGTTTTTCCATATGCAAACATAGAGAGAACAATTCAAAAGTTGAATTTTCAGCTGGATGCATAAACATTTGGTGTGTGCTGTAAATGTACAAATATTGTCCTTGCAATGCCACTTTACATGAAAATATTTTAATTAATTTTTCCATCAATCGTGTGTGTGGTTGTGCAAGATTCGTTCATTCCATTGCCATTATCTGAATTGCAAATTCGCATATTGTTCAACTATCTAGTAATTCCTTTATACCATCTCCATGGTGGATAAGAGTTCTTTTTTTATTGTATCGCCATTGCCTGTTGACATCACTTATTCATTTGACCTTTCATCCTTTCGTATCACTCCTGCAACTATATACATGGCAGAAGGGAATGAGAGGGCTGTCGAGAAGAAGAGTGGTTGTATTGAGAGGCCAAGGGAAAATTGTGATTGGTGACATGTTTGTTGAAATGGAAAATTCAACTCCAAGCACTTTCCACGATGCACACTCACACATACACACACTCCAATTAATCCTGTGCAAATAAAACACTCGTGTTGGATTTAATTACCGACAGCAGGCGGCAAGTGGGTGGCAATGAATTCAATGTTCAAATGGATAGCAATTTTACCTTTCAAGTTCCAACTTCCAATGGATGAAGGGTTTTATAGAAAAAGGTACAGTTTGTCAATATATCCAAAATATTCACACATTCGACTACAGAGGTGAATATTCTTTCATAATTTTCACTATCAAATATCACACTTACCCTCTTTGAAGAACACTCACACTACATCCTTTGAGATGCGACCTTTAATTATAACGAAAAATTGGTCGACGATGGATGTGAATCTTATTTCTTTAGGGCATTCTGTTCTTAAGAAATTGACTAATATGTCCAATAATAAGACAACAAAAATCCCTGAAGAAGACACAACAGGTGTTGAAAGCTTTAGTAATTTGTGTGTTTATTTTTTTGTTGCATTACAATATTTTGGATTACGATGCTCATCAGGACATTCTACCCTAAAGAAATAAGATTTAATTACAAAATCGAAATTCGTGCAATTGCCGATAGAGTGATAGACCAAAATTAAAAATTTGTTTTCAATTATAAAATCCTAATCACAACAGAAGTCAATTAGAATCCTCAATTGAACCCTTGACCTTAAGGGCTGATTCACATTATTTGTAAAATCCTTATCGTCACTATCAAAGACCTCGTTACTATTCTCAAATTTAAATATTTTAATTGTCACTATCAATCAATTTTTTAATTATTTAGACTTTCCTATTATGCTAACTGTAGAGGAGGGAACGTCAGTCTCACGCATGCATTACTTTCGAAAAAACATACTTTTAGGATGATAAGTGATTATCTCGGAATTGTGCTACGTATTTTTAGGTAGCCAATAACCAAGCTAAACTAACGGAGTTTAATTTTATTTAAATATGGTTCATAATCATTTAGTAAATGAATCTTGAAAGAAGTTTAACTGCGTCAAACTGCTTCACTCTCCCTTATTATATTATATTCTAAAACCGTACGATTTTAATACGTACATTTTTTCTCACTGATTATCGTATCGTCATCTTATTCAGTCTATTTTCTTATAACACTTTCGCCTAATCTCAGAAAAAGTGCAATAAATAAATTTGATAAATACAATGCAACCCTTTATGCCAAATGATAAGGATTTGAAGACCAATGTGAATTTGACCTGAAGATTAAAACCTTATTCGTGAGACATATTTTTTCAATGGATAAGTCTCTTTTATTCTGTTTTATCAAATATTTTACTAACTAGGCCAATTTGGAGGAATTCTAATAAGAAAACTCTAAACTAAAAAAAAAACATTTGATAGAAGTCCCAAAAACGTCAATTTTTTAAGTAAACAAAAATCATGAAGAGAAATATTAAATTGCAAAGTCTATATTCAATTATTCAAAGTAACATTCAAGAAGAGTCTTGAAATATAAATTGATAAATTTATGAGGATATATTAGCATTGAACAGACTGGGCCATTGCTCTTTTAATCGATTTTCAAAGAAGCAATGGAGAAGTGATATGACACCTTCATTTTTTTCGATTGGATAACTCACTGAGAACAGCGCCATCTAGTGTAAGAAAAATTTCCAAGGCGGGAAATATTTTCAGTTGTTCAAAACAATGTAATTCACATTATTCACATGTATTTTATACTAAACTTTAATTTCACTAAGCCTATACTCA
Organism: Phlebotomus papatasi; assembly: GCF_024763615.1. Lineage (NCBI taxonomy): Eukaryota > Metazoa > Arthropoda > Insecta > Diptera > Psychodidae > Phlebotomus > Phlebotomus papatasi. The sequence continues at coordinate 48,979,960 of NC_077223.1, forward strand.
TTTTAAATGTATTTCAAAAGTTTTCACAAGAGTTTTATGAGTAAAATATCCTTTGTTTTAATTTTTCCTGGCATCAGCTGATTTCGATGGTGATCGATGAAATTTCGAACAGTGAATTCAAAATAGAGAATGTTAACGGACTATGTAATATGAAAGTGTCAAGAAAAAGCAATTGACCGGGCAATTGCTTTTTGCTTTTTGTTCAAGGTATTTAAATTTGGCTAATTTTACTAAAATATCATTTTCTTTTTACAGAATATTGTCTCAGAGAACGGAAAAAGATCAAATTGATGCAAAAATTGGTTTGATGCCTCAATTTTTTGAATATTTTTTCCACGTGTAAAAAAGCAATGAAGGAGTAAAAAAGCAATGACCATGTAGAAAAGCCCAGTCTGTTCGATGTGATTATAGCGCGTTGTGTGTAATTTATTTGATTTAAATTACTGAATGCATTTACGAGAGCAAAAGATGCACTGTATGATATTAAAGTTGCGATATGAAAGTACTAAAGAAAAAAAGAGATTAATAAAGTGCGTGTGATTGAAAACAAGGAATAAGTGAGCAATTAAATAAATAGCAATATATATATTGTATTTCGAAAGAAGAAAAAAATTGTTTCTTTATTTAAAAGAAAATGAGAAAAAAGAACGAGGTTATAACGTTAAAAGTCTTATTCGGCAGGCAATAAAGTGATGAAGTTTTATCAGAGATGCAGGCAATTCGAAATGAAAGTCATTTTATTATAGCTTAACATGTAAGAAAATGAACCCAAAATAAAAACCCTTTTGGACTCCCAAGCAAAGAAAAAAAATGTAGAAATTAGTCTTTAGATTATTATGGAATAGTGAAAAAAAACTCTGTGATTATAAGTCAAATTTAATCAACGAATTGGTAAGCTTAGGGTCACTTCTTAATTTTCACGTCTGCTCTATAAATAACTCTCTTTTCTATATATTTCCTGACGTTTTCATATGAATACGGTTCCATATTTTTGGACATCATTAAATTTACATTTTAAAGTAATGGCCTCTTCGAACTACGTAAGAACTTTCTGTTAATATTTGGCATATTAAAGCAAAACGTTTCTACAGGAAAGGCTGTCATAATTTCTTCAATATAGCAAATATTAACAGAAATTTCTCATTGTGTATAGAAGGTGTATATATGCCATACAGAAAAAATGGTCACTAGAAAAAATGGTTAAACAATACAAAAGTAATTAAATAATAATTTAAATAATTACAATAAACAAATCAGTAAATATCTGAAGTTTAAGATGATTTGTGATCTCTTTATATATTTTATTTATTCATTTTATTTATTTATTTTTATTTATTTACACAAATTTATCACAATAAGTTTCGAAATAGCTATCATTTTTCTTACTGACGTTTTCACCTAATTAAATGAAATAAATAAAGTGTCATATTTTAATTAATGTATTTATTTAGGACACTCATTTGGATAGCTCAAAATATCCAGATTTTCGTATTTTAATCTTTTAATTTTTTTTTAAATTTTAATTAAACAGAGAATTATCCCTACACAAACCCTGATGAAATGTAAAAAGTTCTTATTATTTTATTATTAAAAGTGAATGATATATTTTCCGTATTCAAATACTGTATCCTTGGAGTAGCTGAGTGTGACCTCAGTTCAAATAATACTCTCAACGAAAAGTTGATTGCTATTTACGTAAGGTCTTTCACAGTGAACGACCAGTCAATTATCTGAAAATCTTTCACACCTGTTCCTTCCCTGCTTTCAAAAGAAAATCTTTCAAAATGTAATAATTGATATATCAAATGTGATAAATATTATTATTACAAGAAAAGCAATAAAACAACGCAATTTAAAGAAACGAAAATTAATTCAAAGCAATACCAACTTTTTAGTCGATTTTGCCTGCATTTCTCACAATCATTCGTCTCGACTAAAAACGCCGAGTATCCAAAGCAATAACAAGTAGTCAGTAAGCCCTCCGTGGATCACAAAAATGTATAGAATGGATCCCGGAGTAAAAAAAAAACAATTGAGATAAAAATAAGCAATTATTATATTTAGAAATGAAATTGAAAAGCAAAAATAATAAAATTGTGTATTTTAAGGCATTTACCAATTATGCTCCAGATCATTTTTGACATTCTTTCACAATTTACTAAAATTAATTAGACAATTTAGGCACTATATACATCAATTTACAAAGAAAGAAAAAAAAACATAAATTAGGCGTCTTCTTGGAATGGCGTATGCTGATACATAACTGGTAGAGAAAAATTGATATTAAAAAAATATTGAGTAATTGAATATTTATTCTAATAGGTAAAGAAATTATTACAAAAAAAATATTGTAAAATAAAGTATTATATAAATTCTGAAATGAAAATGCACTGTACATATGAGAATTATATAGAAAATTGGAAACGAAGCTCTAAAAAGTTGTAATTAAAAAAAAACTTAGATTTCTAAAAAAAAAAAGACAAGAAACTGAAAAGAATGCAAGCCGGAAAGGTTGTCAAATACCGTTTTTAGGCTGCCGAGGCGTGCTGACTACTTCAAATGAGATAAATGAGGAAAAAAAGTAAATGCTTAGCCAGATGAATAGGAAAAATAAATGAACTAACTAAAGATGCTTAGACTAAAATTCTTCCCCCATTAGAAACGTTAGTAAAACATGAAAATGACGTCATCACTCTCCATTTTTGCTGTAACTCTCATTCACTTATTCTCTAACTAAATAAACTTTAAAAGTAATTTATAGAGCATTCTATGGCGAAAGTGAAAGGATAAATTCTAGTAAAAAAAACTATATTTTATGAGAAATATATATAAGCTATTAATAAAATTTCCCTCAACACTATGAAAAGAAAAAAAAACCGAAATCAAACAGCAAATGACACATTAATCCTGGAAACTTCAAACGAATTAATTAATGAACCCAAAAAAAAATTCAAATGAAATCGACATTGTAAACTCTTACTATTACTGTATAGAATAATATATTCTTAAAATATACACCTTTGAAACTTTTTAAAACAGAAAAGAGAAAATATAATTCAAAGATTATGATGAAAATTTATCTTAGAAATGATGAGTACTTAAATTACATTCTCTCTCTCTCTGTCGAAAATAGAAATTAAAACTACTTTAATATTTATATGAAAAAAAAACAAAATTATTTGATTTGTTTTTCAAAATACATTCGTCATCAACTTGAGAAATTACTTTTTAGTTTTATCCTGCATATTTCTCAATTACTGTCGTAGAAACGAAAACACTGAAAATTCCAATTTGAAATTTAATGTTCTCATTTTACTCTTTTTGAACTGTTCCTAGAAAACAACATTTTGCAAGTTTCTTAACTAATTGAACATGTAGTATACAGACTAAAAAAAATACAATTAATGAAGAAATTAACACAATGAATTGATGAGAAAGAACTTCAACAGAATTAGCTTTAATATTGAAGTCGTATTTTTTAATTTTGGGCATTTTCCAGTATTTTTCACTTTTACTTTTAATAATAACTGTGCTCCACAGTACTCCAGTTTTAATTACAAAACAGAAATAATAAATAAACATTAACCGTATGATTTTCATATAAACATTGAAAGGTGAGTAAACAAAATATTTACTTCAAAAATGTTACGAGTAAATATCTACAATTATATACTTATTGCATAACAATTACATATATTAAAACATAAAAAACACTAACGTATATATATATACATATATGTATATGTGCATATATATGCATATATGTATAATAAATACATTTATATAGTGAGAAGATGAGGACGAAAAACTGCTACAAAATTTTATGTAGAATTTTTAGAGAGAGTTTAAAACAAAGAAGAAAACACACAGATGACAAATATTTAGAATGGTCATTCGCATTCAATATTTAATTATTGACTTGAAACATTAAAACAATTAATGAAAAACTATTACCTATTACTATTATGAATATAAAAAAAAAATGAAATGAAGAAGTTATTGTATTATTGAAAGAAAAAAAAATATACTTTACATTATTGACCACAACATATAAATGAAAAAATGGTGGAAAAGATTTAAAAATGAAAAGGATTAATACAATTGAAAATACATAATTATACAATGTAATTTATAATAATGAAATATGGAAAAAATAATGAAAAAAAATCCATAAAGACATATAATAGCAAGTTTTGTATTATATTTTCATAAAATAAATAGTGTAGAAAATATTTATGAATTTATTCCTTTCAGTGTTTTACTTAGTATTTTTTATTCTAATATTGTACATTTGATAGCGTCGTTATCTACAGTGTGTGACACATGTTTCAAAGTTGGTAAAAAGTGGTGAAAACTTCTATTTAAATTCTGTTGCGATAATTCACGATTTTACCCTAGAATACGAAGCTCAACAGCTGGGGTGTTTCGCTTTACTCTACCTCAAAATTAAGTCTATATAAACGTGAAAATCCTTCAGGGTAAACGTGTCGCAAAATGTTGCAAAGAAAGTTATGTGTGAATAAAGACGTGATCGGATAGGGAATCCTTCTTTTTCTTGTTGAATTTCTACGTTGCATTCTCTTCTAGTGCCAGTGAGAAGGATGAGGCAACAAGGGTGAATATCATCCTCAAGGCCTGGTAAGTATCTTGACGCGATAGAATCTTCTGTAGAAATGGAATTCAATGGTAAAACAAGAAGAAAAAAAGAGTTATGGGAAGCCCAATTAGTGTGTTTGGTGGGTTTCGTGTTACTTAGCCATTGTACCAAATTGAATTAAATTTTGAAATGAGTGAGAAAAGTGCTGGATTAGAAGTAAAATCTTTAATCTAAAGAGAACCAGTGATAAAAAACCCACATAAGCTTATTGTAAGTAAGATTCTTTTCAAACTACCTTGAAGTGCTTTCAACTCCGGGTGCTTGGTACGAATCGAAATAAGCGTCAAACACATTTGTCTCGTTGAAAAAAATAAAATCAACTCTACAGTTTTTTTGTAACTAAAATTCAATTCACAACCCAATTAGCATGCTTTTGAGTTGTCTTGCATCTATTTCTTGCGAAGAATTATCTAAAATCTTAGAATATTACTCTCTATTAATCTGCTCCAGTCAGTCGAGTGGAGTAGACGTGTTTCTCTGTGGATGATCCAAATTTGTATAGTTTTTTTTTTTCCAAGTTATTTGTGATAATAAATGTCTTGTGAAGTGTGTAAGGGGAAGAGCACCCGTGGGAGTGGTGGTACTCTGGAGTGTGTGATCTGCAAGATAGTGGTGCATGAGAAATGCCTGGGTCTTACGCCTCAAGCGCTTGCAGTGGTAACTCAGAAACGCTCCACCTACAAATGTAATGAATGCAAGAGCAGTAGGAGGGCATCTATTACCGGTGAACCCACAATCGCGAGCCTGAACAACACGGTGCAGGATTTGTCTTCATATGTTCATCAGCAGTTCGAAGATTTGTTGAAAGAGTTGAGACAGGAGAATCAGGAATTGCGTAAGAAGCAAATTGAATTGGAGGAAAAAAATGCAAAAAGTGAGGAGAGAATTCGGCAACTGGAGGAACGAGTTTCAGGCCTTTGTGTGGAGGCTGATAACCGTATGCAGAGAGAGAATTCCACAGTGATTGAAATACATAACGTTCCTGATGAAATGATACAGCAGAATAAAGTGAAACTTGCAAGTGATATTATAGTCGATGCTCTGGAAATTGAGGTGGCTGCTTCAGAGATTGTAAATGCCCATCTGATCACGCTTGGGCCTGAAAAGAAGAAGAACATGCTCCTTGTGAAGCTTTCTAGTGAGGAGGTGAGGAGGAAGATCATCGTGGCAAGAAGGGAAAAAAACCGAGCAAATAATTACAAGGGAATATTCCTCAACAAGTCTCATCAGAAGAAAGCACGTATCACCATCAATGAGCGACTTACGGCGCGTCGGAGGGAGTTGCTGAAGGCTGCCAGGGAGTGGAGGACGAAGCTGGATTTTAAATTTGCCTGGGTGGATGGGGGGATCGTGAAGATGAGGAGAGCTGAGGGAGAGAGGGTTTTTATTATTAATACTTTCAGTGACTTTCAAAATCTAACAAAGTAACGTAGAGTAGTTTTTTTTTTTTGTCTTCGTTTTCTTCGTTTTTTTTTTTTTTTTTTTTTTCTTAAAGTAATTCATAGTAAAGTTTTTTTTTTTTTTTTTTTTTTTTTCCTTTTCAAGTAACGTAAACTTTCTTTTTTTAACTTTTAGTGTACCATTCTTGTTTTTTTTTTTTTTTTCAATTCTATTTTTTGTTGAAATTTTTTTTTTTCTCTCTCTTTTCTTCATTCAGATCTTGTACATACACGGTTAAAATGCTGATCTGCTCGGTCGTTTTGCAGAATATTAGGAGCATTAGAAAGAATTTTAATCTGTTGTTGACTACCCTTAAAGCGACAAGTCTTGATCCTGATATCATCTGCCTGACAGAGGTGTGGATCAAAAGTGACGAAATTCCGTTATATAGTTTAAAGGGTTATAGAACTCTCCATAGGTGTAATGATCAGTACAGGTCTGGCGGTGTTATTATTTATGTTAGGAATAGTTTTTCATGTAGAGTAATTCCAGTGAACTTTTCCTCTGCGGATGCCCTGTGCGTTTCTGTGGGGATTGGTGATGATGAGTTTATTTTTATTTGCACCTATCGTTTTCATAGGTTTCCTGTTTCTAGTTTTCTGGTAGATTTGGATAACTGTCTTGGGAGTATTAAATCTCACAATGTCTACATCCTCGGAGACATGAACATAGACCTGGGTAACGGACGTGAGGCTGATGACTATATGACCCTCTTGTCAAGCTATGGGTTTGAGGCGTTGATTAATTCACCCACAAGAATCTCGGGGCAAAGTGTAACATGTATAGATCACATATGGGCACGAAATCGTAGAATGGTTCTTTCTAATACTGCAGAGGTGCTGCATGTGGGTGTCTCTGACCACTCTATGCTCTCCCTCAAGTTTGAAAAAAGTTTATGTGGACGACAGACCCCAAAAGAAGTGCAATTTAGACGGAAAATAAATTTTACAGGGCTTAACGAGAAGCTCAGGTGTGAAGTCTGGCTAGAAATTTATTCGGAAACGAATGCTTCGAGAGCATTTGATCTTTTCCTCAATCGATTCCTACAAATTTTGGAGGGGTGCACTACTATGCTCTCTGCTTTAAATTCTGTTTCCCCTAGACAACCCTGGATTTCCCCTGAACTTTGTCGAATGATTCGAAGAAAAAATTCAATACTAAAGCTAAGTAGGAGAAAACCAAACTGTGAAAGATTAGCGACCTACGCAAAGGAACTTTCTAAGAACGTCCGAAAATCAATCGATGAAAGTAAGAACTCCTACTACATGAACAAATTAAATAGATCGCAGGGTAATTTGAGGAAGACCTGGGAGACAGTTAATGAACTGACGGGCAGATCTGGGGCAAGAGATCGGGTTGATGCAATTGTTAATAGAAATGGTAACTTATTGACGGATCCACTTGCAATTTCTGAGGAATTTAATGATTATTTTCTTGGTGTTCCGCGGTCCATTGCGTCGCAAATCGAACCCCCTAGTGTGGATTACGAGATCCGACCCCTAAGCGTGGAATCACTATATCTTACACCTGTGACTGCCATTGAGGTTCGTAGGGTAATTTTCTCGCTTGAACGGTCCTCCTCCAGTGGTTTTGACGGTGTCTCTTGTTCAGTGTTGAGGGGCGTCGCATGGAACATTGTTGATGTGTTGGCTCATTTAGTGAATTTGTCTTTTCTATCTGGTGTCTTTCCTGATGCGCTCAAAAGAGCTGTTGTGATCCCTGTACATAAAAAGGGTGATAAGCATACCTTGGAGAATTTTCGTCCGATATCCCTGCTTTCAATATTTTCTAAAATCTATGAAAAATTAATGAAAATCCGCTTAGTCAAATTTCTTACTAAACATGGCATCCTTTCTGATCATCAGTTTGGTTTTAGGGAAGGGAGAGGGTGTGAGCAGGCTTTGGAAGCCTTTTTGGGAAGAGTATATAATGGCTTGAATGGGGATCGAAGGGTGGGAGCTCTTTTTCTTGATATTTGCAAAGCTTTTGACACTGTCAATCACAGCCTTCTTTTGAGAAAAATGCGTGCAATGGGTGTCAGGGGTATAGTACTGGATTGGTTTTCTTCTTATCTCATGGACAGGTGCCAAAGTGTCAGAATTGGCTCCCAGGTGAGCTCCTGCAAGTTCATTGAATCGGGTGTTCCCCAAGGTTCAATTTTAGGTCCCATATTATTCATCATATACATCAACGACATACACTGTGTGGGTTTGAAGGGATGCCCTACTACTTATGCGGATGATTTAGCCCTTTCATATTCAGGTGACAATTTGCATTCAATTATGCGGGATATGGCTTTGGACTTGGCGAAACTGAAGCTGTGGTTTGATCAGCACTGCATGCTCCTAAGCAAAAAGTCCAAATATATGATCTTCTCTTTGAGGGGCACTCCTCAGGTTCCATCGCTTTGCGTTCATTCCTCGATCTGTGATAATGCATCTTTGGGGAGTGGGGAGTGTCGTTCTGCCTGTTTCGAGCTCGAAAGAGTCTCAGCGTTTCGTTATCTTGGTTTAATTGTAGATCAGGCTTTAAACTGGAGGGATCATGTAGAGGGAGTGCGGGCTCATCTAAGGCTTTCGATGCGATATTGCTTCAGGCTCAGAGAATCGTGTCCGCGTAATGTGGTATCTTCTTTTTATTATGCCATGGTGCAGTCAAAACTACAATATGGTATTACTTTCTGGGGCTCAACGTACCCATCTCATCTGCGTAGCCTTAATGCAGCGCAAAGAATTATCATACGCATTATGTCGTTTAAGGGGAGGTTTGAAAACGCGGAGCCTCTGTTTAGGAATTGGGGAATCCTGACTATAAGATCATTATATGTGTATAAAACTTTAAGACTATATTTCAATAGATGCGGTGAACATAACAGCGGACCTCGGAATGATTATTTATCGTTGGGGGTTCGCTCGCGGGAATTTTTTATGGTGCCCAGACCAAAGAAAGAACTCTTTAAACATAGTTTTATTTATTGCGCACCCAGGCTTGCCAATTCAGTCTTTAGTATTTTTAGGGATGGTTGTTTCACCTTTGGAGAGCTTAAGACCTTACTGCTCAGTGGACGTGACGAATTTGTCGCTGGATTGTATTGCTGATCCAATCACACATTGTTTAAACACTTTTTTTTTTTTTTTTTTTTTTCATTAGCCCTTTGCCTTTCATTTGATTTTGTTTTTGTTTTTTTTTCTTTGTATAGCCTCTTTTTTATATATATATTTATATTTTGATTTGTGATAGCGGAAGGCTGGGATTCTGTCCGGATTTCGGTGGGAGTTCCTTTTTTCTCGCCGTGGCTTTTCTTACCGGCGCCTGCTTGAGGGTGGTCTTGAAGTATTGTATTTACTTATTTATTTGTTTATATATATATATATATGTATATATATATATATATGTATATATATATATATATATGTGTGTATTTTTTTTTTTTAATTTAAATTTTGTACCCTATTGAAATGGATTCAGGTGGTACTGAACTTGAGTTGGGGTTCTCTGTCTCGCTCGTGGTCCCGTCCTATGGGTCTCTCTTTTTCCCGGCCTCACCGGTTTTTCTCTCTCCCCAAAATGTAAACGAGCCTGCGATAGTGATGGCAGGCCACTTGTTTCCGAGACACGCCCGCTTGCAGGTGGGGTGGATTGTGGCGGCGGGAGGTTCTTGCTGATGTTCTGGGATAGTTTCGATTACTTTTTTCTATCACCTTGTTCCTTTTTTGTTGACCTTTTATGGTTTTTATCCGATTTTTTTTATCTTTTTTTTTTTTATAACGACGTTTTATCATCGCCAGGGCTTATGCCCGAATGGCTCACAACTCATTAGAGTTAGCCATTCTTTTCTCACAACACTTTGTGAATCATGCGAACATTTTAATTATTTGACAGATCAGCATTTTCACTGTTTTGTTTCTTTCTGTCTGATTGAAATTTTGAAAGTGTTAAATAGTAATATGATTTGTAAAGGGGATTTTAAAAAAACATGTTAAACTGTCACATCCATTAGATGTGTTTTTGGCATATACAACCTGTGAAGGAGTTTTCCACCGTTTTCACTCTGGAGGTTGGACACCAACACTTAGACGGCGGTGGCCGCAAATTTACAAATCTCCCATTACAACTGAGCTGTATTACGTTCGCAAAGCGTTGTGATGAATAAAATTATCTATCTATCTATCTATCTATTTATCTAAAAAAGGTGGTATGATACTTCATCGTGGAAACGGGATCCAGAAGCACCATTAATACCTCTGGGGATTTGAATACATAGAAGAGCCTTCCCGGACTAAGGTCTTTGGTTGCATAAAAAACATAATTTCCTATCATAATTTTGTTTCGGAGTAAAGAATATTTTACACAGGTAAGTGATACATAAAATCAGTTACTAATTTTCAAGGGTATTTAGTGGTTAGAATTAAATATTAAGAATATTTTATATTGGACACTGTTTCTAGTTAATCAACAGCATCTTTTATGCCAATTCGACTGGATAAAAAGTATACATTCACGATTTTTACTCTTTAATTCAAGAGATTTATCATTGAAGCTCTAAAAACATTTGCTTCATCGGTATTTGCGGAATTTGCGTCGTATCTGCAAACAAATGGTCCGTGAGACACGTATATCGCAAACAATCATTAAATAATAGTTTTAAAAGCTCCATATGAAGTTTCAAAAATCCAAAAAACGACAAGCTTTTATTGATCCTTAAAAAAGATATACTCGATATAGAGCGAAGAAGTAACTTGGCTTGCACGTTTAAGGCCAGGTGCAGAAGGTGCAGAATATGGAATTCTTTAGGACTCAGCGTCAATATGAATCCCAGTGTATATTTTTTAGAAATTGTCTCAGAAGGACCCGGAAGCCGTGGGCATACAAAAATTTCTGTAAATTATTCTGGAAGTTTGACCAAGACTCGGAAACGTCGCAGAAATCACGCGCCAAATAAGATTTGGCTAAAAACAATGTTTAGCTTTTCGGTTTTGAAGCAAAATGAGCTCTACGGTTCCCGGATGCAAAACCGCTTAACTTCTGCAAGAGAGATATAAATTTTGTTAGTCAAGGATAGGACAAAAAAGTAGCGAAGTCTCAATGAGCTGAAGACAGCCCTTCGTCGTAAATACCAGGGCATTAGTGCAAACTACGATGCATTTTCTGACAGACTTAAGACCATAGTTAATCCTATAACAGTGTTTTCTTTAATATCCAAAAAAAGTAGTTAAATAATTTTGTGTAGGATAATAATTGATCCACTGAACTCAAAAATACCATCCATTCTTCATTATCTCTTTCCGTTTGGGCGCCAGGTGAGAAAAGGTAGAGACCGCCTCCAGGCGGTCATATCGGTTTAAGGCATAAAAAAACTGAAATATTTTTATTGAAAAATAGTGAGCAAATAGTAAAATAAATTAATTTTAAACGTTTTTTATGGATGAATGTTGTATGATTATCTAAAAAATGATAATTTTTAAGAAAAAAAAACGATTATAAGTTTTATAATTAGACGTTAATGAAGCTCAAGGTGTTTCAATGAGACTGATTTTAAAACTAATATGTCGCAGGCTAGGTATGAAAACGTCATCTTCTTGTATCATTTGAAGGTCCTTTGAAATACATTGCTCATCTTCTGGTTTTATTCCACGATCTGAGGCTATGGTAACTAAACTATGGTAACCAAACTAAAGGTCAAAATGATTTCAGCTTCAGAAAATAAGTTAGTAAGAATATAACTGAGGACACTGTAGATATTTCAACTTCAAATAAGTAATATTATCGCAGTAAATGCGTTTTATAGAATGACCGCCTTGAGGCCCCAATCCGCAAAAATTACTCTGACTCAAAAATGACTGGTTAATAAATGGTCAAAAAAATTACTCCTAACTGGAATTGGACTAATTTTTAGTCATAGTCGCGTCGAATTTTGGTCACAGCATTACTCAAGATTGAATTAGTAATATAATAGTTATTTTGCGGTTCTAAAATTTACTCTACCATACAGTAACAAAAGCGACCCCAAATGACGGTATTTTTCCGTACAAAAAATAACGCGCCAAAAACAATGCATTTGGCGTCCTTCTCTAGCGCATAGGTACGAAATCGACGTACAGACTTTGAAAGAAAACGTTAAGTGCACTTCACAACTTTGTATTGCATTACCACTGTAGACAATATTTTCTCAACAATTCTTCACATTTTCAATTGTTTTCTACTACGTTCTATGTAAATTTCTCTAATTTTTCCCTAATTCATTACACACATTTGCGAAGATTTTTGCCGTTCGCCTATTGCTGAATGAGCCATTCGACATGTCGAAAATTTTCCCACAACACAAAAAAAATCTTTTAAAATTTTCACTGAATAGGCCTTCTCGATGCAATACTTTAATCATAGGACACTCCAGAGACTGGAGCAAACTCCTAAATCACAAAATTTCATTTTGCAAAAAAAAATGTTTGTGTGTTTATTATGCAAAAAATTGCCTAATTTTCACTTAACTTCTGTCGGCACTGTACTTTTTCGAATCACAACACACATCTCTACTGAAGGAGCTTTTCCTCCCAATGTACACTATTATATTGTTGAGAAAACATGAGAAAATATCAATTACTTTGCGAATTCATAGCTATGAATAGTTCTATTTGCCATTATTTGACAAGTGAAATTTCCCCTCAGATATATCTAGTAAGGAGAAGAATTTTTATTAGTACACTGGAAGTCGGCGTCATATTTTAGTCGTAGGCGGGTAATCTCAGAGTTATTATGACGCCAAATGACTTCCGTAATTACCGTCATATTATTCCCCACTTTCCGTCATTCGACTCTCTGACGACTGTCATAGGACCCGTTTTTGGAATCCAGAATACATACATCCAACGGTAATCTTACTCCAAAGTGCTATTTGGGGCGGTCTTATCTGTTGGAGGGTTAAGTCAAGAAGATCGTATTGAACAAAACCGATAATATTCTAAAATTTTGATGTATTTACTACCATTTTATTCTTATTTAAAAAAAAAATGAAACCGAAAATGAAGATAATACAGCATCTTAGTTTGATGCATTTTTTAAACCACCCTGTAATTTAGATGCTCAGTCATTATACAAAGTTTTAGCCTGATCTACTAACGGTAGATTTCACCACAGAACGTTCACCCTAATAAAGAATATAATTGTCTGTCTATTGATAAAAAGTACATTAATACGATTAAATTAGTGAAACATTGAAAAGATCACTGAATCTATCATTTTATAGATCATGCCATGTTAAAGAAGAATGTTTCAAGCCGATTTGTAAATTTAGTTGAATTTTGTGATACGTTTGACATATCAAACATATATTTAATTTAGGGAAGTATACCCAGTGATGCATTTTTTTACTCCCTCAACCATCCCTTAATTAATGCACACACCAATATAGAAGTGACATGGAAATTCAATTGTGGCATTTTCCACCCCAATGATTCAATGTCAGGGTAAAGGGGTGTGATGGGAGTGTCGCTAGATGTTCTTTTGACGACATTTCAAATCTCTCCCGCACCCGTCTGTGTGGAAATTCACAGCATCGCCCTATAAATACACATAAGTAGAATAATATGTGCAAATAATTCTCCTGAGTGACAAGCGACTGACAAAGTCATTTGCCTTCGTGTGCCTTTGAAATGAGGTAGACATTTCATTGCAAATCTCCGTTTTCTAACACCCCCTCCACCTACCCCAAACCATTTGCAGATTATCATATACACTTCCCATACGATGTTCTTCGTTACGTTTATACACCTTCCTAACTCGTAGAATTCATTCCTTCATTCAACACAGTCAGAAGCACGAGAAAAGGTAAAAAAAAAATTGCAGGAAGCAGCAAGTTTCAGTTGTGGAATCTCGCTTTCTCTGCAGAACAAACAAACCATCTTCATTAAAATCTTCCCTCTCAGCGAAGCACACAAAAAGGCAGCCACCCCTTCAGACAATTTCACTTATTTGGAAGATACGTCTTTGCGGTGGTCTTGCAAACGTCAGAGTTTCAAACTGTTGATTCCACCAAAAATCACAAGACACACATTAAGCATTTTCAACTCTGATTGCAATGTTGAATGATGTTGAATGTTGCAGAAAAGAGATCTCTGATAATATGCTTCTGAGGAAACTTAGGGAAGTGCATACTTTTGTATATGAAAGTATAACGTTTTTTAAACACTGGTATATAGGGTATATATACATATTTATGTATACATATATACACTCCTATATATGAAGACTTCAGTGCTATCAAATTGGACTCAAATTTACTCCAATAGTGTTAACCGCAACCCCAATAGGGATAAGCGGTTGAAAATGAATGAATGAATGACTGTCAATTTTACTAAACTATATTGTATGTTTTTTTATATTTATTATATAGGGGAAACTGGGGTACCACCAAACACTTTCTGGGGCACCGCAGTAAACACCCCTTCTTCACTGCACTTGATTTCACGGGGCATGGGACTGACAACCCCATCCCAGTATAAGAAAAAATAATAATGGATGTCCCGAACTCCCCTTTTGGGAAGGCCTAGTTTCGCTATGGAATGTTGTGCCACCATTATTATATTATTCCCTCTGTTCCGAAAAAGGTCGTACATTTTTTCCGTACAAAATATTCTAGCAAATGTATGACCCTTTTTTCGGAAAAGAGGAAGTAATAAAATTTAGATCTTTAACCATTTAATCTTTTTAGAACGAAATAATTTTCTTTTTCCTTTTAACCAACTGAAAAATCACTTAAATATATCCCTATATATCTATCCCAAAATATATCAGAAATATTTAAAAAAAAAAACCAAATACGCTAAGATGGACTAAATAGACTAAAATAATAGTAGACAAAAAATAAGATTTTAACTGCATGAAGGCAATGGTCAATTAGGAACAAGTGTTTTTAGGTGTAAAAGTAGCAAAACTTCCATTTTCTAATGTAAAATCCGTAAAATCTGTAAAGTCTTTAAACTTTTTTTTTTTCAAATTCCTTTTTTCATACTCCAAATTTTAATGGATCACACTCGTTTTGTCGAAACGTTACTGTTTCGTTAATATAAAACGCGTAAAACAGATAGACATAGATCAATTTATTGTACACCGAGAAAAATGTGGATGGTAAAATTTACCATCCTCCATACAAAATTCTAATGGCCGGATAGTAAAAAAGTCACCCAGCAAACGCGATATTAAATTGGACTGTCAAAAATTGTAGAATCTATTGTATGGATAGTAAATTCTAATAGCCGGATGGTAAATTCTAATATCCCCGGATGTTAGATTTTACTAGCCGGATGGTAAATTTTACTGGCAGGATAGTAAATTTTACTAGCCGGATATTAGAATGAAAAATGTCGGAAAAATTTATTTTTCCTTATTTTCATTGCTTTTTGGCCATTGTTTGAGGGCTTGGGGCCCTTCTTGGATGATATTCTCTGTATTTCAAGCCATTTTGGTGCGTGAAAATTGACGACTGCGCCGAGATTTGAACACGCGACCTTTGTGATGACAGTCCAGCATCTTCCAGCTGCGCCACGAATTCCTATAATGTATTCAAAGCATATCGGGAACCGTTGCATCGGCACCCACGATATTCAAAATTGACATTCTAACAGCAGGATGGCAAATTACTGGCTTGGATGGTAATTTCAATCCAAATTACTATCCTCCGTTAAAATTTACTGTCTTCCAGTTAAATTTTAACATCTAATATGCGGCCAGTAAAATTTACTTCCCGGATATTAGAATCTAAGAGAGGTCAAGGTAAAATCTAAATGAGGATAGTAAATTTTACCATCCGGCTGTTAGAATTTACTATCCATAGGATAGTAAATTTTAAAATGTCAAGATGGTAAATTCTAAAGGAAAGTTTCTATGGAGGATGGTATTTTCTACTATCTTTTGAGATAGTAGAATTTAAAGACACGATTTGTAGAAAATACCATCCAAATTTTTCTCGGTGTAGGTGAGATTTTCAGTGTGAGCAAATCGGATTTCATTCAAATTCGATTGGAAGATTTGGATATTTTGTTCAGTGGTTTTGTATAAAATCAAGCTTATAAAACAAATGCAAATTTTATTTTTAAAATAAAATATCTGCGATTTGGACGAACTGACAGAAAGCTGGTTTATGGGTTAAATATAGATGTAATGTCCCCTACAATTATGCCGAAATAATCACAAAAATCGGTTAAGCGGGGGTTGAGATAACTGAGTTTATTTGTTATATAAATTGGTTTTTCAACTTTAACGCTCCTAGCATTAGTCTTACGATATTCAAATTTTCTAGAAAGCTGTAGTGTTTTGTGGAAGCTCTCATTTGTGCCCTCAATCATCAAATTCGGTCTAATAAAACCGCAGATATGGAGTTTTGAATTTCGTGAAGTTTGACCTCTCATATCTCCAGTTATATTGTAACCACAGCGAACCTACGCAACTTTTTGGAAACGTCCTAGACTGGACTTCGACACTCTAAAATTTGATTACATTGCAAATTGGCGTTTTTTAGACAAATTAGTTTGAATTTTTATGCTATACCGCAGCGCTACCAGTAGTGAATTTTTAAACTGTCATCTAAAAAGTGTTCATCGAGACTAAACCAAAAAACCAAAATTTAGGGCAAATTTTAAATTAGAACCTTAATTATAGTCCGGTCTATTTTTAAACTTTAGCTCCTTCTAAGTAGGGCAGGAGTGCCCGAGGCACTAAAGTTTTTTTTGTTTGATAGATATAAAGAGCAGCTATAACATAATATAATACATGCCACAGGGCTGAAGATAATTAATATTGAAAATTGATAAATTTTCCTTTTAATCGTTCCTATATAGCAGTAGTTTTATGAACTTCGACATCCTTGATCAAATTCTTACAATTAGAACCGGAGCTTAGAACCATTAAAAGAAAAGCTGAATGAATCTTAAGGAAGCATCTTTTTATCTGTTTTTATCTTTTTTCTGTCTCTTGTATTTTCTTTTTAACTCTTTATCTTCTTTTGTTATTTTTCTTTTAATTTTTTTTCTTTATCACAATTGTAAGAGGGATGAACTTAAGGGTTTAAATATGGGTTAATTTTAAACCGGTCAATTTGACCGGGTCTTGGTAGGTTTAGTGTTAAATAATAAGTAAACTTTGTCGAAAACCGCTAGTAGATATCTCTCTTAGTTTGGGAGTTATAAAGCTCCAAAGGCTCCAAAGAGCGATTGGACGGACGGATAGTCAGGAAGCTTTTTTTAGACCCCCTCCCCGCCTCATATATTCGTGTGCACATTTGGATTATAGTACATAAGATAGTTAAGCATCTGACCTATTTGTTATCCACAAGCTAGTCTGGGCTTATCATTGATTTTTCTCAGTTAGTAATATTAACATTTTATGAGACCCTTTTAATAAAGTTCAAGATAAGTTAACTTGTTACTAGGTTAAAGGTCAAACGGTAAGAAATATCAGCTTTTAGTCTTCGGTGATCCCTTCTTATAATACTATATTCCCTTTCCAAAACCATTTCTCTTTTTAGTTTAATTCGATAGCGGCTCCAACAACTAGTTTTATTTTCGGAAATGTTTAAGGAATAGCACCAGTGAAGATATCGTCCATATTATGGCCGCAAAATTCGGGATTTTGAGTTTTTTATGGTCAGAGTTAAACCACTCCTGAAAGTTTATTTTTAAATCAATTTTGTCAAATTTAATTTTTTTTGAAGATCTTTAAATTTCAAACGCAGCTGTATTGCTCTTAATCGGTAAACTTAATCGTTGCATATTTTATGATCTCAATTCCTTCCCTTAAACTTTTTTTTTAAAATGAAATGTTAAATTTCGCAGGTAATATGGCATAAGATTACTTTAAGTTGATAGACTAAAAGATTCACAAATGATGATTTTTTGCGTGCCGGATATGTCTTCAAACGCTTTGAGTTGCAATCACTATGAATTCACTTGAAAGAAATCTTAGTTTATTATATACGTTCTTAATAGTATTCATAATTTTTCACACAAATTTGTATGTAATATATTGTGTGACGAGATGTTTAGTTTCAGTGTACTACTAATACTACACTGAGAAATAAAGAGGCTGCGATTAACATTTTTTCGTCATTACTTTAACACTTTTTGGGTGTAAAAATATATCAACATTTTTTAATGTTAATTTTACACCTTTCAATGGTAAAATCAACATGAAAGAAGGATACCTTTAACACCTAATACACCTAAAAAGGGTAATATTTACACCGTTTTTGGATCAATACTGCAGGGTAAAATTAACATTTCCGGGATGTTATTTTAACTTTTTCGGATTTCTCTCAGTGTAGGATTATTAGGGATAAAGTGCCACATCATCCAGGACCATTTCCACCATACTCCACTTTCTGAAGGTCCCTCCATATTTTTTTCACGAAGGAAGAAAAACAAATTAAAAACTAATTGTGGAAGATAAGGAAAATGTTTTTTTCTTTAAATGCTATTGTATTACTTTAATATTGTACTATTTATTTGAATGAAATTTAAATTAAGTTTACCGCTAAATCTCAAGTCAAATCCTCTGGATTTTTCAACTCATCGAATTTATGTTTGAGTTTCAAGTGCAATTTTATTATCGTACGCGCTTAAGTAGATATCTCAATAGCCATATATCAGACTAAGCCGATAAATAGATTAGGTTCCATCAGCTAGACACCCGCATTCGTGGTGTGAATTCTGTACGTATCCACCACACATAGAGCCGCATTGGATATACCACCCCCATCCCATTTCTAAATGGCGTATCTGTGTGTATGTGTGTGCATGGCAATTTGAGGGGTGGAAAACTTCAGCCGGATGTTGGTGAAGCTACAGCATTTTCCTTTCTCCAGATCACTTGCTCTCGAATATATCTCGTGTATGCCTCTCTCACATAAGGCCCATCCTCAACATTCGAAGAACACGCGGCACAAGTTTAATCCTAGCCGGATTACACTAAGTGTACCATAGATTCAGCGATTTTGGGCAAAACAAGGAATCAGAAGCAATGTTGCGTTAAAAGGATACCCTTGTCTCTTTTCCTATGGATATATTGAAGTGGTTGACACTACAATTCCTATTCACTGTGCTCCAAATCCAGATACTCAATTTGCGTGAATCTATTTGGAGATCTCTTTATTCATGAAGATTCTTTTCTCCAGAGAATGTAGAATACTTTTCGAAAATAAATTAACTTTATAAAACGGCAGTACTAACTCAATAGCGCAATTGACTTTCGCCATTTCCAAGAGAAATGTCCATAAATATTTATGATTTCTTAATATGAAAAATGACCTATCCATAATGGCTTCTTTATGTTAGAAATCACATTAATTATAAGTTACTATACAATGTTACAAATTAAAATGATTTTCGGTAGCCTATTAATACATAACACCAGCTTAAACTCCAGGGCACAAATAACTTCATAGTGTCCCAAAAAATACGAAAATTCGTCCGAAAACCAACATTATTACATTTCAGAGGACATGAAGATGGCACAATGTATGTTTCAAGCTATGAAACCTCCCCTCTAGCCAATCTGACACTGGAAAAGTCTTCTTGAAGAAAAGAACAACAGAAAGTGTATTTAGCAAAATGGAAAGTTTTCCGTCTCGTAAACTTAATTACAGTCCAAAATGAGTCCCGGATGGTGTTACTTGGCCACTTCTTCAAATTACCCCAAGTGTGTTGAAAAAAATTACCCACCGAGGAGGAACTTAAACAGAAACCATTCCTCGACATGTTTCAATCTCACTCCTCAATTTCTTCTTCGTTTTTTTTTTCTGCCCTGATGCTTCGTTCCTTTCGTGGGTGATTTAAGTGGGAAAAATAGAAGTCATTAGAAAAGTTTAATTAGATTTTTTTTCTTAGTTATACCGGGATTCCTTCGCTTCCGCTCAATTGTCGCATACAATCATTTGAACATTCACTTTCTAAGAATTACCATTATTTTTCGCATGGTAAATTGTCCAGCGAAGGACATTGTACCCAATTGGTATCACAATCTTATTCCAAGGGGTGACTTCTTTTTTATGATTGTCTCAAGAACCGCACATCGGATTTTTTCCCTACTTTTCAGTCCCCAAGGGTGTTGTTCTATGGCCGAGGAAGGGGAAATACGTAGGCAGAAAGAATAAAATCAACTTTCGAAATGACAGTGGGAGTTTGTAGATGAAGAATTGGGAATTGGTAACTATTGATATCAATCGATGGGGTGGCTCGTTTTAACTGTTCAATTCGATTTTATTTTCTCCAAACGCATCAAATACATATACATTATTGTTATCAAATCCCGAGAGCACTATATCCACCCTTCACACTCTCTACACACTCTTTTATCCAGAAAATCCGAGAAATAGCCGAAGGAGTCGCATGGTAGAAAATTATATAAAAGTCTTTGAAATACAGTCTTCACTAAGAAAAATTTCACAAATGAAAATCGTATGAAATATATCCATAAATTTTCAGGATCAAATGCGTGTTTTGCTTGATAAAATCAAAAATTTATTTGTGTATGTTTTGAATGAATCACAGAATATTTGTTCTCTATAGAGACGTATACGTCTGTAACATTGGATGAATTGCTTTCTAAGAAAATGCTTTTTCCTCCTGAAGTATATTCTTAGTTGAAAATTTACCTTTTAGTATTGTATCCTTTTAATACTTTTTCCATATACTATTTTTTAATTCTCTGAAGAATTAATTTATTTTACTGGTCAAACTCCACCAGAGAGGGCAGTACAGGGTGAGTCAATTGAACTGCAACTTTTCACAGTGCTGTATTTTTTATTTGAAAATGAAATTTTAGTTATGACATTGACCAACAAAATGCCCCTTTTGGATAAGTCGAGAGAATTTGCATTCGCTGATCGTGAGAGCCACCGTGCACTCGAAATCAATAAGGAAATGTTGTTTTTTAGCCAATCTTCTTTCACGCGCGATTTCTGTAATGGTTCCGAGGCTTAATGGAATCTCCACTATTTGTAACCAATTTTTTGTGTACTCACGGCTTCAGAGCTTCTTCCAGGACAATTTCCCGATACACATTGATATTCATTTTGACCACATATAGTCCAAAAATACCAAAAGAAAGCGATAATTTGACATCGCGGAAGTCCATACCAAAAAAAAATAATGGTCCTTGACTTTCGGCGGACGTTCAAATGTTGAAATTATGATATGACGTATGACCTTTCCCTTAGGTAGATATAATCATTTTACTTGTTCACGAATTGCTCAATTAGATAATTTTCCCCATGAGAGAAGCTGATCTTCGGAAATTGGCCTCTAACGGCCAAGCGAAGCAACTCATTCACCCAATCAAGCATAACTTTTTCTTGAACATCGATAAAATCTTACGCTTTTTAGAATTTTTAAAGTTTCATATAGAGGTCCTTTTCAGATATTTGTGTCATACTTATTTGGAATATGTGTGTCTCAGGGACCGTTTGTCTACTGCTATGACGTGGATTTCGTTCAATTCGCTTCTTCACCTTAAAGACGATGATTGACAATGATGCAATGTTTTTTCGACATCCACCATAGAGTCTTATAATACTGACAGTATTCCTGTATCGAGTTATATTTCAAAACTCAATAGATTTAATCCCATTCAGGTCTTGAATGGACCTAAGGATAACTATTGGAACATTTCCGGTCAAATATTGAGCAATCGCGCCATCATATTTGATTGCCATTACGGATAAAAAAATCATAAAAAATTTTCATAAATGCATTTGTGGAATTGTAACCAATAAAGTGAACTAACTTTATGCAAAGTTTGAGGATGCTGTCCTAAACGGTTTTAAAGTTATAGCGATCTAAATTTACTTGCAGTTCAATTGACTCACCCTGTATAGGGTCGAATGATCACCTTTTCGACAGGGAACCCCTATTGACACTTTTGTCAAAATGTTGAAATTCATTTAATACGTCAAATAAAATATAAGTAATGTAGCGTTTTTTCGTTAATCTGCGTTTTTCGATAAGGATAAGTGTTCGAATTTCGTATTCCAAATGGTACAGAGAGGATGTCAAAAAGTCCTGACACGAGTTCTTAAAGTATCAATAGGTGTTTTTTGTACACCCCCCCCCCCCAATTTCCATCTTCCACCACGTCCAGAGGCCAACACAGTTACTGAGAAGGACTTTAAATGAAACCTTCAGGAGACCCCCCCCCCAATGAGTTGACCCTGAGATATCTAACATACCCCTTATATTGCCCTCACCCCTCCCCTTCTCCACCAAAACCATATTTTTTCGGATTGCTCGGAAACGATTCGTACGCTTTATTCATTTCCGGATATGTTTTAGAGCGAAGGTAGCCAAAATCCCGAAAGTTCAAAATCCTGAAAAAGATGGAATTATATGGAGGATAATGTGTTGGATAATTTCTCAAGACACAGAAAATTTCCCTTTGCCTCCAGTAAACGCGGGTGCAATCGTAAGATTAGCTATGACACTTTTAAAGATTCGGGATTTTGGCTTTAGGGATTTTGGTCCATTCGGGATTGTGACTTTCGGGATTTTGGCGTTCGGGACTTAGGCTTTCGGGATTTTGATTTTTGGGATTTTAACCGGGACCCGATTTAGAGATTGTCCAAACGAACATTTCGTCTTTATACGAAAATACCGTTGAAACATTACTAATAACGGTTTTTCAAGGTCAGAAGTTTAAACGGCTTTATAGAGCATACATCTCAACTCAACCCAATGGTATCATGTTTGGGCTCGTTTGAATGCTCCGGGTGTTTGTGATAAAATGAACCAGTTTTAATTGGGTTCTCTGTTCAAAAATCTTTTTTTTATTCCTAGGGTGTTTTGGGCGATCCTTTGAATGACTTATGAATCGATTCAAAACGGTTGTGAAACCAGTAAACGGTAAATGATGCGAAAGTATTTTTGAAATATAGTATCTAAGTCACGAGTTCGAACATTTCGCAAAATATGGGACGCTTTGCTATTTCTTTTTTCTTTGGCATAAATTCTCAGTAAAGAATACTTTTAATCATATAATAGGGTAAGTGTGCCAAATTTCGGCATAGTTGCATGCAAGCCTCAAAATCTAAAGTCTGAAATGTAATGTTTTAAATTCAAATTGATTTTTTTTATTTTTAAAGAGTTCTTAAAGAACTCTTAAAGAGTGTTGCTTGGAACCTTGTAAAGAGTTTACCGTCTTTATTTACATACTTTGAAGTCATTCTTAATACTTAAAATGAATAAAAATGTAGACATAGCTTTGGTGCCCTATTTCGGCCACCGTCATTCTCATAGTTCCTTGCCCTTCGGAAATTCTTCCAATATCTTTTTCACGTCATCTCGTTTGTCGAAGCAACATTTTTTGTTATTCTTTTGCATTGTATAATCTCTAGAGTACGTAAAATCTAAAAGTTCATGGAAATTCGAGGAACAAAAAAGGTGGCCGAAATTGCAAGCTGGCCGGAATTTGGCACACTTACCCTATTTAAAACATGATGAAGAATTACACAATATATTTTGAATTTTGACTTTTCCATTTGATTTTTTTCTGAGTGAATAAGAGATTGAGATGTGGTTCAAAAAGTATCCAAAGAGGAGCGTATCAATTTCGATGCTTTTCTTTCAATTCTTGATTGCTTCCCCAATTGTATATCGCCTTTGGTTTCATGTGTGTATAAGAGGTATCCACAATTCCTGCAGAGAAAGTTGAGAGAACTTCTAACACCACCCTCTCAAAGTTCTCTTCTATTGAGAATGAGTGATAAAATAGACATTCATCAGAACTGACAACCCATTCCCTGTTTGAGCTTTAAGAAAACATAAAGAAAATACGAAGAGTAAAAGCGTCCGAGCAAAAGCGATTTTCCTTCTCCATCCAATACCCGTCGTTTGAGAGCTAAGGGGTGGTTTCTGTGGTAGGATCAATATAAAATCACATTCCCATAAAATAGCGAAACATCATGGTATTTTTCAAACTCAAAGATGAATACGGCAGATATTTATTTCAGGATTTAGATCTTTTTCAAGTTTTTGTGAACATGCTGGACAGAGCACCAACATGAATTGTCTCTCAAAATAAATGCCTCTAATCAGTATCATCTTCAAATCACATTCCACTGTATTTCCGCAACAGAATAAAACAATGTCAGAGTTTATTTGAACGGTGATTTCAGGTTTTTTTTTTCAAGAAAATCACTTCGAATAAATTAGATTTTTGTGTATAAAAACAAATAATTACATTTTGAGCTCTACCAAAATTAAAATCCTTACTAAATTACGGTATATTGTCTTACTTTAATATCGAGAATGCATAGCCTAGAAATTTTTTTATCGAAGATGGAAATCTTCTCAAACAATTTAATTCTAAGCACTGTACTTCCTTTTTTTTTTAAAAAAAAAATAATTTTCTTTCATCCTATTATATTATAAATTAATTTCATTATTAAAAATTGAATATGTTGTCTTCTATAGAAAACTTAAAAAACCTTATTTACGAGGTTTTACTTCATCTCGAATGATACTTTGATTTTAGAATCCTCTTATAAAATCGCGATGGTTCTCAGTGTTGCAAAAGATGAAGGAAAAGTTCAATAAAGAATTGCAATGTGTTTACTTGTGCAACAAGATCCTTGTTTGTTTCCGTCTTCAGACGATGCAGTAAAGGTGAATTCTTTTAATGAAAATCGTTGTGGTTTGAAAAATTTACACAGACAATTGTGATGAGCAAAGATATGGGTTGGAAGAAAAGTTTGAGAGAATTTTCTCTGTTAAAATTCTGCACATACTTTTGCCAACAAAGTGCTCTTTCCACTCGAGATATTTTCAACCCTGATTGACTCTGTGCTAAGAGTGATACAATTCATCCCAATTCGGGAATTGCGGGTGATAAAACAAAACACTCAAAAATTTGCTCTTTTCTGCAATACACCAACAGATTTTTCTGCTGAATTTCTTCATCCAATCTACTAAGTTCAATAACAGCAACAGCATTTTCTAGGATAAACACCAGAAGTGAAATCATTAAAAATCTCTCAATCAATTCACTTAGGTGGAAAAATTGTTCTTTAGAGAATTTTCCTGAGGATTGGGTGAAATTTAATTTAAACAAATCTCCTCATACTCACCCGTATCAATAAGCTGTCAATAATGGGAGACAAACTTTTTGGCAGCCACTTAATTTTACACCCTCCCATCATTAAAAGTTTCATCGTCGATATTTTCGCACCTCCTAAACATCATCCGTGGCATTCGCTTGAATGTGTGTCATGAAACAAAAATGGCAACGAGCTTCATGCAACAGTCATTCATTTTTACAAAGTTTGTGAAAGTATGAAAATTAAAATAATTGAAAACGAAATTTACCCTCGGTTTTTTTTAATATCCAAAATCAACCCTCGAAGTTTTCATTTCAATATAAGAAGTGCTACACTGAGAAAAAAAACGGGGGTGCGATTAACTTTTTTTCCTCATAACTTTAACACTTTTTAGGTGTAAAAATATATCAACATTTTTTAATGTTAATTTTACACCTTTTTAAGGGTAAAATGAACATGAAAAATGGTAACTTTAATCCCTATTACACCTAAAAAGCATAATATTTACATCGATTTCGGATCAATACTGCAGGGTAAAATAAACATTTTCGGAATGTTATTTTAACTTTTTCTGATTTCTTTCAGTATGGAACGAGAACGATCCATGACACCAATAAACAGTAAAATTGGAAATTATTGTACCCGCCCTAAACCAAACTTTTAAGGAGTGAATCGTGTCAGTGGAAAAAACCAGAACTATTTGGAAAAGATTGAGTGGCTATTACAATGTTATAGGAAATCACACCAATGTCGTTTAAGAATACAAATAACGAGTGGAAAATCATGCCAACTGAATGATAACAGTGCAAAATATCCCTGACTCATTCGTACAGTTTGACATTGTGTTTTTACTGCTCGAACTTGAAGAAAGAGCAGCATAACAAAACAATCTACTTTTTCTAATTTTTCACCGACCTAGATCTATTACAATAAATTATAACAATTTCCGATCTCCCTCCATCTCTTCCTGTACCTTCAAAACCTTGTTTTTGGATTTCGTCGTAAGCCACTCCAGCGGTTTCTTTTTGTCTTTCTTTTTTTTTTGAAGTAGTCCAGGTTAACATTTCGTCCATATAAACCTATGATCTAAAAAAATGTAAACAACAAATTTTAAAAGTTCAAAGTTCAACTCCCTTGGAGAGCCTATTCTGTAAATGATATGATTAAATTTGAATTTTTGGATATGATTTAAATAGCGTCTAGATCTAGCCGGTCTAGGCGAAGATTTTGTCCTTATATGCGATCGAACTAAATTCACAAATCCATTGCTTCTACTGATTTTTCATTGTCAAAAATACTCAAAAAATATTTCACAGCCAGTGAGAATTAAGGTTGCATTAATTTTAAAAATTAAATCCTGAAAACTTTGAATTTGTTTTGCTGATTAATAAAATATCTATCTTTATTATTGGTTTATTGGTGTCGGAATGATTCTCTAATAATTATTTACAAACCAGTTTAAATGGATAGTAAACATATGGACTTTAAAACTGTGCGAAAATATAATTCACGGAAAGTTCTATCAAGTGGGTTTGATAAATCCGTCAGGGGGGGGGGGCGTTCTGCCATATCTTTTTTAATTAGTTACTAATGTCGAAACTATCCGGATTTCAAATTCGCACTAAGCCCTTTCGTGGCTTAAACCGTAAGTCTGTCTAGGGAATTAGGCAGCCTTTAAAACATAACCGAAAGAAGAATAAGAGATGAGGAAAAATGAGGGCACGTTAACAGTCCCAGGGCCAGCTTATAGTGGGGTTCCCTGATGATCTCAGGTCACTATCTCTAACCGTTTGTCTTCTAGAGCTGACGACAGATGGACAGACGAACGGACAAAGTTATAAAATATGTTTTACCTGTTCTACACATGACATTTCTATATTTCATATATATCAAGACGACTGAAATTTAGTATAATAGTGAAATGTAATAGAGCGTAATTTTTTTAGTATTTTGTTAATATGGATGAGGATGGTAAATTTTATGATCTCATTTTTCTCGGTAAATGTAATAACACTTAGGGGAAAGGCTCATAATTTTGTCCAGTTTCTTATTTTGGACACTTTGAGGATAAAATTGGACACTAAAAATATATTGATTAAAATTATGGATTGATGATGAATAATGAATTCTATCTAAATATTTGTTCTTTTTGGAAGATTTTATCACTAAATACGTTAAATTTTGAATATGATTTGAGTTAAAATTGCTTTGTTGAAAATTCAGTGTGAGCAATTGCTTACGAGAAATATGACGAACTTCGTGTTTACTTCAGTCTTATTTAGCTGTGGTGAAGTACTAACAATCTTTCTTCGCTTTTTTTGAGTGATATTATTGAATATTCATTGAATATTGTGTTGATTCACGTTAGTGGTGATTTGTAAATTTGACCTGAAGTGAGATTTGCCTTGTGAATTAGATTTTTCGTGTGAAAAATGGGAAAGTTTTTAAGACATTCACCAGTGAGGTGATACTCCTTATTTTGGACAGGTGTTTTTCTCACGAAATTTCGTGAAGTTTTAGCTTTTGTGATGACTAGGTTGGACAAATGCCTGGAGAAACAAAGAAGCGCCATCCTACGAAAGAGATGTTGCGAGAAATACCTTGAAAGGCTCCCGGAAGGGCCAGGAAATGAGCGAATCCGCACGTACCAGGAGTACCGAAGTCAACTCATTTTAATGAATGATGTGGAAAGTTTCCGGGCTTCTTGTGACATTCTATGTTTCCCTTACATGAACAGGAAGAGGACTTGGTTCGATTGGTTCATGAAATGAAGAACAATGGGCATCCTGTTGAGGCGGTTTAGCTGTCCAAATTTACAGCCAAGTTGTCCAAATTAATAACCAAGTTGTCCAAAATAAGAGCCAAATTCACCTCTACATATCAATTCATTTTTAAACGTATTAAAACTAATTTTAGTAAAAATAAGACGATAAATAGCTTGCCAAGTTTCTAAACAACTCTTCTTAAAAGAGAGTAACAAAAAAAGTCAATTAATATCGAAAATATTGGACTTCAAACTTGGAACATCGCATGCTTATAAGCAGACTGGGCAAAATTATAAGCCCTTACCCTACGTATGTTGTATATTTGGTTGATGAAACTTTTTAGCTTTTTGACTAACTATCAAGCTTTAGACATAGGAGACTTAAAAAAAAAGACAGATAATTTTTCCCAAAAATATCATAAAATTTCATCCTTTTGGCAAAGACATGAAAGAGAATATTTTCCTGTGAAATTTCTTCGATGAGTTCTTTTGGTTAAAGTATTCCTCTCTTCTACCTTTTATTTTTTTCATAAGAAAATTGTAATTCAAAGTTAAAAGGACATGTAATGTTCTTTCCGCTATTTCTTTTTATTTTTTTGTTACATGATATTCCAGAGAAAAAGTGAATCGTTTGAGAAAAGTTCAAACGATGGAGAATGCATCCGCGAAGGTAAAAAAAAGGTGAAGAATTGAGCAAATGTTCCAGCTGTGGAAAGAAAACTCTAAAACGAACAACACTTTAGTCTTGAAGCTTCTCCCATATATTAAAGGCTTTCCAGCAGTTACACCGAGAAAGTTTTAATATTAAACTATATGCATTCTTTTCCATCTTCTTCTGCAACCATTCGTGTGAGTGTTTGGAAAAACTTCGGCATAATTCTTTCTTCTAGCGGCGCATTTTGCTGTCTAATTCACAAAGTGCTGCTGCTCTTTTTCTTTTTTTTTTGCTCAGAAATCCTGTGTAAAAGTTTCTGTGCATTTCTGAAACGCTTTTCCTGAAATTCTGAGTGCTATTGGGTAAGAAAAAAATCATAAACTAGAAAATCTTATAAAACCATCTATAAACAACAAAATCAGTATTTAATGACTATTGGAAAATGATTTTTAAGATTCGCCGAAATTTTTCGCTTTTTCTCTTGTGTCATGTCTAAGTTTGTTGTGATAACTATGGCCTTCTATATTGTCTGTTTGTTATTGCGACTATCGAAGTTTCTCCCTCTTAAGGCCTCTACACATTGGGTGCAATTTTCATCAAAATATTCATTTTTGACTGAATTTTGACGTTTCTGTATATAGCAATGTAGACCATTTTCTTCAAAAGAGGACTCGGGCAAGAATCAAATACATTGAGATTTGAAGAACGTTTTCTCCAATTTTTATTTTTACAATTTTTTCGATCTTCTTGGGAAAGATTAAGAAAAAATTATTGAATGAAATGAATAAAAGCTTATTCTCTTCAGGATTAAATTACATATTTTCCACTTGAAGTGAAAGATTGCAAAAAATCCATTAAAAAACATGAAAAACTCTGATTTCCCAATAAACATTTCTGGTCAAAAACTGGGCAAAATGTCGAAAAACGAGGTCAAGAAATGGGCGAAAACTGGGCACACGCTGGGCAGATTGTCGAGAATGGGGAATAATCTGTCGACGTACGGTCGACATCGCTGTCGACAATATTTCGAAATTTTTCCCCAAATATTTTCCAAAATCTGTCCAGTCCACAAAAGTCAAAATAAATTCCACAGCGAGTTGCCAGCAGTGAAAAATATATTCCACATACAAAATAGATATTCACCTGGCACCACATCAAGCGATAAATAATTCCATCTCCCAAAATGAATGGAAATTATTATTCCTTTTACGCAGGAACACAATCATTTTTATATTTATATAGAAAATGCAGCAGCGCTTTTCCGATAGGGAATTGAGTGAGGAATCATATAGTTTTACGCCTCACATGAACAATATAGATTTTTATGGAAAAATCTACTTGAAAAATGGAATTATTTTTATAATTTTTCCAATTGTATCCAAAAAAATCTATATTTTTTATTGAGTCATAAAAAGCATGAATTAGAATTTTTAAGCAAAAAGAAGACGAATAAAAAGAGTTTCAATTTTCCTCTTTATTTCATTTACTTGAAATTTCGCCATTTGCAGAAAAAATACGGAATGAATATTTTTTACGCGGTATAATATTCGCGTATAGTTGGGGTAAAATATGCAAAAAAAAGCTAATATTTCAATAATTTTATATTTTTAGCTTCATAGTCCTTTTTCTTAAGACAACATAATAAGCAAATATTAATTTTAATTGTTCTACTTCAAAAGCAAACACTCATTTAACCATTTAATTCAAATATTTTTAGATAAATTTTTCTTTTAATAATTTTTTCTTGCTTTATTATGTACTTTTCATGGCATTTTTTAATGTAAATTTGCAAGAAAATTTCTTATACTGACATAACCACAAATTCTCAAATTAAAATAATAGCTTTGAAAACGAAATGGGCGTTTGTTACTCTATAAACAACCGGAATACTAGCGCGGTAGGAAAAAACTGTGATTTTTAACTGGAAAAAACCTGTTCAATAACCACGGCATAAGACAAAATGGAGACATTCACATCGAACAGACTGGGCTTTTTTACATGGTCATTGCTTTTTTACTCCTTCATTGCTTTTTTACATGTGGAAAAAATATTCAAAAAATTGAGGCATCAAACCAATTTTTGCATCAATTTGATCTTTTTCCGTTCTCTGAGACAATATTCTGTAAAAAGAAAATGATATTTTAGTAAAATTAGCCAAATTTAAATACCTTGAACAAAAAGCAAAAAGCAATTGCCCGGTCAATTGCTTTTTCTTGACACTTCCATATTACATTGTCCGTTAACATTCTCTATTTGAATTCACTGTTCGAAATTTCATCGATCACCATCGAAATCAGCTGATGCCAGGAAAAATCAAAACAAAGGAAATTTTACTCATAAAACTCTTGTGAAAACTTTTGAAATACATTTAAAATGAGTCTAGGCTTAGTGAAATTAAAGTTTAGTATAAAATACATGTGAATAATGTGAACTACATTGTTTTGAACAACTGAAAATATTTCCCGCCTTGGACATTTTACTTACACTGGATGGCGCTGTTCTCAGTGAGTTATCTAATCGAAAAAAATGAAGGTGTCATATCACTTCTCCATTGCTTATTTGAAAATCGATTAAAAGAGCAAAGGCCCAGTCTGTTCAATGCTATTAAGTCCATAAATGTATAGACTTTTTACTCTATTGGTTGAAGTAAAACGGGGATTATTGACTGGCAAATATTTAGAATACCCGTTGAAGAACTGTTAGTTTACTACTGCTGGGATATGTTGCGTTTCGTCAAAAAATCGTTAAAGTTGTTTAATGCAGAGGAAATCCGTGTTTTTATATAAAATTCTTACGATTTTATGATGATGTTGTGAATATTTTACACACAATAATTAGTGTTATATGAACGGTATTATTGATATTTATGAACTAAAAGTCCCCATTTTGTTCTATATCGCTGGTGTTCCGGAGGTTTATGGACATAAAGTCCTCGTTTTGTCTTGAGACCTATACACACACATTAGAGAAATTTATGTCCATATTGAAGAGTTCATCGTACACAAGCGTAGGAATTTGCTTCAATATGGGCATAAATTTCTCTAGTGTGTAGTGTAGAGGCCATTATATTGCAAGTTCTCTAGACATTTTTTCCAATTAATAATCCTGTCTTTGCCTGTTTCCCAAATAAATAAATATTCTGTAAGTTTACTTATTAACAACTGCGTTTAATTTTATCTTGTGGGTATTCTGGATATTTCGAGAGGTTTTTACCAACACAAATTCTTATTTATTATGGCCAAATATATAATATTTACCTAAAAATTTAGTGACAATAGTTACAGTAGAGCCCCGCTATAGGCCATCGCTCTATAATCCACAATTTATTGACCGTTTATTTTAGAAAACTGATTTTAAGTTAGGTTATGTTTCTTAGTACGCGACATGCAATGTTGTCATAATTATTTTAATATTTTTGGCAAACTTTATTGAATAGTTGTGATAATTGTGATCCATAATCACATCGAACAGACTGGGCTTTTTTACATGGTCATTGCTTTTTTACTCCTTCATTACTTTTTTACACGTGGAAAAAATATTCAAAAAATTGCGGAATCAAACCAATTTTTGCATCAATTTGATCTTTTTCCGTTCTCTGAGACAATATTCTGTAAAAAGAAAATGATATTTTAGTAAAATTAGCCAAATTTAAATACCTTGAACAAAAAGCAAAGAGCAATTGCCCGGTCAATTGCTTATTCTTGACAATTCCATATCACATAGTCCGTTAACATTCTCTATTTGAATTCATTGTTCGAAATTTCATCGACTACCATCGAAATCAGCTGATGCCAGGAAAAATCAAAACAAAGGATATTTTACTCATAAAACTCTTGTGAAAACTTTTGAAATACATTTAAAATGAGTCTAGGCTTAGTGAAATTAAAGTTTAGTATAAAATACATGTGAATTATGTGAATTACATTGTTTTGAACAACTGAAAATATTTCCCGCCTTGGACATTTTACTTACACTAGATGGCGCTGTTCTCAGTGAGTTATCTAATCGAAAAAAATGAAGGTGTCATATCACTTCTCCATTGCTTCTTTGAAAATCGATTAAAAGAGCAATGGCCCAGTCTGTTCGATGCTAATGAAGAGAGCGAGGACAAGTACCACAATCGCAAAGAAAGTGGAAGCCATCGAGCAATATCAATACTAAAAGTCGTTGATAATTTTAAAAAAAATGACATGGACTATAGTGCGACCCAAGTGTCAAATCTGGAACCAAATATGGACTATAGCGGAACTCCACTGTATGTCCATATAATATCATTGGCTCCATCTCATACTATTCTATGTCAGAATGACAACTTTTCGGAAGAGCCATTTGAAGTTGGCAATTTACTATTTTGCACGTGCAATTTTTTGCCGAAAAAGTGGAATATCTCGAGCGAACGAAACATCGCATGACGATCAAATTTTCACTGGTTAGCTGAGATTCTTTTTCAGTTTTTGTGAACCTAGGTCAAATCCAACTTCGTCATATCGGGCCCGAATGTCGTATGTAAATGCTTTGACGAATATCATATGAACTAAAAATCGATTTACGTGGATGTCTTCCGTCTGTCCATTTATCGGCCGCATATGACTACTTCTGGAAATAGAACGGAGAGAGATATTGACAAGCGGTTTTCTGCAAAGGTTAAATTTCGGTTGGTGACTAGAGGCACATGATGACTGATCCGCTCCCCCACTCCACTTCCGCCATTTTGAAACACCACCGAAATTTTGTTTTCTCAATAACACAGCCTCTATGGCACGGATCGGTTTCAAATTTTAGTATGTCATAGCTAGGTTTAAAAGCTTTCGATTAAAAAAAACTCAAGCTCCCCGATCGTATTTTCACGCATTCCGAGTTGCAAGCAACTAAAATTACACTTACAAGTACTCTGAAGTCGCCATAAAGAATCTCAGCTAACGTAGGCCTATCTGAGATTTTTTAAAACTCAATCTCAGGAACAACATATCATCAGTTTGATCAGCAACTGTGGTAACTGCATTTGCTTTGTATTTGCATTCGTTGTAAACGACAAATCACTGCATAGTGTTTCCAAAGAATGCAGACACATACAAATGCAGATAGCACAGCAGATATGCTGATCCAACCGACAATATTATTCGAAGTTGTGGATTAAGTGGACTTAAAATAACATGAAATGGAGCAGTTGATATGTTCTTTCACAAATTTATCACAGAACGAATATTTTAAGAGAACAAAAGCGATTTAAGAAATGAATTTACAAGAAATAGGGGAAAGTAGTCTTCCTTCGAACATTCATGCCTTCAATGTAAAATTTCCTTTATTTTTCCTAAGAGAATTGCACATCATTATCATTATAATTATCAATAATTGATAATAAGCTAACTAATATTTAATAGAAATGTGTAATGGCCTCTGAACACTAGAGAATTTTATGTCAATATTGAAGCAAATTCTCTACTCTTGTGTAGGAAAAACTCTTCATTATGGACATAAATTTCTGTATTGTTTAGAAGCCATGAGTCGTACTTTTCCGCATTGCATTAACAAAATATTGAAAATTATATTTCTCAAATTCATTAATAAGAATGAATATTTGCCTATTTCTATGCTTTTTATGTGAATAAAAACAAGGAAGGGCCGCTACTTCCTGTAAGCTATTGAAATATTAATTGTTATGGTGGGATATGTGTATAAACTTTGTCAGGGATATCAGAGCTCTTTCTGAACCTGGATGTTGAGAAATAAAGATTGATTCTGGGAATACAATACTTTCTCGCTCAGAAGTCACATATCTTGTGCGAACCATAACTCCATTAGAACTTCGTGGTGTTTTAATTGTTTTATTCAAACACATTGAAAATATGGAGCAAAAGAGTCATATTTTTGAGAAATTTCTGAAAAGAAAGATTGGCCGAAAATCCTAAGACACAACCCAACATGCTAATTTGCGGTATGGTATTAATAGATCTTGGGTTCTGCTTGAGAATCATAATCTCAGATGAAAATGTGGTCCAAGGCAGATCAATCTGAATTTTAAAAAAAATATAAGCTCATTTTATTTGTTTTTTTTTTGCATTATGTCTAGCTATCCGAAGATTTAACAACTTTAGTAAATTTGACATTAATTATATTGTTTTTTTTAATTCAGTGTGAATGTCTCCTAGTGTAAATAAAGTAAAAAGCAGCACCATGTAATGTAGACTATTGTGCTTTTAAACTATTGGAGTATGAAAAGTTCCAGATAATAAGAATACTAGAAAAACCTAGTTTTATTTGAATTTTATGTTGATATTCGAAAGCCCTTAACCAAAAACAAATCTCTAAAATAAAAATTGGTAACTTGTTAGTACAATATCTTTTTATGTTATCGAAACGCTGTACCAGATAAATACAATGATTAACATTGTCGTTAAAAATAATACAATACAAACTTTTTGTATTTAATAATATAACGCGAAGTAATTTACACAACGTAATAAATTTCAGAATAATTATTACGTGTAATTAATAGTAAATGGCGAGGATTTCCGTCAATATGTGCAACAACACCCAAACAAACTATCAAGTACAGCGTCTCCAAAAAGTCGCTTTGCTGGCCCTTGTGAAGCCCATGGGGCAAGTACTAAACCAGAGATCCAGTGAATCTGCCAGGCGTCAAGAATTGATGAAATTGATGATGTGACAGTGGATGTGGTTATTTTTATGTAAAGCCCAAGAAAAAGGTGAGGGCATTTCAGATACCCGCGGAGCTCATGAATCGCAAGCACCAGTTTAGGGCGTGTGAAGAGACATTCATAGAGCGTCTCGAGGGAGACTATTTTACACTGGTTGGCCTCCCTCTGTAAAATATGCTGAGAGCTTTACAGATAATTTGTTAAAAAGAAGAACATAAAGTTTTTATTTACATTTATTCAACGTATTTCATCTTGAACAGAAAAACGAAGAAGAAGAAGAATGGAACGAACATGGTAAGAATGTTGTCCAATTTTTGTCGAAAAAATTTCGAAAAATTCTTTCGAGATTTTTTCGAAAGAAAAATTTCGAAAATCTGTCCAATTTCTGTCCAATTGGGACAAAAGTGGACAGAAATATTTCCAATCGATTGGAAATTTATTTGTCCAGGATTTGTCGACAGTATGTCGACGAAAAATGGACAGCTTTCCAATTGGAAAGAAAATGTTGATTGGGTTTCTTCGGTTTTTCTTAGAAATAGGGAAAGTGTGCCAAATTTCGGCCAGCTTCTAATTTCGGCCATTTTGAGTGTAATTTCGGCCATGCAAATAAATTAATTAAAATTATGTATGTAATCTTCGAATAGTCAATGAATTCATTTTGCTTTTAAATATTTATTTATTTTAAGATGTATTAACACTAAGACCGTTAAATTTTAGGTATAATTTGAATTTAAATTGCGTTGTAAAAACTCAGTGTGGAAAGACTCTTACAAAAAATGTGACAGATCGATTGTGTTTCTAGCAGTCTTACGATTTGTAGTGAAGTGCAAAAGGTTTTCCTTCAGTGTTTTTCATGAAAATTGATTAGTTAGAAATTTTCTATTCGTTCCGTCACAAAAGGTGATCAGAAAAAAGGTGGCCGGTACTTCACTCAAAGTGGCCGGAATACTACCCAAAGCAATGTCCATATTATTATTAATTTTTCAATATTTTAGGAAGTGATTTAAAGAAAACAAAGATGTTAAACTAGTTTTCAAGGTTCCACACAACCTTCCCGAAAAGGAAGTAACAAAAAATATCAATATTAATTAAAAATATTGCATTTCAAATTTAGGACTTCGGTGCTTATATGTAACTATGCCGAAATTTGGCACACTTACCCTATTTCCCGCCAATTAGCGATTGTTTTGACGAGGCGTTCCAGTAAACTGCTTATTAATGCGTAATTTTGTAATATTATTTTCGAATGAAATTATTTAAGCATCTTTAAAACAGATGCCAAAAATTTCAAGAAGCTTGACCGTTTTTATATTTTCCAAAAAAAAAAAAAATGCGAAAAACAACTAACATTTGTCCTCGTATGAGGATAGGGCATTAATTAAACCAATAAAATCTAATAAAATACAAATAATACAACATCCTTTTTATTACTCTGCCTTTTCCTTTAAGGATTGATGTTCAAACTTTATATCCCAAAATAGTACAGAAAGAGTTCCAATAGGTAATGGCACAAGTTTTTAAAATGCCAATAAGTATTCCTTCGACCTTACTAAAATTTTATGTAAAAAGTTCAATAAATGTATCGAGTATTATAGTTAAGATTCTTTACAATCATTTTGGTTTTTCTTATCATAAATTTAGCTGAATATCTCAATCAACATTAGGGGAATGTAGGCATGGTTCGCACACAGCGAACCTTCAAACGATGCGAATTTTCTCTTTGTTTCTAAAGATTTAGTTCGTCATTTCTTATCCATAAGATAGATAATTATTAACCCCATGAAACGAGATGTGTAATGCTAAACCAGAAATTTGCAAACAAAGAGAAAATTCGCATAGTTTGAAAGTTCACAGTGTGCGAACCATGACTACATTCCGCTACACTTTTTGGGTTGAAGATTTAAGTAAGGTTTTCGCATTCAATCGTCTTATAAACTTTTCTAAATCTACTTCTTCTATTACATTAAATTACATTACGATGTTCTTGATAAAACTCACAATTCGGTAAATTGGTCGAGTGTTTTTACAAATACAAAATTTGTAATTAAAACGATAACCTGGTAAGTCTCTCCTGCTTCCTCTCATTATTATAGCAACAATTATCAGTTTTCAAATTCATTGAACAACATAATCCTCTCCCAGGAACACGCAGCATCCATAATGAATTCCCCACATATTGGATCTACTGGTACATGTATCGTAGGTATACATTGCAATTCCAAGGGATATTAAGTGGGATGATGTGTGTGCATTTCATTGTTGCTCTTGTATCATGAACCATTTTGTCAAACTCTCTGTCGCATGCCAGAACTTAACACACGTCTCCTGCTACCTCCATATAATGGCCCTATCAGTCCTCAGGCCTTTTGCACACATCTCGGTGTTTGAGTACAAAAAAAGTATTATCCCTGGATTCTGTGGGTAGTCAATGTCCGGTGTAAAAACTCTATCATTGTGTACCAACCCTAATTCTTGACGTAATTTCACTTCATTTACCACGCGTCAGGATGCTAAAAATAATACACTGATGCACCCTTAATCCATTGACGTTATTTCCTTTCATTTGACACTAAAATTACTTTATCTCTTGAAAGTGACAACGCATTGTAGAGGCCGGTGTTACCTTTTTGAAAAATGGTATATTGTTATAATAAGTAGGGGAGACCGGGGTAGAAATAGCCAGGGGTAGAAATAGACAGTGCAATTTTCTAGTCTATCTTAAACAGAATGTTATGAAAACTATTGCTAAATCAATTTAGACGCCTATTCCTATATTCTCTAAAATATTTATCAGCTTAGGTCTCCTATATTTCAATTTATAAGCATTTTTATAAAATCGACCTAAAACTGTAATTTTCTTGCAATTGAACATCTGAATTGTTAAATTATATATTGAGGCATTATCTTGTTCCTGGTTCATTAGGGGTAATTATCAGATATTTTTGACTTTGAGGATCCAAACCTCCTTTTATATGTATAATTATTATCACTTAAACAGTCCTTGGGGAAGATATAGCCAGACTTTCGGGGCAGATGTAGCATGTCACACTGGCAACACCAATATGGGGAATAACAGAGGGCACCTCTAATTACTAGTGGTGAAAAACCGGTTGTCAAAACGATTGGAGGTGTTTTTTACTGTGAGCTTCGTGATTGGAAATTTATTAAAAAGTGACTCTGTAAGTACTATTTTACAAGATTTTTACTTCTTTTAGGTCTTTGTAATTGTCCAATAATATAATTTACGCAAGTACATTTGTATGAAAAGTGTTTACAGTATTTTTGTGTTGTAACCTAACCTCACTTTATGGGTAGTGCAAAAATTATAAACAAAAATTTTGCAGAATTAAGAAAACTGTTTCGATCGTGGGTGTTTTCTTTTATTCTATTGACGTTGATTTCTATTCCAGTCAAAAATGAGAACTTACACAAGAAAAACCGACCGAGTCGTGATTTCGGAGGAAAAAATGAGAGATGCAATCGAAGACATCCGGAAGGGGAAGAAAAGTATCCGGCAAGCCTCGAAGTACTACTATTATTAAAAAAGAAATGGTTGAGATACCTCTGCGAATGGGACTAAAAAAGTCAAAGTATTCCTCAAAATATTCCTCCAGACAAATTTTCACCACTGAGGAAGAAAATGTTTTGGAGGAATATTTAATAAAATCTTCGAAGTTAAACTACGGTTTAACCAAGGAAGAAATGCGTGAGTTGGCGTACAACTTTGCCACAAAATCTGACCGCAGGATGCCAATAAATTGGAATTAACCATTAACCAGTGTGGGGAAAAGGGGACTAAAGTCCACTATTATAACCGGCAGTCCAGAAAAGAGAAGGAAGGAGGAACTTCAGAAGAAGAAGAAGGAACTCCAGGAGAAGAAGGAAGATCACCAGAAAAAGCAGCAGGAAATGCAGATAACGGAAGAAAAGGAAAAGAAAAAACCTCAGAATAAAAACCCGAAAAGGAAAGTTAAAGTGGAAAGAAGATGAATAAATGGAATTAAAGAGGAAACATGATTATCATTTGTTGTTTATTTATCCTATTTATTTTTTTTAATTTTTCGCAATTTACCGCTAAATAATTTTTAGGTGAGAAAGTTCATAAAATCTTATTCACCACTTTTTCTAGTGTAACCATATGTAAGTAAAGTGGTGAAATGGATTTCCTCTGCGAATTTTGCAATCAATTGTGACTCGATTACAAAATGATGTGGAATAGTTATTTCAAGTAATTTCTTACAAATTTAAGTGATTCGCGTAACATTAGTGAGTTTCCGAGTATCAAGCGGAATAGTATTTGGTACATCCAATGTAAATGTAGTGTTGAAAAAATTCGTGGCTACTTTTGCCCCGAAATTGGCTATATGTTCCCCGAACCGGGGAACATTTAGCCAAAGTGCCTTATTTTTTTAATTTTCTTCTCGAAGGAAAATTAAGGAAACTACAGGTCTGAACTATACAATCTCCTAAAGCTAATATCCGAGTGTAACTTATGGGGTATAAAAACATTACGCAGACTTTACCATTTTATTACAAATTATGTGTGAAAACGAAAGCTTCATTTGCTGGCTAATTCTACCCCTGTCTCCCCTACCTTGGTGTTCATAGTATAGTATTGCATAAATTAAAAAAGAAGAAAATTGAAGCAAATAGTAATTCATAACTATAACGTAAGAGTAAACATTCTGCTAAGACTTTTTCCATTT
Source organism: Phlebotomus papatasi (assembly GCF_024763615.1). Classification (NCBI taxonomy): domain Eukaryota; kingdom Metazoa; phylum Arthropoda; class Insecta; order Diptera; family Psychodidae; genus Phlebotomus; species Phlebotomus papatasi. Next base: position 49,019,916 of record NC_077223.1, read on the forward strand.
CATATTCATTTAGCTTCGTTTTCCAATTTTTAAACATTTTTGCTTAATTATTACCACATTATTACTTTTAAAAAATTGTAAGTATATAATATATTTTCTAGTGCACTACAACGCCGTTCGGTATATCAAAAATGGAAGGTAATTTATAGAGTTTGCTGTTAGATTTTTTAATTAATCTAAATTAGGCGAAAAGTGGCGTAAAAAGTCATTATAGAGCTGCAAGTTTTCAGAGTGCGCAAATAGCTTCCGGTCACGTTCACTATTAATAAGAAAACCCTCTTGGTGTTGCTCTGGAGGGCTATAAAATGTATTGTCATCCATATGTGTGCGTAGCAATCACTTGGATGATTTATCGACTAAGAAAGTTGGTATATATATAATATTTAAGGAATGTCCTTCTGTGCTTGCCATAAGTAAAGATACTGCGGGCAATTATTATTAATTAGAAGCGTTTCCTGAAGAGATGCAATTGTTGCCCTCGTGCCCGGACATATAACTCTTGAGAAGAACCTTGTTATACCAGTCTCTCGCTCTGTCGAGTGTAAACCTGGAGCCTCATGTGAAGTGTGCCTTGGTCCTGGATGATGGGAAATTATTAATCGGATGCTGTATACGAGGTTGAGAGACGTGATCGAGAGCCCATTCGTGATGGAATAATGAAATCAAATAAGCGACAAGGGACTTGAAAATCCATCGAGGAAGATGCAAATTTGCATGCAGCGTCCAAGTGCTCTTTCTCTGGCTAGGTTTGGTACAATTGATATCAGAGACGGTGGGTTGTGTATACAAAAGGGATCGCTCACGACCCTCTTGTCAGTCCCTTTTGCACTAGTTTCAATCACATATCGCTCTGGAGAATCTATACTTTTCAAATTGTTTGATATTTCACACAGAACTTTTTTGTTACTAGGTAGTTTATTATGAATTTAACTCATTTAATATGATTATTGAAGCTCTGTTCTATTCAGAATGTTCGACTCTTTAACGGTGAAATCCCCTAGTCACAGTGAATTCGCATCCCGCCCGATGTAAATGATTAAAGCTCCTCATCATTGAATATTTTTCACGAAAAAAACTATAAATAATAAGTGGCAGAAAAGGCCATAGTATATCAAAAATGAATAAATAATAAATCGTTATTATACAAGAATTTAAAAATTTATTTACAGTAGACTCTCGCAAATTTGGCTCTTTTAAGATCGGACTGTTTTTTTTTTTTAATTCTGGCTGCAGTTAAATTTGACAAAAATTTATCGACATTTTTTAAGTTTTTAAAGGAAGCAAACATGCTCAAATTTGCTATGGTTTGTCTTAGTCATGATGTTATTTTGCATTATTAAGGGATTTTCATGAAATTTACCATAAATATGAGTATGTAAACTTAATATGAGTATGTTGAACAGAGGTGTGCAAAAACCGTTGAAACCGAATAAACGTCAAAATAAATTTGTTCTAGTAGCATTTTGACCATTGACGTACATGTTTCATTTCACGTTTATTCGGTTTCAACGGTTTTAGCACACCTCTGATGTAGAAGAACAAAAAATCGTTGCATTTCAAACAATTTGACGTCCGAATTTCTTTCTAATTAGGGTAACATTTCGGTCCCAAATGCCCGAATTTGAAGTAGTCTATTGTAAGTGTGAAGCTTGGTGATATGCCATTTATTTTTTGATAATTAAAAACTTCGTGGAACTCTTGCAATTTCCATCAAAATGGACAAAGGTTATCGAACAAAATGGTGAATTATTTGATTTAATTCAGATAATCGTATCGGTGACAGCCAAAATCCCGAAAGCCAAAATCCCAAAACGCCAAAATCCCGAATTTTCAAAATCCTGAAAGGGATGAAATTATGTGGAGGAAAATGTTTAGAATAATTTCCTAGGACACAGTAGATTTCCCTTCGATCCAATCGTGGGAGTAGCTGTGACACTTTTAAGAATTCGGGATTTTGGCTTTCGGGATTTTGGCCCATTCGGGATTTTGGCTTTCGGGATTTTGGCGTTCGGGACTTAGGCTTTCGGGATTTTGATTTTTGGGATTTTTACCGGGACCCAATCGTATAACTACACAGAGGTCTCCAATCTCTCCGATAATCGGATGACAACTGTCAAACACACGAGAAAGTCAAAACTAAAAAAATCCCCTTCTTGGATATGAGTTCTTATCTTTCATTTTCAGGCCCAATAAACCCGTATATCGGATACCTCAAATAAAGCTTAAAAGGCCTCAGAACTTTTTACTTCACTTAATATTTTGCTGCCGAAACACCATAGGGGAAACTCGGGCACCACCAAACACGGGGTACCACCAAAAACTAATTTTTATTTCTAAAGTACTTGAACTACCTCGACCATTCCTTCAGTGGACAAGCATCCCTATAGTGTCTATAAATTCCTATAGGTCTTATCCTCTGAAGTCGAATATCCAATTAAAAAATCGCAGGGTTTGGTGGTACACCGTGTTTGGTGGTGCCCCAGTTTCCCCTATATTTCGATCTTATGTAATGAATTATTTGAGATTGTTGTTAAATATTTGCTTCTTTATTTGGCGGGTCACAGATTTTCTGGTCTGCATCGACAAGTTGTAATGGGTATGAGAAAAAAAAAACTTGAAAATGTTATAAAAGGCTGCAAGGAACTTAAACAATAATACGAGCTACTCACTATCAGACCAGAAAGTATAGAAATTGTGAGACTACCACTTGAGTGGTGTCCGGGAAAATGTGCTGATGAAAGGTGAACCACTTTAGTGGTACGATAGAGACTCCCATCTCCCGAGGACACAATAATTGTCGGTTTTGGTGATGCAATTATTCAGTGTATTCAGATGCTTATATAGACACTCTGTCGTGCCCGATATTGCTCCGTGAATTAACATAAATTGAACACATGTCTAAGCGATTAGATGGACTGTGAATGGAGTTTCTACCAATTGTGAGGGGATTCCCATACACATCTCGTGTTAGAGAGGATTGCGGTGAGATAGCTCAATGTATGATAAATTGTCCAGTCAATTCCTTAAATCCAAAAACATCCACTCTCACCACTGGAATTTCCATCCCCTCACGACAGACGATTCAATTACGATAATTGTCAGATATGGAATTTGTATGTAAATGTATCTCTTCGGATGAGATGAGCCAAAATGGTTGGAGCGTGGGACTTCAAGGGTGGCACACCATGAACAAGCACAACGGAGAAATTTCCATGTCCCAAGTAAAGCTCCCATCTCTTCTCCAAAGCAACACATTTCACCCATCCAAAGCGCTCTTTAGATAATTTATCGTACTATGAGAAAGATCGCACAAGTCACAAGCAATATCTTCTCTTTCTTTGTCCCACCCTTTAACACAAAAATCAGCCAGACTGGCAATTTTTGGAAAGCACTCTCTACATCTACATGGTCTAAGATTCTGTCTTTCAATAAAATTAGCAATATTAGACGAGGGCATCAATGAAAGCATGTTTCCAGTAATTTGAGCATTTAAATATAAAATTATCTTTACCATTTAAAAGTGACAATCAATCTTTGGGTACTCAAAGGATCATGTGGTAGAGTACTCGCTCTATGATGCAAGTGTTCCGGGTTCGAATCCCCTTCAGGTCACCAGGAATTTTTCTGGCGTTAAAGGTGCGCGGATTGCATCCAGTGAGCTTTCACTGCACTTGATTCCACGGGCATGGGACTGACAACCTCACCCCGTACAAGAAAAAATAATAGGGGAAAGTGCCCATGCTTGATACGATCCAAGCTTAATAATAACTATTTATTGTCTATGTTAATCAATAGTTATGACTCATAGCAATATATTTTAATAGCTGATCTTAAGCCTCACATTTCTTAAAAAAATTAGGATCCTAGCTCTTTTTTCCTAGTTTCAGGAAGCAAAAATCAAAAATAGGTCCAAAACTGTAATTTCGATACATGATATTTCATAAGTTTTTTCTTAACTGATGTCGCTGTTCAGGAAAACTGCTATCATAAGCACATAGAGGGTTCATCAGTATTAATATTTATGTTAAAATATTTTTTTTGGTGGACACTGTTTATGTGGTTGGTGACAAATTCATAAATTCTACCTGTGTCCATCCTATATTTTAAAAAGAGTCCATGAATGATAATTTGATTGTGGCAACTCTATCATTAGATGTGATTCTTTCATAATTACACCTATTGAAATCCTCCAATTTTATCGATAATTGACATAACCTTCAACCCTGTTGCCTGAATTTTAAGGTTGCAGAGTGACATTTTCTTGGACTCTAAGGGAAAAAATGGTTTTCGCTAGTGCCCTAATGTCATAAGAACACAGCTTAGAAAAATTACATAAAAGTGATTTTAGAACTAAGAACCAGTCGTACAAACGATTTAAGCAGATGGATTAGAGTACCGTCTAAATATTTATGTGCATTTTTTTGTATCCGGTGAAATTTTTACAGTGAAAATGGGCCTTCGAATAGTCGAATCAATTATTATACAGGAAGGTCCCGGACCCAACTTGTATAAAAATCGCCACTGAATTTCCATTTTCTTCTTGAGGAAAACTTAAGCATTTCCAGGAACTATTTGAGGTGGGATTATAAACATAATAAGTGAGACATTTTTTTGTCATAGCGGAAGAATCGCTTCGGTTTGTGTGTTAATCAGAAAAAAATCATAAACCTTAGACATCATTTTACAGTATCAAGCATGGGCACTTTCCCCTAATGCATGTCTAGAAATCCCTTTGCGGGAAGACCTTGTTCCTTCATGGAATGTTGTGCCAGCATTATTATTATTATTGTTATTAATCAATCTTAGTGAATTAGGCATAAACAACTTGCCCAGATTATTTTAGGTTGTTTTCTCAAAATTGGCCCAAGATTTTTCAATGATTTTTGGATATGTTTTAGAGCTGGTCCAGGCAAATATTTCGCCCAAACATACCTATGACCGGAAAATTCGCCATTTTAAATTATTGAAGGTCAAAGGTCAAATACTTTGGAAGACTCATTTTTCTTTTTGGTTAAATTTGGATTTTTTAGAAAAGTATTGCAAATTAGAACCCGGCTGCATCGGTCTTCATCGATAATGAATCGGTTAAGTACCGATTTTTTAATTTTGAAATGCTTTTGTGATTTATGAATCAATTTTATCTCTAGTAGATCAGTTATTCCAGAAGATTAGGCAAAAAGCTTATTCACGGTGAGTTCTATCTCGTGAGTTCGAGCATTCCGCAAAGCTGGGACGCTTTGCCATCTCTTTTAATTCTTGAATGTAATACAGTACGGACAAGAGCCTTGTCCTGCCCCCCCCCCATTGGGCTTTTAATAGTTTTTTTTTAATAAAAGATTTTAAACGAGAGTTATAATTTACCCAATTATTCCTTCAAAAACCGATTTCCTTTTCAAATTAATCGTGGTTAAAAAACTTTTTTTTTTTAATTATATGAAGAAAGTTAAACGCAAAAATGGAAACATTACTTTTCAGGAGTTCTCGATGTTATTGATCAACGGTATAAAATTAAAATTTTAGAGTTTGACAATTTAATTGAGTTGAAATTTAAGCAAAAAAATCGTTTCGATCTAATTGGATCTAATTGGAGAAAGTGCCCATGCTTTACACGGTCCTAAGCAATGACTACAGTTTTGGTATGTTTTTCAATAAATGTGACTCATCTCATCCATATTTTTAAACTAGGGGAAAGTGTCTTGTTTTCAAATTTAGTCACTATAATGCTTGGAACCGTACAAAGCATGGGCACTTTCCCCTACTCGCGTGATACGTATAGATAGGGGACTCATTGGTGATGGCCAGTGGGTTTGAAGTCACCTCATAAAAAAGACTTCTTCAATTTTATCCAGAGCTTTCGGTCCTGGATATGGACCTTCTTTAGTGGTCGACTAAAGTGTTTTGCAAATTTTGCAGCTCGACTTAAGCAAATTTACTAACAATCCTTTTATTATTTAGGCGACGATCATGAATGATACACTTTTAGATAGCTTTGCTTTTAATACACAATTTCGAAAATTATCAGATGGATTAAGTCAATTCTCTTTAGGAATAAACTTTCCAGTAGGTTTATTGTCTCTGTGATAAAATGTATGGGAAAATGAATCCTTGATATATCCCCATGTAAAGATTATATACTCACAAATATCGGAAATGACCCATTTTGCGTCACTGTACAACAAAAACTTTGCACAATGTTTGTATTCAGTAGACAAAATTGGGCTCATTCTGTTAGGTTTATAAGATTTACCACCATAAAGATGCAAAAGAACAAATATTGTCGAAATAGATGAGTGTCTTTTCATATTTTGCCACAGAAAAGAGAAAAATAAGAAGTTGTAACAAAAATATCTCCAATGACACGAATAGAAGATTTTTTTCTCGACTATTGGTGGACTCATTGCTATACATAAAATTCAAATAAAACTATAGGCATTCTCATGCACACACAATATCATCCTTCGAGTGATTTTCTTCGCTACCATTTATGTGGATTCACATGTTGAAGGGATGGGTATGAATAAAAACTGGGTGGCAAAAGATGAGGAAAAATCTCTAGGGTGGATCAAGCAAATGCCGACAAGGCAACTCCATTTCATTATAAAGATCACTTTTGCTAGTTTGCATATTTATGGTTGCCCTAAAAATATACGAACCATTTGTATTTTGGCCTTATATAATATAATACACTATTGTCGAGAAGGAATAGAGTAATAGAGGGATATATTCGTGATTCGTATATCACTTCTTTTCAGCCACAAGGAAGTCCCCAAGGAAGTCATCGAGTTAGAAAAAAAATATTTTTTTAGTATCAACCTCAAATTTTTCACTGACAGTTCCCTTATGTCTTATGGGGAATTGCAATATTCATAGTATTATAGAACAGCATTCTTCCGAAATAAAAAAAAATCAGATTAATTTAGATAATTGTAATTGTTATCTATTAATTTTTGAATCATTAATATAAATTATTAATATAATTTTTTAATTATTAATATGAATAATAAGGTTGGAAAGCGTCCCATACTTTGTAAAACACTCGAACTGTTCACTCCTTTTCTATATCTCAAAAGTACTTTCGCATGATTTAGCGTTTAATCTAAACTATGAGAATCAAAAATTACTTAATAGAAAGGCTCAGCTAAATTATGAGCTCGAACCATCCCTTATCGACGGGTCCAGGTAAAAATCCCGAAAGTTGGCTTTCGGGATTTTTACCTGGACCCGAACGCCAAAATCTCGAATTCTTAAGAGCATGTCATAGCGACCCCCACCACGACTGCACCCGCGCTTGCTGGAGGCAAAGGGAAATCTTCTGTGTTTTAGGAAATTATTCTAAACATTTTCCTCCATATAATTTCATCCCTTTCAGGATTTTGAAAATTCGGGATTTTGGCCTTTTCGGGATTTTGGCATTTGGGATTTTGGCTTTCGGGATTTTGGCTTTCGGGATTTTGGCCTTTTCGGGATTTTGGCGTTCGGGTTTTTGGCGTTCGGGATTTTGGCTTTCGGGATTTTGGCGTTCGGGATTTTGGCTTTCTGGATTATGGCTATCAGGATTTTGGCCTTTTCGGGATTTTGGCTTTCGGGATTTTGGCCTTTTCGGGATTTTGGCTTTCAGGATTTTGGCTTTTGGGATTTTGGCGTTCAGGATTTTGGCTTTCGGTATTTTAGCTTTCGGGATTTTGTCTATTCGGGATTTTGGCGTTCAGGATTTTGGCGTTCGGGATTTTGGCTTTCGGGATTTTGGCCTTTTCGGGATTTTGGCGTTCGGGATTATGGCTTTCGGGATTTTGGCGTTCGGGATTTTGGCTTTCGGGATTTTGGCTTTCGGGATTTTGGCCTCTTCGGGATTTTTGGCGTTCGGGATTTTGGCTTTCAGGATTTTGAAAATTCGGGATCCTGGCGTTCGGGATTTTGGCTTTCGGGATTTTGGGCTTTTCGGGATTTTGGCGTTCGGGATTTTGGCCTTTTCGGGATTGTGACTTTCGGGATTTTGACGTTCGGGATTTTGGCTTTCGGGATTTTGGCTTTCGGGATTTTGGCCTCTTCGGGATTTTGGCTTTCGGAATTTTGGCTTTCGGGATTTTGGCTGACACCGCTTATCGACAGATCTATTAAGAAAACAATATGGGAATTTTTTTACACATCCATATTATTAGGAATTTACCATAAAATAGTCTGTCAAAATACGAGTATATATCTGGGTACGAAAAAAAAATCTGTATGTTTCAGTTGTAACATCTACCAGAAAACTTCTCATTAGCCTTTTTTGTGTAAATGACTTAAAAACTTCTTTAAAAAATTATATGGGATATGATCTTTTGTTGAAAAAAATCAAATGCCTGAAAACAACGAATTTTTTAAGCAACTCCAAACAAGTTGCTCTGAACGAAAAACTCGAGTAATTTTTATTCAGACTTGACGTTTTCATTTCTCTGGAGAAACACATAAGGATTTTTAAGATCATTAAGACTGATTGTGGTTTAACGAACTTCCAATGTTAAAAGGAGAGGTAGCATTTCAGGAGAGCTTTCTAAAACGCCATTATTGATCAAATTCTGACAATTAGAACCAGAAAAAATTCACCTCTTCATGCTCGGGTCAAGGGATCAGGGAAATTTAAGGTTTTTTTTATCGAATGATCTTAGATCCAGGTATAACAATCTAAAATTTGAGTCCAATCGAAGCCATAGGGGCTAAGTTATCGGGAAAACAAAAGAAGGAGGTATTCCAAAATGGCAGAAGGAAGGATGAGGGTTAGGGGTCAATGAACAAAATTGAAATTACAGCCGATATAAGTTTTTCCGAAAAACTACATGTCGATATTTCTTTTAATTTGGGAGTTATTAAGCTCAAAAAAGCTACCGTACGGACGGAAAAGAATTTTTTTTAACCACCCATATTTTAGTGATCTGGAAGTGGCGAAATACATTTTTGCAAAGTTTGAGATTTTGTTATGATTTTATAGTAAGTAAAATTATTAAGAATCTCACTTTATAAATAATAATATCCCACAATCACATCATTATAGATCGATTCACTTGCAAAGTCACAAAAATTTGCAAAAACGTTAATTTTGGGCGTTCTGGTAGATTTTATTCCTTAGATGTCTTCGAGTCACGTTCTATTTGCCAATCGGATTATTTTAGAGATGTATATAAATTCATAAACCGTAACAAAACTAAAATAAATTATTCTCATGTCTAGGTAGTAGGGTTTTTTAAAACATTTATAAACTTTAAATTTCGGTTAATAGCCAAGAAGGGGAAAGTACTCTCCCTTCGAACGTTCATGACTTCGAATAATGTGATTTTTTTTTATTTTTCCTAAGAGAATTACACATAATTATCACGCAATTATCAATAAATTGATGATAAGCTAACTAATATTTAATAAAAATGTGCAAGTCTCCTAAGAAAAATAAAAGAAAATTCACATTATTCGAAGGCATAAACGTTCGAAGGGAGAGTACTTTCCCCTACACTGAGAAAAAAAAGAGGGTGCGATTAACATTTTTTCCTCATAACATTAACACTTTTTAGGTGTAAAAATATATCAACATTTTTTAATGTTAATTTTACACCTTTTTAAGGGTAAAAGGGGTAAAATTAACATGAAAAAAGGATAACTTTAACCCCTAATACACCTAAAAAGGGTATTATTTACACCGATTTCGGATCAATACTGCAGGGTAAAATTAACATTTCCGGAATGTTATTTTAACTTTTTCGGATTTCTCTCAGTGTAGTAGTGCTTTCGGTGCTTTCAGTATACGTATATATATTAAATTAAATCGTTTAAATTCGTTGTTCCTAAAAGTTTACAGAACGAAAACCTTTATTCCATATCAAGTTCAAAAGGCATCGCAGAGATTTCATTTCATATATTTTTCATTTGCAATTATCATCCAAATTGAAAATCATCCAACATATTCTTGTACTTGGTAGTGCTTTCAGAAATATATTTTTTCTATATTTGTTCGATTGAAAAGCATAATAGATAATTGATATAGATATAAAACGTAATTTTTTTTTCAAAAAATAAAGTCAGAAATGGATAGTAATCTACAAATATTTTCCAAACATCTCACCAACTCTGTGAAAAACCAATTTAAACTTGTTGAATTGACCAAAATTGAGGAGCATTTTCATTTGTATTTCCACTTTCTCAATTTTCCCACCCCTTTCACTCTTCCCAATGAATGCTTTTTATACGTCTCTTCCTTGCAGAATACCAGAAAAAATTCGATTTTCCTCTGTTTGCGCTATAAAATAATCCGATTGCAGCTCTATTGAGGATTCTAGAGGGATGAAGGAGAAGAGCACATGGTGAAAAAAAAGTCTCGACAGAGACAATACAAAAGACTCGTTCAAGTATAAAGCTGCCTGAAAATTTATTTCAACTGAAAGTGTGGAAAAGAGCAGATTCAGATGTGTTTTTTTCTATACTGTATGCTTTTCAGTGTTTCTATAGCTCAAAAAAAGTCTGGCTGAGGGATATTTCTAGACAATTTACCGGGACGTGTGCAAATCTCGTCTCAAGTGCTCATTTCGATGAGGGTATCAATTAGCAAATCAATTTTGTTATATAGAAAATCATTACAATATTTGCTGACACAGGAAAAAAATTTACAAATAAGCACCTTAGTATCTTTCTGCGGATTTCCGCATTCTAAATTTATTAAGCAGACAACAAGAATATTTTATTTTGATGACAGTGGCAATAATTAACCGATTTATAATACGTTATTAAAGAGGCAAGTAAGAGGCAACATTCATTGTTTGCGATATTTATTAAAAAGAAAAACTATAAAAAAGTGTAGGAAATCTTTGAACAAATAAGAAAATTCTTAAAATAATATTCAAATGTGATTTACCATCACTACGTTATATAACATCATTTTTTGCAAAAAAGAAAAAATAAATAAAACTGAATAGTAAACTAAAAGTAATTTTAAGTATGTAGTCTCTTAATTGTAAAGTGCTTTTTCCTTTTGATATGAAGAAATGTTTATTGTTATTTTGTTATTAAGTCAAATTCCTTTTAACTACATCCATATAATATAGGTATTAAATAGTTTTCAAGAATTATCAAAGATTACTATAAAATACCCCAATCAACAATTATCTCTGATTTAATGTGAAGAGAATAATAAAATGGATCATTTCAAAATAAAATTATTTGTATGTCAATATTCAAAGATATTGTGTAAGATGACACAGGTCGCGAATTTTTATACGGATTTTTTCGAGTCGTGAATTTATACGCGGATTTTCACCGGTTACGAACGATTTTCGCAGGTTTTCACGAGGCGTGAATCTTTTCGCGGACTTTCACGGGGCGCGAATATTGTTTCGCGGATTCTCACGGAGCGCGAATATTTTCGCGGATTTTCGTGGGGCATGAATTTTTACGGAGATTTTCGATGGGCGCGATTTTTTTGCGGATTTTCTCCAACCACAGAAGATTCGCGAATTTTCACGGATCGCGGAATTTTTCGCAGATCTTCGTGGACCGAGGAATTTTTCACGGATTTTAGTGGATTTCTCATCCAATTTTCCTCATTTAAAGTTACCACTTTAAGAATTATTAAACGATATTTGCATTATTTTACTGCTCGAACTCAAAGAGAGAGCAGTTATATAATCGACTTTTTTTTCAAATTTGCACTGTTCTGGAGCTTAAACGGTAAGAGATATCGACTTCCGGTCTTCGGTGACCTTTCCTCAAATGACATTATCTCGTGCCCAACCTCTTTATTTTCCCCCCTCCCCTTTCATACATTCCCTATCCCTCAAAAATAGGTAAAAAATGAGGTTTTTCCAATTTTGCAAAAAATTGGCCCAAGCTTTTTCAATGATTTTTGGATATGTCTTAGAGCTAGTCCTGGCGAACATTTCGTCCAAACATATCTATGACCGGAAAATTCACCATTTTGAATTATTGAAGGTCAAAGTTCAATCACTTTGGAGGATCCGTTTTTCAACCGATTTGGTTAAATTTGGGTTTTTTGGAAAGATATTGTAATTTCGAACCCGTCTGCATCGGTCTTCATCGGTAATGAACCGGTTAATAACCGATTTTTGAATAATTTTACATCCCCTTTTTAGTAATATTCCCTAAGAAAAATGTTTTTCGATTTTTCTCAAAATTGGCCCAAGCTTTTTCAATGATTTTCGGATATGTTTTAGAGCTAGTCCAGGTGAACATTTCGCCCAAACATACTTATGACCGGAAAATTCGCCATTTTGAATTATTGAAGGTCAAAGGTCAACTACTTTGGAGGGCCCATTGGTTAACCGATTATATAACCGATTTGGTTAAATTTGGGTTTTTTGGAAAGATATTGTAATTTCGAACCCGTCTGCAACGGTCTTCATCGGTAATGAACCGGTTAATAACCGATTTTAGAATAATTTTACATCCCCCTTTTAGTAATATTCCCTAAGAAAAATGTTTTTCGATTTTTCTCAAAATTGGCCCAAGCTTTTTCAATGATTTTCGGATATGTTTTAGAGCTAGTCCAGGTGAACATTTCGCCCAAACATACTTATGACCGGAAAATTCGCCATTTTGAATTATTGAAGATCAAAGGTCAACTACTTTGGGGGGCCCATTGGTTAACCGATTATATAACCGATTTGGTTAAATTTGGGTTTTTTGGAAAGATATTGTAATTTCGAACCCGTCTGCAACGGTCTTCATCGGTAATGAACCGGTTAATAACCGATTTTAGATTAATTTTACATCCCCCTTTTAGTAATATTCCCTAAGAAAAATGTTTTTCGATTTTTCTCAAAATTGGCCCAAGCTTTTTCAATGATTTTCGGATATGTTTTAGAGCTAGTCCAGGTGAACATTTCGCCCAAACATACTTATGACCGGAAAATTCGCCATTTTGAATTATTGAAGGTCAAAGGTCAACTACTTTGGAGGGCCCATTGGTTAACCGATTATATAACCGATTTGGTTAAATTTGGGTTTTTTGGAAAGATATTGTAATTTCGAACCCGTCTGCAACGGTCTTCATCGGTAATGAACCGGTTAATAACCGATTTTAGAATAATTTTACATCCCCCTTTTAGTAATATTCCCTAAGAAAAATGTTTTTCGATTTTTCTCAAAATTGGCCCAAGCTTTTTCAATGATTTTCGGATATGTTTTAGAGCTAGTCCAGGTGAACATTTCGCCCAAACATACTTATGACCGGAAAATTCGCCATTTTGAATTATTGAAGGTCAAAGGTCAACTACTTTGGAGGGCCCATTGGTTAACCGATTATATAACCGATTTGGTTAAATTTGGGTTTTTTGGAAAGATATTGTAATTTCGAACCCGTCTGCAACGGTCTTCATCGGTAATGAACCGGTTAATAACCGATTTTAGAATAATTTTACATCCCCCTTTTAGTAATATTCCCTAAGAAAAATGTTTTTCGATTTTTCTCAAAATTGGCCCAAGCTTTTTCAATGATTTTCGGATATGTTTTAGAGCTAGTCCAGTTGAACATTTCGCCCAAACATACCTATGACCGGAAAATTCGCCATTTTGAATTATTGAAGGTCAAAAGGTCAACTACTTTGGAAGGCTCATTTTTCTTTTTGCTTAAAATTTGATTTTTTAGAAAAGTATTGCAAATTAGAATCCGGCTGCATCGGTTTTCATCGGTAATGAATCGGTTAAGTACCGATTTTTTGATTTTCAGATGCTTTTGTGATTGATTTATGAATCAATTTAATCTCTAGTAGATCAGTGATTCCAAAAGATTATGCAAAAAGCTAATTCACAGTGAGCTCTGTCTCGTGAGTTCGGGCATTCCGCAAAGATGGGACGCTTTGCCATCTCTTTTTTATATAAATATCGTTCGAGTTTGACACAATCCAAATTTGCAAGAAAGGAATCGCACCTCTATAGGCTGATCTAGGCTTACTACTGGCTTTCTCTATTGTGTAGAGGCCATTACACACGTACTAATGTATTTAATAAAATACATTTTTATTATTCTATAATAATAAGTGATACCACAGAAAAATACGATTTTTCCAAAAATTTTGGCGCAGTCTCCGAACCTTCCTCACTTGGTCAAATCTTATTTTCTAATCTAGTCCTTTTTAAGCACTTTGTGTATCTTCTTTAGATTGCTTAATGACACTATTCAATACAGTTTTCCGCTTGTTATTAGCTCACATCTGGCACTCCTTTACTTAAAGGGTTTTTAATCATAAATTTAAAAATAAAATTAAGCTTTAAACAAATTAATTAAATACTTATTGAGCTGTCATATTATAGAGCAAATATTTGGTGGATTTTCTATTACAATTTTGATTTGGTACCAGTTTGACATTTATATTTTTGACATCTTACCGAAACTTTCAGACCCTAAATCAGCCCCGGGCAAATTATTCAAGTATAAATGTGGAATAGCAAATTAGCGAATATTGAAAAATTTACCCTTATAGTGAGGGATAAATCTACATGAATGATGGATTGCGGTAGAGACGAGACTGATGATTTCTGCCTTGACTTTTCCTTCTCATCAAAATGTTGTTGACTTCTGGTCGAGGTTGGCGCCTGGTGGGATATCTTTTGGACGCCGGAAACGCCTTTCTCAGGTTCCTCCATTGCCATCGCATTCCTGCTAATGTGCGTTGGTTTGAAAGATTTTTGGAAAAGACGCTGTGTTGTAGAAAAAAAAACGTGCATGATTCAGCACTTGTGACCACTTTTGCTATTTACGTGATTTGCCATACTTGGAGGATTTCTGGCCACGAGATAAACTTTTGGAGAATGAGGAATGAAATGTAGTTGATTTTTTTTTCGAAGGAGAAAAGTTTTACCTCATGTGTCTCTCCTGTCTCTCTTTCGGACTTGAGCGAGAAGCATGAGCCGGAAAATAAAATCCACATAAAACAACCCCATACCTCTTGTACCCCAAATAAATGTCGACTAGCACACAAGTTTTGGGCAGCTAGCAAAAAAAAAGACGAAAAGGAAGACAAACCACCCACAATAGCTATTCAACTGTCAAACATCAAGTCAGATTGACTCTGCCAGACTTTTCAACTTTTGATGAAGACTGATCGATTTACAGGATTTTTAAATGACTTCCTCTTTCATTTGGTCTTTCTGTTTGTTCATCCACCCTCATTCCCCTTCATGATATATGGAATGTGATTCGCGAAAGGCTCATTCTCTCTCTATCGCTCCAATTTACCCTCTACTTCTTTGCCATTACAGACATTCTCATATTTTGCCCCAACAACGGAAATAGAATTTTCTAACACCCAAAATTACATTCATAGCATCAATTTCTTTCACAAATGTGTGTCCAATGGCTTTTGTTGGTCCCCCTTTTATTTCTTTACTATACCACTCCTAAAGATCTCTGACCACGAACCAAAAAAAAAGCGGAAGAGCACTTTCAGAAAAGAATAATCCGCAATTTTCATTCTCCATGTTATGGATTGAGGTAGACACAGTTAAGTAAGATTTTTGTGTATTTCGAGAATAAAATTCTGTTCTACCATTTATTCATTTAAATTATTGTGTAAAATAATTAAGTTTTTCCACACTAAACTTACTGGAACTTTATTTTTGAGTTACTAATCAAGGTTATAGCTTTTGTATTATCCGATTAATATGGAAAACTTCCCTCTCCCGAGATAATTAACCATCTCCAATGCTCTTATGGAAGAGTGACTATCAATCAGAAGAGCAAATTCATAATACGCATATAATTAATGCTTCATGGTGAAAATGTATAGCAGGATGTTATTTAACTAATGACAATCCATCTATTTGCAATTTCATTATCAGGAGTAAGAGACTCACTCCGCAGCCTTTTTGCCATGGCTGTCAGCGCTTTGCTTCACTAATTTATACTTGTTACGTTGAGTATTTAGAGTTAATAAAATTTCAATTCCAAACACGTATTAGAGACTGTTAATTTAGCTAGTTAGACACTGTATTCCCGGGGACTTTCGCATGAGAATCACTGCGCCAAAACAGCCACTCTGCGGAAGAGAGATTTAGGAAAGCCCTGACGCCAATCTTTCCAACATTTCACCATCAATCTTTCAGCCCGGAAAATTTAACATTTTAGCGCTGTTTATAGTGCGATAAAATTTATTAAGGATCTCTTGGTGAAGTCACATTGATTGACCATGCAGGGATTTTATTTCAAGAATTAATTTCATTCTATTTAAGTCAAAGAATACACTAATTCACTGATACTAAAACTAAACTACTCTGAAGTGGAATTTGGGAAAAATTCATGAGAAGGAAATGGAAGTCAATCCCTCGGAAAATAATCAATTCAGGAATTAAGTGGAATTAGAATATTCCTCTCTGAAGTTAATTCAAAGACGACACTGATCTCGTGATGATCTCTGTTAGTTTATCTCTATTATCGATTTTGTGGGTCTTGTGTCTTTCATCCCCACAAGAACCAACTATCCTCAGATGAATACTCTGGGTATATCTTTGAGCGCCTTCTTCAAGGGTGGTAGCGCTAAGATGTAAAATTCAATGGTTTCTTGAGTATTTCCACGCACAGAGACTCCATCGTTCTGAAGAGAATCATGCAGCATTTCCATTTGCTTATCTTCATCCATTTATCTTAATACTCACGAGCAACACACACGTTGGGAACATATCCACGATTAATTAAAGTGTTTGGAGGAACGTGGCAGAAAGCTTTTCCTTTACTCAATCCCTCGGGAGATTTTCTACTTCCAAGCACCCACAGCTTTTCCGCCGTGTCAGTGGAAATACCCGCCGGGATTGGCCAAATATAATTAAATCAAGATGGAAAAGGATGATGTCGGAAGCAATTTATGGTCATTCACTAAAAATTATTTCAATGGTTTTGTGGCACTTTTTTGCATTTCCTCATAACACTGAAACAGGATTCTCGCTATACGATTTTGATCAGACGCCAAAAGTCTGGCTCTCCGTGTGAAAACATAAAAATTTAATTTTACACAGTTTTATTTCTTTACCATATCGCGTCATAAATCATGATATAAATTTTTTCGGGAATACAAAGGAAAGATGTACGAAAAGATAGTAAAGCAGATATCTCACTAAATAGTTAGAATATGGTTAGGAAAACAATGGTAACATGCGCTATCAAAGGGTACACAAATAAAGTAAATTATGTACAAGAATACAAAAGATAATTATGGTAAGATGGGTTAATTCGGAATCATGCCTATTTTGAAAATTTTGAGATATTCTCACACAGTTTCACATGGTCAAAGAGAAAAAGAAAACCACAAAGAAGTAGAGTACTTATTCGTTCTTTTTTTTTCATTTGCCATCTAAAAAGGAAATCTCAAAGTTGCATATTAGACATGATTGCAAATTACCCCATCCTACCCTATTGAGCTAACGACCTTTTCAACATAATAAATTTTTCCTTTAATTCAAATTCTAAATGGCGCTCGTACACCTTTTCAATTTAGTGAATTTTAATAGATTGAAATTTTACGTCCTACTCTTTCGAATTAAAATTAGATCAGTGGTGTGCAAGAACCGTTAAAACCAAATAAACGTCAAAATAAAGTTTGTTCAGGTAGCGTCTTGACCATTGACATACAAGTTTCATTTGACGTTTGTTCGGTTTCAAACGGTTCTTGCACACCTCTGAATTAGATACTCTTTCTGTCAAATGCAAATTGAAATTCCAATTTCATTTTCAATTTCCATTTGGATTTGTATTTGACAGAAAAACAGAACTATAACTAATTTCAATTTGAAAAAGTGAAAGGTAAAATTTCAATCGATTGGATTTTTCTAAATTGAAAAGGTGTGTCAGCGTCATAAGCATATAAAATTACAGCATTTTAACTACATTTTGTGAAAGTTTCATTTAAAAATTTTAAAAATTCAGCCGTTGGGACCTTATATGGAGACGGTTTTTGAAAAAAACTACCGTCGTTGCGGGTGACTTTGCACTCGGGGGGTGACTTTGCACTCTGCTGTCCGTAAGACTTTCACAAATTCTAGCACTTATTGATGGTCTTCGCCGATCCGGTCTACCATGTCAAAGTATATGGGGATATGTTATGTACCAAGTAAGGTACAATGATCCCCAAAAGGATTCTCATAATTTCAGTAATAGTCAATAAAATGCCAATATAGGTATTTTGTCAAAAAACGGCTCCGTGAAAAAGTTATCTGAAGGTGCAATTCCAAAATCGATTTCAAAGTAGTAAATTGTCCAAATCTATTCTAAATTTATCTGACTAGAATAATCCACTTCGATTTTGTTCATTATTTTTACTAAAAACCTTTTTTTCACTATTATCTTCCTACGAACGCATGATTTATGTTATAAAATTGCATATCATGGTCTTTCTAAAGATTTATTATAGAAGTATTTGGCTAAAAATTATCCAATTTTGTGAGAACTTAAGATAAAATGACAGAGATCTACAAGATGGTATGGTCGCCATCTTGATTTGACGTTTCTGTCCACCATTTTGAATAACTGTCAAAACAAAAATCTCATCCGATTGAGCTGAAATTTTAGTATGTTCTAGCTGATGTCAAGGCCTTTTCAGAACATATATAAAATCCGACCTAGGTCAAGCGATTGTCTGGATATAGGGACTCCAAGTTCAAAATTTTGACATTTTCATGAATACAGAACTACATGGAGCTTCTTTTAACAAAATTGTCACAAAAAAGACAGCGCTATCGTTAGGCGATGAGATCTAACAAACAAACAGAAAGAAAAGTAATGTTTTTGTTTATAACAGCGCATTATTTGAGAATCTTATAAACTGTTTTCGCAAAGATGAAAAATAAAAAAATTAATTAATGTACTTTTCGTTTATTTATTTTTTAATTATGTTAGAGTAAATAAATATATAAAATAAAAGTCTCAACCATTTCTAATGGTTACTGAGGCATTTCGTTTAGGTTTCAAATATTGAAAATTAAAAAATAAAGACCTCCAAAATATGAGTATTACAAAATTTTAAACTTTGAGCCTCTGTATCTAGGTAAATACTTGACGTAGACTGCAACATAAATACGTTTTGAAAAGGCCTTGGCATCAGCTACAACATACTAAAATTTCAAGCCAATCGGACTAGTTTTAGGGTTTGACAGTTATTCAAAATGACGGACAGAAACGTCAAATCAAGATGGCGACCACGTCATCTTGTAGATCTCGTGCATCTTACCCTTAGAACTGAAGATCTTCATTGTCGTTTATTATCAGAAATTGGTGATTTTTTAGTATTTATTAAAAAGTGCAAAGTCACCCGCACCTTATCCCATGTGTAAGCCTTTTTTCTTGATTTTTTTTAACATGGTAAAATTTTATAAAATTAATGTTAGTGGCACAAAATCCATTCATTAACAACTGAATACAAATAATTTTACCCATTCACCCCCGTCCTTTCACTTTAACTATTCACTTTTAGAGGGTAAAGTTGAAAAACAGCGAAAAAACGTGCAAAGTCACCCGCAACGACGGTATATCTTTCTTGTTAGCTGATAAGTTAGACTCGTATTCGAGCGGTGGATTTTTTTGCCTAATTCACAACTTATTTTACAGGACGAAACGTGGTGTAGCGTACGACAAAAATGATAATTTTTGTAAAAAATTCTGCCAAAAATCAAAATTTTATTTTTTAAAAATATATCGTTCAAGTACGAGTTTAACTCAAAAGCTAGGGAATATTCAGTTTTTTTAACGTTAGATGAATTTACTCTGAGAACTTTTGTGCACCGCAAAATAAGTTTTTTTTTTTTTTTCAAAGAGATCTCCGAAAATCAGGCAACAACAATGGCCGAATTTTTAAGATCTTAATTTGAAAATTTGAAAATTATTTGAAATGTCGTATTTTAAAATATTTAAGAACTTGAATAAAAGCAAAAATTTTTGAAGTTGAAAAGGGGGTGTAAAAGCGTCTGAGACTTTACGAGTTGCTCGAACTCCCGAGAAGGAGGTCTGCCTTATATTCTTATTTGCAAAATTTTCAGGTGCATAAAAGACTTGTCAATTTAAATTTGTCTATAAATAATCACAAAACCATCTTGAAATTCAAAATTGCTCAAAAATTGCTCTTAAATTATTCAAGATGCAGATTTTTCCGGTGAAAGGTGTGCTGGACTACCTCCAAAATTCAATTTCAATTTATTGTTACACTTAGTGTCTTACAAATCCATAGATTTTATATTAAGACTATACAATATATTAAGACTATACAATTACTATCAGAAAATAATCGCCTCGGACAATTTTGAGATAAGTCAAAAACTCATGTTTTTGAAGGGGATGGCAGGAATGAGGGGTGATTTGGGTAATTTGGTTCGCTAGAGAATGTTAACTTGTGGGGATGTCTCCGAAGATCGGAAGTTGATATCCCTTACTGTTTAGGAGCCACAATGTAAAAGTGAAAAGTTGAAAAGTGGATTGTGGAAACTTCTTTTGGAGTTCGAGCAATTAAAAACCAAGAAAATATTGTCTTTTCCAGTATTTTTGACCTTCGTATCCCCGACAAGATGAAAATAGCATAGGGGAGACTGGGGCAAAAGTCACAAATCGAAAATTTCAAAATTCACTATTTTCCAAGATAAATAAGATAGAGGCTTAAATTTTTTTCCATGGATAGCTTCCATAGACCTTCTTCGATGTTGTATATTTCTTAGAATTCGAACAAGGAATTTAGAAAACAAATGGCTAACGCTAAAGTTAAAAGATTGTGTATTTTATCTCATTATCCTACATTCTAGCGTTCCTAACTAATTTCAAACAACTGATGTGTAAAAAAGTAGACCAAAACTTGACAAAATATCCAAAGAAAGACTAACCAAGAAGTAGGGGAAGTGCTTATAATTTTGGACAGTCTGCATATAAGCATCGATATCCTAAGTTTGAAGTGCCATATTTTCAATACTAATTGACTTTTCTTGTTACTCTCTTTTCAGAAGGATTGTTTAGAAACTTGGCAAGCTATTTATCATCTCATTTTTACTAAAATTAGTTTTAATACGTTTAAAAATGAATTGATATGTAGAGGTGAATTTGACTCTTATTTTGGACAACTTGGTTATTAATTTTTACAACTTGTCTGTAAATTTGGACAGATAATCCGCCTCAACAGGATGCCCATTGTTCTTCATTTTATGAACCAATCTTACCAAGTCCTCTTCCTGTTCATGTAAGGGAAACGTGGAATGTCACAAGAAGCCCAGAAACTTTCCATATCATTCATTAAAGTGAGTTGACTTCGGTACTCCAAGTACGTGCGGATTCGCTCATTCCCTGCCCTTTCCGGGAGCCTTTCAAGGCATTTCTCACTGCATCTCTTTCGTAGAGATGATGCTCCTTTATTTCTCCACGCATTTGTCCAACCTAGTCATCACAAAAGCTAAAACTTCACGAAATTTCGTGAGAAAAACACCTGTCCAAAATAAGAATCATCACCTCACTGGTGA